>NW_003852465.1:2144664-2310323 GCF_000181295.1 Otolemur garnettii
GTGGAGAGCAATATTGTAAAAATTTTAAAGAACTACCTTTTCCTACCATTAGTAAATATATATATATAGGTTGAAATTATTTGTGTATAGATTTCTGTAATGGTTTGGTTCCTCTTTGCCTATCCGTCTTCTTTTCTCCACCCACTTTGATTAGATTTGCTCTCATGTTTTTAAAGCTGTGATTCTCACTGTACTGATCATAAGGTTTGTGCCTCTGTGGACTGAGCGGTCCCCAGGTTACAGTTTCCATCTCAGGACATCTTTTCAAGGGTGTTTACCTATTTGGTGCCTCTGTTCTCATCAAGGTGAGGGATAGGAAAGAGAAATAATATATCACCATGTTGGGTTTTAATTTATGAGATATGAAGTGCTGAAATGCATTTTCTATTGAAAGCTGATGGCCTTTTTTGAACGTGGTCTTGGAAATCACTTGTTCTGAAGTGAGTTTTTAAAATGCATGCAAGTCTTCAGGCACTGACTCAGACTCTCCTACAGGTGACAGCCAACGTCTGGTGGTCAGAATTGATGGGGAGATGAAGGATGGAGAGAGGATTTATCAACAACGTATAGGTGGTGTCAGGGGCTGGTTCTTTCTGGGAGACACAAGAGTCCCAGAAGATTGAATAGCCTGTAGATAAGCATTAAGGGGTTGTACAATTGTGTAGTAGAGAAGGAAAGCTTTTTATGTTATTGTCTCTCGCCCCAAATCTGCTAACTGTAAGGAAACTTAGGTATGAGAAATCAATCACGATCCAGAGCTGAAGTGAGTGCTCCGATGCTGAGAAGTTGTGGTTCTGCGTTTCCCAAGGCTGAGTTAGTCTGGGATTAAGAGGTTGAGTACAGCTTCTCATACCGTGAGCCCAGATGCAGGGGTCACTCGATGCGTATGTGAGATTTGTTTTTTGATTATTTAGAGGGGAAGAGTGTGAGTGCAGAGTAATGAGAGTGCATTTGTTGGTACTAATGGAAACAAATGAAAGGCTATAAAGTCTTAAAAAGAAAGTTTCTTCAACCTCCAGGGAAATTTTTCTGAAATCAGAAAATCTATTGCATGTTGCACCTCTAAGACAGACCCAGTTAAGTTTGGGAATAGACAAAAGGCAATTTGGGTGACACGTGTGAGATCTCAGATACATAAGAGAGAAAAAAAAATGCATGTTGAGTACAAGAAGCTTCTGGGGGAAAGGATTCATGACAGATGATCATGAAGTTTTATCTACTATAGCATTGTTTTTTGTTTCTGAGACAGAGCCTCACTCTGTGTCCTGGGTAGAATGCCCTGGCATCACAGCTCATAGCAACCTCAAACACTTGGGCTTGAGAAATCTTCCTGCCTTGGCCTCTGGAGTAGCTGGGACTACAGGCTTCTGCCACAACACCCACCTAGTTTTCTGTTTTTAGTTGAGACAGGGTCTCAGTCTTGCCCAAACTAGTCTCAAACTCCTGAGCTCAAGCAGTTCCCGCTGCCTCAGTCTCCTAGAGTGCTGGGATTACAGGTGTGAGCCCCTGTGCCTGGCCAGCTATAGCATTTTTAAAAGTGAAGTTAGAAACACCCTGGAGGATTATTCAGATACTATGTATACTATAACATAGTTATAAGTTTCTTACCCTTTCATTGAAAATCTTAACTCATGGACTAAATTTGTGAAATATTTCAGCACCTATTATGTGCTTAATTTGAGCTAAGCATAAAGAAAAATAGATATGGTTTTTCTTTTCAAGATACAGAGTAGTAAAAAACCTAGATGTGTAAATAAATTATTACAGCATAGCATAACCCCTCTGCTATGAAAGCCCCCCAGTGGCATTTCTCCTTCTGACTAGGTAGATCCAGACTGCTGAGTGCAAACCTAGGTATATAATAAGATCAAGTCTAGGGCTAGCCCAAGGTGGAGATGAGAAGCAGGATCTTTATGGGGAATACTCTCTGGGTAGTATTTCCACTGAAAAGATGCAGCAAAGAAATGGATTTATCAGACTTTGCAATGGATTGGAAGGGCACAAATCTGCCCTTAGATTTCAGAAAAGTAAGGTCAGTTTTACAAAGCTTTGGTGGCAGAATTCATCTGTATGATCCAACAAACCTCATTCAATAACTTGTATTCGTGGTCTCTGCATGACTGTACAAGAAATTATTTGTAGTATAAATCTAAATTCAAAATGCTTCCAAGATGGAGTTCTAAAGAAATAAGTAAATCATTGAAAAATTACAGAATATAGGGAATCAAAGTATGATTGAGAGAGCTAACAAAAATACAACAGAGGATACTTACAAAAGATTTTAGATAGTGGAATTATCAGACAAAAAGAAATAAGTGTGTTTAGTACTATGGTTATTTTCTATTGGTGCCAAAACAAATTATGATACACATTATATTTTTAAACGACAGTCTGTAAATAAGTATTTCTGTAGGGGAGAGGGCCTCCACAAGCATCACTAGATTAAAATCACCATGTTACCAGGTTACATTCCTTTCTAGAGATTCTAGGGGTGAGTTAGTTCAGGTTGTTGGCAGAATTCAGTTCTTTTTGGTTGTGGAAAGGAGCTCCTTGGTTTCCCAGCTTCTGAGGACTGCTGAATGCCTTGGGTGGTAGGCTGCATCTTCACCTTCAAAGCTACATGGGCTGGTTGGGTCCTTGTATCATTCCTCTCGAACTCTTTCAGTCCAAGCTGGCAATATTTTTGGTAGTATTAAATTCTTAAGAACTCCATAGGTCTCTCTTATACATCACAAAAATTCATTACATGAGTCATGTGCAAAATCTTTGCAAGATATTCTTGCTTCTTCATTTTTAGTTTCTGTTGAAGAGATCCTTGAGGTATAAGCTCTTCACAGAGAGATTCCTTTGAATACTGTTATTAAAAATATGGCCGTTAGAGACTGATCTTCAAAGCTGGAAGTCCAGTGAACCTGAGGGAGGATAAGCTAAAAGAAAATTATATATGAGCACTTAAACATGAAACTGCAAAACCCCAGTGATAAAGAAGAACTAGAAGCAATTAGAGAAGTAAAAGGAAGCACCAGTAAAGGAAAGTCAATTAGACTGACAGATGACTTATAAATAGCAACAATGGAATCCAGAAGATATTGTATGTGGGATCTGTCTAGAAGGTTCCATGTTTCTCTGTGAATAGTGTGTGTATCCAGCTACCTCTTACACCCATATTCCAGTTATATCTTTTTTTTTGGCTGGGGCTGGGTTTGAACCCACCACCCTTGGCATATGGAGCCTACTCCTTGAGGCACAGGTGCTGCCCTCCAGTTATATTTTATCATGGAGGCTTATTTGTATTTCTTCTCTTACCCTTTAAGTTAAGTTTCATAGATATTTCTAATGTCTAACAAATGAGTATAAATTTATGCATACCATTGAATTATCCACTTATTCATTCAGCATTTCTTTTTATCAACTTAACTATGATGCTCGTGAGAGGTCAGGATTTATTGACACATTGAGTATGCATAAAAGTTATCTCTATCATTATCTATTTATATTAATTTTTCATGAATTAGAAGTTGTAAGCATGAACTCATATTACATTTCCTTTTACGTATGAGATAATTTCTCTCAATTGCTTGTCACTTAAACACATTTGTATCTACATAACTTTTATCTTATATGATTTTCTGACAGTTCTATGGATTCTCCTAAATGCTACCATTTACTCATGACTTGGCAGCACTCTTAAATCCATAGTAATTTATTTATTAGCAAATATGTGCCCCCTACTCTGTTTCCACTTTTAGGAACACTGGGAGAGGTGTTGTTTCCCAGCTGTGTCTTGCAATGTCATTGGAGAATATTCATTGTATTACATGTTGGCAGACTCTCCTTTCTAATTATTTCTGTTGCATAATTGAATTATTTTGGATTTCAATAACTCATACTAGAATGAATTATAGAATAGATATTAAAAGCTCAGGTATTTTTCTGAGCATGACTAATGTAAGCAAATCTCATGACTTTTTATTCCATTTCATCAAAAACAAGAATTCCTTATTAAATAAAAGGAAATTCAACCAGACACAGGGGATTTGATGCTTGAGATTCAATGAAGACTAAAATAAAATCACTGTGAACTTTTCATACAACAAACATAAGCTTTATTGCATCCCAGGATGGCACAAGGGCGCTCATCTGGAGTTACAGAAAACATTTTGATAATTGTTACTGAATAATAATTCACTAAATTTTATTGGATGTGTAATTTTATCTGGAAAATGTATAACGTGCTATCTCTTAAGTTTTATTAGTGTCAAAATAAATTGACAGAATTGATTTGAACACTGGGTTTGCAAATTACTAGTTGTGATTATTCGGATAGGCTGCATATCTTCCCCGAGCCTTCATCTCACCATTAAAAATAAGAACAGCTAGAATTTAAATACAATTATATGTTATATTTTTATTATATAAATCTAAACTTGGCATACTTCTATTAACAAAAAGTCACACTCTCTTTCTCTTATTGAACATGATTCCTAGAGAGTTATTTCCTCTAATGTAGTCTGCCCTGCTTCCAAATGCCAAGGGGAGAAGGGACAGGAGAGTCTAACCATTGATTTCTGTCACTACACATGGAGCTGCTATGGAAAAATAGTTCCCGGCATGTTCTAACTGATGATTTTGTATTGCTACAGGGCTGCCCTTACGGAGCTGACCCCTGAACACTTGCAAGCTTCTTGGGATATCATCCGTTGTCTGGAAGGTGTTCAGCCATTGTTCCTACAATGTCCACTACCATGCAGGGGTCAGGATAGGAAAGGCTGCGAGCTTCAACCCTTGCTCAAGAATCTCTCCTTGGCAGTTCTGAGCCTAGGTCAATGAACAGGCTCTCCCTTGCATCCAGGTGACATTTAGGTCTCCTGATGCTCTTTCCTGCCCACAACTTCAATCAGGAGTGTTCATATGTTAAAAGGGTTCAAATAGCCTTAAATCAAAAAAGGATCCATCTACAATCCCAAAGAACCTCTTGGAAAATTTTGCTAACACCGCTTTGGCCCACTCTTGTGGAGGCTTGAGTGCGCCATAATTTAGCAGCTCACAAAAGATCCTACTCTTTTTAATTTCCCCCAGGGAAATACTAGGCCCAAGTAAAGTGACTGTAATAAGTTCTTTCTTGGCTTAGTTTCACTAAAGAAGCTTCTCTTCCTTCTGTGTTCTTACCTCCTCAGACACACCATACATTGTGTTGCTCTCAGGATTAATGAAACAACATATATAAATAGACAACATATTTATTAACTGTCTAGATAGACAACACATCTAGACAGTTAATACATACTAATTTTCTCCCTTGCCCTGTATCTTTAACTTTTAGTTTAAATCTTTACTGTTATTTTTCCTTTCTACATGGATATGCCAAATGTGATGATATCTGCAAGGGAAGAGAGGTGTATTTTTCATATCTTTCAGGGATGCACAGATTATTAGCAGAATACCTGGCAGATAAATATTAATTGCCATATAATTATTGCTTTGGTGATTACTTTGAGATTGATTTTCCCATATGTAGATAATCTGCTTTTCAAATTTCTTTGTGTGACTTTCTGCCATCACACTAATGTTATTCTGAGCAGAAGCTTGGCAAGGAAAGGAGATGAAATTTTAATCTATTTGCATTTTGATTACTGAATCAACCATCAGTCAATAAACTTAAATTACTTAGAAATTTTCTTGAACTCTTGAAATAATGGGTTCCTGTCTTGCTCAGAATTGGTGAAGCAAGAATGCTTTTGAAAGAGGCATCATGCTATGATGAAAAGAACTTAAGAAACTTAAATTTGAATTCTAAATCTCCATTCTCACTGCTAAAGGAGAAAATAAATAACTTTAAATAACTTTACCAAAAGGTATAGGAAAGTTATTTAATGATCCTTATGTGGCAAAAAATGACGATGATGAAAAGATTACAAAGTTTAAAAAGAATATGTGCATCGTGCCCTATGATAGGCATTCTTTAATTAAAAAAAAGTTTGATAAGAAATAAAAAAAAAGTTTGAAAGCTTGAAAACGGAAAATAGAATCTCACAGTTTATGGGCAAACTTTTGCTAACAGTTTGTAGTACTTTGAGACTATATTTACATATATTTCAACATCTTTTTTACATCATCTTATTTTATGTTTAAGTTTGAATGATTCCATGTCACAAATTCTTTAAAAATATTATTCTACGGGTGTACTTTATGTAATTTGGCCATTTCTCCTGATTGCATTAAGTTTTTTCTGTTGTTTAGCTTAAAAAATAATTTTATTGTTATCATCTTTGTAAAGTTTTCATCATTTTTCTATAAAACATGATGTGAAAATGTGTTAGATTTTTACATTTTAGATTTATAGCTTTGATATTTATTAATTAACATCCCTATTCCATCTAATCTTGAAATACCATGGCTTGTATAAATAAATCTATTATGCTGCTAAAGTTTGCATTTGAGTGCTGCCTAGGGCTACTGTTAATAGCACGTAGTTCAGCTATAATGAGGGAGACTAGTGGCTTCCTGCCTCTCTTCCTTCCACCTACAAATTCTACTACATACAAGACCCATGTAGTACTCTTACATATGACTCCTGTCATTGCAGGGAGAGTACAGTGAGTGGAGGGAGACCTATGCCATTATTTTCTATATTAAGAACTTCGAAATATGTTGAAGGAGCTCAGGGAATTTCACCCTAAGAGTTGACTCCTTGGTATAAAGAGTATTTTTTTTTTTTTTTTTTTGAGACAGAGCCTCAAGCTGTCCCCCTGGGTAGAGTGCCCTGGCATTACAGCTCACAGCAACCTCCAACTCCTGGGCTCAAGCGAGTCTCCTGCCTCCGCCTCCCAAGTAGCTGGGACCACAGGCGCCCGCCACAACACCCGGCTATTCCTTGGTTGCAGCCGTCATTGTTGTTTGGCGGGTCCGGGCTGGGGATTCGAACCCGCCACCTTAGGTGTACGTGGCTGGCGCCTTAGCCAGTTGAGCTATAGGCGCCGAGCCATAAAGAGTATTTTTAATTAAAGGCCCTTCATTGGCCTTTGCATTTATCATATCCAGCTGTTGCCCCTTGCTGCCTCTACAGGGTAATTCAGATGAGATTCAGGTGTCATTGGGATTTCCCCCACAAAGATTCGAATCCTGCTGACTATGTCAAACTGGGGGGGAAGGGAAAACTTAGTCTTTCCTGCCAAAGGTTCCCTGAAAGATCAACTCACAATAAAACAGATTAATAAGAGAAAGGGATTATGAGTTTATTTACCACACACACCAGGAAAATCTCAGAGTGATTACCCAGCATCCCAATGGGGTCCACAAGTTTATGTAGACTCGTTTTAGAGGGGAGGTAGAGATGAGGAATATAGGTAATTCTGCTTATGTGCAATAAATCATTGGTAGGAAGGATGAATAGATACTTAGAAAAATGAAAGGATTGGGGGAAACAGATTGACCTAAAAGTGATTCTGTATGGAAATTAAGTTAACCCGAGACTGATATCATCATCATCATCATCATCATTATTTTTGAGACAGAGCTGTCGCTCTGAGTATTATTTATTTATTTATTCATTTATGAGACAGAATCTCAAGCTGTCACCCTGGGCAGAGTGCTGTGGCATCACAGCTCACAGCAACCTCAAACTCTTGGGATTAAGCGATTCTCTTGCCTCAGTCTTCCAAGTAGCTGGTACTATAGATACCCGCCACAATGCCCAGCTTGTTTTGTATGTGTGTGTCTGTGTTACAGTTGTCGTTGTTTTAGCTGGCCCAGGCCAGTTTTGAACCCTCAGTGTATGTGACTGGTGCCCTACCCAATGAACTATGGGCGCCACCCAAGACAGGTATTATCTTTAAAATGGGTTGGGCCAGGTCTGGCTGCGTTCTTGATCTTCTTTAAAGAAATAGGTATTGAGATACCAGGGAGAGGAAAGAAAGGCAAATATCCTCTTTAATGGGTCCCTGTGGTGATTAGGAACATAGAGGGGAATGTTTCTGCCAAAGCCTATTAATCTCTAAGGGCCTTTAATTCAAAATATTGTATTATACCAAAGAGCCATATCTTGGGGTGAAGTTCCCTGAGCTCCTTCAACACATTTTAAGTCCTCAAGGTAGAAAATAATGGCTTAGCTCTCCCTACCACTTTTATTACTAACCTTGCCATTCTTCAAAGGGTATAAGCCAAGCTGCGTGTTCCTGAATGTTTCATTTGTGTGACTTCCTCTTGCTGGACTAACTCCCCTGACTCCCTCCGGAATATTCCTACTCCCATTCCAACACTTAGTTGAATGAAACCTTTCCTGAACTACTTCTGCTCCCTTCAGAGAGGTGATACTAGTTTCTCCTGTATGCTTTCTCTGAATTTGGGATGTATTTCTGATCATAGAACCTGTAACACATTATTACATCTATTGGTTCAAGTCTTCTCCTACTAGATCAGAAATTTAAACACTTGGGGAGGGGGAAGATGTTGGTAAGGAAGAATCTCATGGGGGCAAATTTAGACCATTTCTCTTAATATGTACATAATAGTTTCCACAGTTCAGGATTTTACCCTGATGTGCACACAACCAGAAAATCTTCAGGATTTAGACAAAATATGAAATTTGGTTTAATAATTTGATTATTGTACAATGAGGAAACCCACTGAGATAACTATGCTTGTTGAGCGGCACTTTTCATGAATAATTTTTAGCTTTGCCTGTAGGAGACGGCAACATTATTTCTGTATTGCTGAAGTGCTTTGAGAGTAAGGCCCTGGTGATAGCATAAACAAAATACAAAGGCCAGTTTGTTTTTATATCTAAATGGGGGATTGTTGGTGAAGAGTTGTGCCAGCCAGTACAGAGTGGAATAGTGTTTTATTCCTCTCCAGATAGATGGATTACTGAATTGCCCGAGTCCCTGGCTCTTTACAGCCTGCCCCTTGAATTTGAAAATGAATAACGACTCTCTTTTTCTTGAATGGCGGGTGAGAAAATATGTAATTTAAGTGAAACAGAACCAATAATATTGTCTTTAAAAATGTGCTCACCTGATATTTAACCCAAATAATATTTTGCTAAAACTATTAAATGTCCTTCCTATTTATTAAAGATTGTGAAGGTTTTTAAAAAATATATCATATAATTATTAAAATGAAATGCATAATATGGTGTTGTGTTACACCTTTAAACTGTTGTTCCTTCAAGTGAAGAAAATTAAATTTCATGTCACTGGTAGAGCTATTATTTGAAGGTTTTGCCCGTGAGATAATTAAATAAATTCATTAAACATCTACTATACTTTTCCTGAGTGACATGGTGAAAAATCTAAACAGGGAATATAAGTAAAAAGAAATTATAGTCTGTATAATCAAGCAAATATAGAAAATATATTCATATAATTTATATATTTGTATAAATATGTCTGTATAATCAGCAAATATAGAACAATTATTATATGTATAGAGGATTACAATACAGAGACATGCAGGAAAATTATATGGACTCTGAGAAAAGAGATGGGAATGATTATTATAGTAATTCCCCATTGGGGAGGAATGATGGGAAAAGTCTTTAAAAGGATGAACTTAAAAATTGGGTCTCCTAATTGTGAAAGAAGGAATTAAAAAAGAAAATTGAAGTAGGATGATGGAGGTCATTGAATACTTACCAAGAGATTGATGTGTTGTTCTTTTGTAGATAAAGTTCTGATAACTAATTTTATGTGTCAGTTTGGCTAAGCTATAGCACCTACTTACCTATAAAACACTAACCTAGGTATTTTGGACATGTGGCTGATATCTACTACCGGTTGACTTAATAAAGGAGATTATTGAAGATAATATGGGTGGGTCTCACCCAATTAGTTGAAGATCTTAAGAGAAAAAAACCCAGGGGGAAGATAAGAAGCTTCCCAGGGAAGCTTCTTGAAATTCTGCTTCAAGACTGTACCATCAGCTCCTGCTACATTTCCAGGCTTCCAGTCTGCCAGCCCTGCACCTACATCCCGTGAACCAATTAATTCCTTAAAATAAATGTCTTTAAACATATATACATACACATTTATATTTAAGCAGAATCTCTACATTTACCAGAACCTATATACAAGTAGAAAACAGTATATGCATGTGTATATATGTAGAATACATGTATGTAGAATACATGTATGTAGAATATATGTTCATTCTCTCTCTTTCTCTATTAATGTATGTAATTTAAGTAGAACTGAAATTTTATATATATATATATATATATATTCTGTTGGTTCCCTATCTGAATAATATATATATATCCTGTTGGTTCCCTATCTGAATAATATATATATCCTGTTGGTTCCCTATCTTTCCAGAAATCATCAGCCATTGTTTTTCCTATTTTTCATATTACAGCCTCATGGACTGTCCAGAAAGTCTCCAGGCCTGCACAGTCCTGTATATCCTGCTGTTTCTGTGGGTTCAGTGGAAAACCCTGACTGAATCAGGAATTGTTACAAATTTTAAACAAAACTACATTTATTATATGTGCCTTTCCAGCAGAAATTAGGTCTTGTAAATTTTAAGCATTTATTGGTCATCAATTTTATGACAGGTTTATGCTACATGGTATGTTATAAAGAGCAGCATAAAACTTAGTGCCAGTTTTTAGGGATCTTTTGCAGCAAAGGGTTAACAATTTTTTGATTTCCTATGTGGCAGGCAATGGGCTACATATGTTTTAAACTCTTTTATTTAACCATTGCATTTCATTTCAGTGCAATATTCTTATGAGATAGACATTATTCATTTAACTATTATTATACTTCGAGTTTGACAGATGGATAAAATGAATTTGTAGCCAGTAACCATCATGCCCAGGGCCAAACCTGGGCTATAGCACACAAAACATGCATTTTTCCACTGAAATGCACACCTCCTAATGGAAATCATTTTGATTGTGATTGATGAGCAGTAAGCTGTATTAAACTATGCTTTAAATATTCATGATGGAAAACATAAATAGTCATATTTGTTGTAGAAAAGGGTTTCTAAGTGGAAGAGTCTTCATGGTTATGGAAGGAGGCTAGTGGCTTTAACAGTAGGAATAGAGACATAGCTTAGATCACAACAAGCAGCTTTCAGAAAAGTTAAAGCAATCACAGTGTTTTCAAAACCTCCCTCAGTCAACTTCACACCAGAGTTTTCTAAACTTGCCTCAGACTATTAGAATAGAGCTTTATGAAGTATGGTTCTAGGATTGGCGAAATCAGCATTAGCCTTGCCTGTGAGCTTATTAGAAAAGCAAATTTAGAAGTTTCACTCCAGACCTTACGCATAACAATCTCCAGGAGTGGGGGCTGGGAGTCTGTTTTAAACAGCTCTCTAAGTGATCTGTATTCAAGTTAAAGTTTGAAAAGTGCTGTACTAGAACAAGGGCCAGGGAAGGAGAGTGTCATGATGTTGAGATGGGCTTCCCCAGAGAGAGCAGAATGACACTACCTAGCCAGAATGAACTGGAATTAATAATGGTTGATGCACGTTCTGTCTTAGGCCGGGATACAAGGTGGTCATCTGGGACAGACAAAAATTTCTGGAGGGACAGAACTTAAGTAGGGTTGTGGAGAATGTTAAATTCTTTCACTTAAGTGAAGATGAATTTGGACACAAAGTCAGGACAGGTAACACGGCATGGGCCAAAGTGTCAGGGTGAAATGCACCAAGAATTAAAGCAGAATTATTGAGGGCAAGGTTTCACAAGCCAAGGAGGCGAAAATCCTGAGACAAAAGAAGAGTTAATTTAGAGAGAAACTAAAGATGTAAGCATGTATGAGCCAAAAGTCAAAAGTTAAACATAAACTATTTGGAAACAAGCGGTCCTCATTTATCAGGCCAACCCAATCTCAGCTGCCAATTCTCCACCCTAAAGAATCAAGTTCTTGTTAATAGCTGATATATCTTGTGCCACGGATTCATTCATCTCTGAATTCAAAAAATGTTTTTGGTAACCTCTATGTGCCAAAATACAGTGATAAATAGCAGTGATACCCAGGTAAGTGGTACAAGTGTAACCCCTGCCGTCAGGAGAGTCAGATTTCAAATAAGTAATTATACAAGTAAGCACTTGGTGACAATCATGCAAAGTTCTACTTAGATAAAGTACAGATATTGTGAGAATGGATCACAGGGACCCTCACTTAGCCTGCAAGAGGGAACATTAGGAGGATAATCTAGGAGTTTTCCAGAGGAAGTAAATTTTAAGTAACTATCTTAAAGATGATGTAAAAATTAGCTAAGAAAAGAGCTAGGGAAAAGCATGGAGGCTGTAGGTGCAGGCTGTGCAGAGACTATGTACACTAGGATAGATCAGGAGGATGCCGGAGTAACTGAAATGTAGTGAATGAAAAAGAAAAGAAAATAGCACAAGATGAGGCCCGTGATGATTTAGCATCTGTTGTGGCCTATTGAAAACAGAGCATAGTGTCATAATTACAATAGGGAAACATTAAACTTTTTTTTTTTTTTTGCCGTTTTTGGCTGGGGCTGGGTTTGAACCTACCACCTCTGACATGTGGAGCCGGTGCCCTACTCTTTGAACCACAGGTGCCGCCCAACATTAAACATTTTTAAGCCAGTAAAAAAAATGATGACACTGGCATTAAAACATATTTTTCTACGATAGACTTTTGGTGGTAGGACATCTTTTAGGAGGTTATTGCAATAGTTTAGATGGGGGAGGATGATGACTTGAACTAGGTCAATGGCAGTGAGGGAGAAAGTATTCATTAAGTTCAATATATATTTACCAAGTACAATGGGCCAGTGGCCACAGAGGAAGAATAAAATATAAAATGTAGCATCACAGAGCAGAGGAATGGAGACTAATCAGAATAGGAAGGCTGGAGGAAAACCATGTTTTGGTAGAAAAGTTGAGTACAGTTGTGGACTGCTTGGTTTGAGACACCTGGTAGTTACCCAAGTGTATCTATAAAATACACAGGTGAGTTGATGATTCCAGAGCCCAGAAAAGACATTTTGGCTGGAGGTGTAAGTTTGGGCTGATGACACGTGACAGGTCAAGTTGTTAGAGTAGATGAAAATACCTAGAAAGAAGATGACATGGAAGAAATTTCCTATCTTTGAATCATTAATGTGTGAAAATAAAAAGTCGCAATGGGAAGGAGGCTGAGAAAGGAATGGACAGAGAAGCAAGATGTGAAGAATCAGAGTGTGTGTCTCAGAGAGCGGCGGAAGAGATACTGCAAAAGGGTTTACATATCATGCAGTGAATGGGACTGACCAATTCTCTCTCTTTTGTTTTCCCATATTTGTTGTATTTTCTTGGTCCATCCCCATGATTTGTCCACGCCCACTTATGTTTTTTAAACTGGAAACCTTCGTGTTTTCTCACCTTCTTTCCAAGCTCCCCATGGCAGCTGTGTATGTTTAAGAGGAGAGAAAATGTTGTGCGTGTTGGAATGGAGGTTAGGGCAGTGCTTCTGTTGGTGGAGCATGCTGGGATGGCCGTGAGGGAAGGAGCAAGGGAAGGCATTCAGAGGACATGCTTTGGAACTGGAAGCAGATCATCCAGCACCCTAATGATTCCAAAATGGGATCTAGCCTTGTCATTTTCCCAAAGTTTTCCACTGTGTGCTGAAACATGTTTGTTTTTAAAAATGAAAATAGACACACTTATGCAAACATAAATATAACTTTGTTTACATTGATTTTAAAGCATAGCATCTTTAAAGTGCTCAAAAAAGAGACCCACATAATTCTCTCAGTGTATGAGTCCACATCTCGCAAAAACCTCCCTCAAAAATGCAGCCTACCTACAGACTTTTTTTACAGGAACAAAAGCTAAACAAATTCATTGCCTGCGGACCTACACTGCAGTGGCAAAGGCATTCCCGAATTCAGGCTTGTGATGAGAGAGGGTATTTCCTACAGCAACACATGACTGAGGGCCAGGGTATGAAGGCCTCTACTTTAACCAAACTGTTTTCTGGTCAGAAGTGAAGACAGTATGAACAGAAACCCTACTGTCATTCTAATGTACCTTCCAGCCTTATATATATTTATGCATGAGCATCAGTAAATTGAATTAATGTACATGTCCGTTAGGTTATTGGAGCATAACTGAAGGAAACTAAGGCTTTGGAAGGTTGTTGGAAACATTAGATTTCATTAGTCATGAAATACACTTAGGATGATACCAGGCACAAATCAGTCTCAGTATTACAATGGTTCAATAAAGTATATATAAGCAAATCTATTATTTATAATCCAATCTATTGTTTGATATCTGTATACACAAGTGACATTTTTATGCATGATAAACTATTCGTGAGTAGATAATAATGTATATATAATAAAAACTGTCATTTGGAATTTGTACTAAGATTACTTCTATCACCAAATCAGAGAATAAAATAGGGACAATTTATGTTCAAAACTGAAATTAAATTACTTAAATTCCTGATAAGGCTTCTTTCCCACTCAGTATTGGGAGTTAGGGAAAAAAAATTAAATAAGAATGAAAAACACTTGGATAATGTGTTTGTGTTATTTTCTGGGCAGGATATAACCCTTGTGTTTCTACATTTGGCTTTTTTAGTTGGAGAGAATATTTTCTGAGTCATTAAGACCTGACAAAACAAAAGGACTCAGATACTCTGGCTTACTTCATTAACCAACCAACAAATAAGCTTTTCTGGTAAACCTGTTTTATGCAAACCTTGTACTAGATGTGTACAATACAAAAGCAGAAATCATGGTGCCAGCTTGTGTGGAGTTTATACGATAATAGTAATCAACATAGTACTTACCATGTAGAAGCACTATGGGAGGTAAGCTTCTCATGTGTTTTCATTAATGAATCTCCACAGTATTCCTATGACGTAGGCATTATATTGTGATTAGTATTTTCATTTGACAAATAAATATGTTGAGGTTGAAGGGAGCTTAAGTAACTTAACTATGAATAAACAGTGACCAAGTATACAATATGGCGTTAAACTCCAAGGCAGGGGTCCTCAAACTATTTAAACAGGGGGCCAGTTCACTGTCCCTCAGGCTGTTGGAGGGCTGGACTGCGGGCCCTGGGACAAGTTGGCTGCTAAGCAGGACAGGCAGCGGCGGCAAAAACACCCGCCGGGCCGGATAAATGTCCTAGGCGGGCTGCATGTGGCCCACGGACTGCAGTTTGAGGACGCTTACTCCAAGGTGTCAGAAATGAAAGTCTATGCTTTTAACTATTATATATCTTTCTCTTTCTCTCCCCTCCCCCAACTAATTGGGAAGCTATAGAAGATACATTTGAAAAGATGAGCAATACGTGTATAAATTAGGAGGGAAAAATGCTCCTTAATTTTTCTTTTTTAAAAAAGAATGTTCTCTACTGTTAAGCAGTATTTGTGAAATTTTTAAATAAACAAAAAATCAACAAGCTTCCCAACCAAGTGGGTTTTTCCCAGTTTTGATAGAGAAAGAAATTGACTCCTTCATCTTTGAGAGTGCAGACACAGACCACACCCGGAAAGTAAGAAGTGAGAAAAGTTAAATCCAGCAGAGGGTTTCACCGCACCTGGCAGTCACCTGCCCCAGATTGAACACATTAACCTTAACAATCTTGAAAAATAGGAGCCAGCTAAGAAAACTTTAAAGAGCTAAGGACAATCTCTCCAGAGAAGGCAAAGTGAAAACAACAGCTAGACCTATTAGAATTGATAACATTTAATCAGTGTTCCATCTTAGGTCACTTAGGTTGAAATCTATGACAGCAGAGAATTTAAGTAGGTTAGGGCGTGGGTAAGGTTGTGGAGATGATAATATTTTCCTACTTTAGAATAAATGGGTTTGGGCTCAGTGCCTATAGCTCTGTGGTTAGGTTGCCAGCCACATACACTGGGCTGGCAGGTTCGAACCTGGCCCAGGCCTGCTAAAGAACAATGACAACAACAACAACAACAAAAATAGCCAGGCATTGTGGCGGACGCCTGTAGTCCCAGCTACTTGGGAGACTAGAGAGGCAAGAGAATTGCTTAAGCCCAAGAGTTTGAGATTGCTGTGAGCTGTGACACCATAGCACTCTACTAAGGGTGACAAAGTGAGACTCTTTCTCAAAAAGAAAAAAAGAATAAATGGGTTTGGATGCAGAGCAAATTGTGGGTAACATCATGTCAAAGTAGGATTTTTTTTAAGTTACATTTCACTGGCTAGGGAGGCAAAATCCTCGAACAAAGGAAACTTGTGCATATTCTTAAAGAGAAAATTAATAACAAGTATCCTTAGCCAAAGGTCAGAAGTTGAAAATAAACCATTTATTCAGAGTCAGGTAGCCCAGTGAGGTATGGGTAGCTCTATCATAGTGACTCATGATGCATACTTAAAGGATCAGATCCTGAGACAAGTACAAATTGTGTCATTGGTTCATTTATCCACACATCCAGCAAGTACCATTTGGCACCCTCTATTTGCCAGTCACAGTGATAAACACCAGACCTGTGATAAGTGAAAGATGAGACAAATATGCTGCTGGCTGTAGAGAAATTACATGGTAGTGGAAGACTTAGACATAAATAAATAATCACAAAACTGGGTTGTTAATTAAATATTAATGGCAGTAAAGAAAAGATGCAGTCAGGTCTTCAGGCTCACCCCTGTAATCCCAGCTACTTGGGAGGCTGAATCCAGGCATCCATGACCAGCCTGAACATTATAGTGAGCCCCTGTCTCACAAATAAACTAGAGGAGGACTAATCCTAGTTTGCAAGGTGGTAAAGAAGATATAGCCTGAAAGATGAGTGTGTGAGCCAAGCAAATATTTGGAGAAAGAGGAAGCATTTGCTGCTCTATGGCTGGAATGTAGTGAAGGAGAGGAGAAAGAAAACCAGATGACACTGAAGGGGTGGTTAGAGGCCACCAGGACGTTATGTGGCATGTTGGTGACTTAAAATATTAATTACCATGGAAAACATTTTGATTCCAATAGATATGATGCCATCTGTATTTTTAAAAGATCCTTTCATGTGCTCTGCTGTGGTAATTGGTATGGATTAGCAGAGAGTGGGGTAAAGATGGTGAGATCATCTATGTGGCTATGTCAGCAGTGTAAGTATGAGATGATGATGGTTTGAGCTTAGCTATTGACAATGAAGAACAATAAAAAAAATCACATATGATTCACTGTGTAATTAGGAAGTAGAAAAAGGGATTGTCGCCATAGGCTTTAAATATGAGAAGATGGTATAGGGTGGTGTCATTTACTAAAAATGAAAGAACTAAAGGAAGATCGGATTTGGAAAACATACTAAGGGCTCAGTTATCTCTGAGTGAGATAACCGAATAGAAACATCAAGTTGATGCGTCTGCACTTAAAAAAAGACATCTTGGCTGGAGACAAAGCTTGAGTTCATCAGCATATATATAATCTTTCAAGTATAAAAGATAATATCTCAGTTTTTGGCATGAGCAATTAGTGGATGGTGATGTCATTTCCTAGGATAAGGAAAACAAAATAAAAATGAAATTTAGGAAAAGAAAGTTGAGTTGTACACTGCCTGAGTTTGAGAGGTGTTTGTCATCCCCTGGTGTAAACATAAAGTATGAGGAGACTTCAGTATGTTCATGTAAAAACGTGATTAAAAGATAAAAATAAAAAATACAAACTTTATATCTCATCATAAGTTCCATCACATTTAAGACATTCTTGTGAGTGATGATAACCAGCCATTTAGTCCATTGCTAAAAATTTGAGAGTCTTGGGGATTTAACCATGTAATGCAATTTTATTTCACATTATTAACTGAAGAAAAATCAGTGCTGTTTCCAGTCTTTTTTTTTTTTTTTTTTTTTTTTAAGATTAGGAAACAAAAGAAGGCAGAAGGAACCAAATCAGGGCTGTTCAGGTATATGCCTAATGATTTTCCATCAAAACTCTCGAAAACTACCCTTGTTTGATGAGAAGAATGAGCAGGAACATTGACATTATGAAACTCTCTGGTGAAACTTTCCTGGGTATTCTTCTGCCTAAGGTTTGAATAAGTTTCTCAAAATTCTCCCATAATAAGCAGATGCTATCTATTGTTCGTTGACTTTCCAGAGAGTCAAGAAGAAAAATGCCTTGAGCATACCCAAAAAATCTCTTGCCATGACCTTTACCCTTGACCATGCACTTGTGTGTTGATTAGACCACTTTCTTTTCTTGGTAGCCATGGCGGTCATTGTCCTTTGTCTTTAGGATCATACTGGTAAAGCCACATTCCATCTCCTGTTACACTTCTTTGCAGAAAAGCTTCAGGGTCATGGTCCCTTTTTTGAAATTTCACTGAAAGCTTGGTTGTCTGCAGCTGATCTGAGGTCAAAAATTTTGGCATCCACCAACTAGAAAGTTGGCTTGACATTAATTATTCAGTCAAAATTGGGTAAGCTGGAACAGCAGAGATATCTGTGGTACTGGCCATTTTTTCTGCTGTTAATTTTTTGTCCTCTTCAATGAGGGTATGAATAAGATAATTTTTTTTTCTCACAAGTTGATGTGGATGGTCCCTGCTGTAGGCTTCATCTTCAACATCATCTCATCCTTTCTTAAAAAGAGTCATCTTGGATGGTGCCTGTGGCTCAAAGGAGTAGGGCACTGGCCCCATATACTGGAGGTGGTGTGATCAAACCCAACCCTGGCCAAATCAAACAAACAAACAACAACAACAACAAAAAACTACAAAAGAGTCATCTGAAAGAGTTGGGTCAGATAAAGGTAGAATTTCGGTTGTGGGCAGTTTATAAACTGCTGATTTGAGGGGCCATTGTTTCCATATACTGTTCATAAAGCACCAGAAATGTCACCATTCTTTCAACCAAGCTTCACCATAAATTCAATATTTGTCTTTGTTTCAATTTTAACAGAATCCGTGTTGTTCTGACATGGAATCTTTTCCACCTGATGTCTTTCTTATTCTCAACAACTCAAACTAGATCCTGTTAGACATGTTATAATAAGTTAGTTCAGGTTTATTTTGGTGCAAAAAAAAAAAAAAGCTGGAACCTATGTATAGTTTTATTGTAATACACATTTTCTATAAAATTTTTAAAGTAAACTTTGATTTAATTTGCCTGGTGAATCTGGAACTCAGAAAAGACATTTTGGCAGGAGATATATGTTTGAATCCATTATACATGACCTTTCAAGTTATGAGAGTAGATGAGACTATCTAGGGAGAGAAGATAAAATGAGAAGAAAAGAGGAAAGATGAAAAGGAGGCAGGAAGGGAGAGGAGGAGACAGGAGGGGAAGGACAGAGAAGAGAGGGGCGGCATCTTCAGGATTACAGATCTTTGAGGGGAAATAAAGTAGATGAGTTGATTTTAATATCTGACCTCAAGCTTTTGTTCACTTACAATTGCTTACCCAGTATTACTCTGAAGTGGAGACAAAGAAGGTATGATTGAGTGTGCCGTTTTATTTATCCAGTCCCAATGTTTGGCTACTGATGCTAATTGTTTAGAGACTGGTGAATGTGGCTATGGCATCCCCGTTAAACAGATCAACTAATTTCAAGTGATTTGCACATCTAAACTCTGTTATAGAACTTACTTAAAACAAAAGTTGGGTCAGGTAAAGGTAGAATTTAGGTTGTAGGCTTTGAAATTTCCTTCTATTCTCAATATAATAGTAATGAGGTTGAAGTATGGAAGCTGTAGATACGTGTTAATAAAATTCAACACAAATGTTGATGATATACATATATGTGTACATAAACAAGAATGCCAGCCATTGTTTTTCATCTAATTTCATAATATTTTATTGCAGGTACTATAGCTACTTTGCAAAATTGTTTTAAACCCTCCCTGAGAGATCACATGTTTGAAAGTAAAATGTAAAACCAGTTATTTATTCCATTGAAATGTTAAATTCCATTGGTACCAGAGCAAATGGTGACCTGACCCTGTATTAGCTTGTGAAACTTAAGTCACATCCTTCATTAATAACAGGATGGGAATTTGTTGATGTGGAGAGAGAAGGGTAAGGTTGAAGAAGCATCAAGAGGGCAAGGTGTAGGCAGGACAAATTTTAATGAATTCAGGGTATGGGGCTCAGGAATTTTAACTAAGGATAACTGGAACACAATGAACTCAAGTCTTTATTTTTAACATGTCCAAGCTCTTCATTTTGTTCTTTAGATTAAGTTTCTCTCTGGCATCACATTCTTTCAGCCTGAAGAAATTATTGGAATATTTCCTGTCATTCCAGTAAATCAGGTATAAAACCTCTAAGACTTTGTTTACATGGGAAATTGTTTTACCTTCATTTTTGAAAGATAGAATTCTGGATTGGCAGGGTTTTTGTTGTTGCTAGCTTCTCTAAACATGTCAGCCCCTTGTTGTCAGGTTCAGGTATTATAGTTTCTGATAAGACGTCTGTAGGATTCCTCATGTTTGTTGACACACAGTGTGTTTTTCCATCTTCTCAATGTCTTTCATATATTTTTCTTATTTTTTCTGTTATCAGTTGACTATGTGTTGTGATTTTTGCTTGGGTATTTATACTATTTGGTGTTCTCTGAGCTTCTTGGATACATGGTTTGATTTTTTTTTATTATTTTAGAACATTTTCATCTACTATCATTTCAAGTATTTCTTCTACTTTAGTCTCCCTTTTTTCTTCTGGACTTTTATCTGACTGCTATTTATCATTGGATATCAGTCCAGAGTTTTTGCATGCTCTGTGCTGTATTTTTCTCCTCACCATTTTTTCTTTTATGATGACTTGGGTAATTTCTCTTACACTGTTATCTTCAAGTTCACTGAATATTTCATCTGCTGTATCAAGTATACTGATCTGTCCATCAGAGAAAACTCTCAATTTATATCATCTTTTGAAAATTTTGAATACTTGTATTTGACATTTGCTTAACGTTTTCATCTTCCTGGTTCCATTCTTTCCTCTATATCCTTCAGAAATTTAATCACTGGTTATTTTAACTCCTTCTCTGATAGTTTTAATATCAGCATCATCTCTGAGTTTGATGTAATAGAAGATGATTTGGAAGAGAGAGTGTGTGTTTATGTGTGTATCTCATAAATTCACATGCTAAACATTGTGTATAGGGTAGTAGAGACTGAGCTAAACTATTGATACCTGAAAATGAGCATGCCTCTTCTGCCAGCTTATTGGTGTGGACAACAGGATCTGAATTTTTAATTTTATTGTTATTCTGGTTATCTTTAATGGGACACAGTCTTCAAATTTCTTTGGTGTTGGCCAAATTCTTAGAGAGAAAGCTGGGGTGGTATGGTTTGTTTGTATCTTTTTAAATCTATTGTGATCTATTCCCAACTTTCAGTTGACTGTAATGTGTCTTTACCACAGGAGATACCTCTTTTCATGCTCTTGCCAGCACCCTGCAGGTGGAATGCTATTGCTTGATACTCAGTGCTATGCTTATGCTGGAGTGTGGGGATGGCAGCAGCAGAGTTGAGGCTGTCTGTCCCACTCTAACCTCAGTCTTTGTGACCTTCAAGAATTGGGGGCTTTTTCAGCCTCCTTTTTTTCTTGTCCCTTCTCTCCATCACCAAGGCCAAACTGCCTTCCATATGAAACTGGTTTTAAGAGAGAGTTACCTGCTCTGCCTTTGGCACTGGGAGATGCCTATTGTTATAGAAGCTTAGACCTCAGACCTCCCACAGGTTAGAGAGTTGTTAGGTTTTATGCTCCCCCATATTGTGTCTCTGTCCTTTATTTGACACTTTACCCTCCCCTACAAATGACACAAAGTATTTATGAGAGGAGACCCCAGGGAAGAGTAGGGGTTTTATTTCTATCTGTCCACAGTTCTCAATTACCTCCTGCCCAACTGTACCACCAATTAAGGTTCTCTGTTCTCTTTCCCTAACCCCAAAATTATTTATGAGTACCTGAAGGATATCTGTATAGGTTGCAAGGGAGTGAAGCTTTTCTTTTCATCAGATGTCCCTAGCTATTTCCGGCTCAATATTAGGCTATGTGACCTCTGAAGTTCTTCAGAAATTGAGCTGATGACTTCTCAACTTCATACACTGAACTTAGTGTGGCCATTTTCCTCCCTTATTCCACCATGGTAGACAATTTATTTGCCTTGTTTTTCCTTGGATTAGCTCCTCTCCTTTTGACTTTCAGGTTACATGTTGCCTTGTAATCTTAGTACTCTGACAAACTTACTAAAATTACGGTTTTATAGGTTATCCAATGTTTATCATAGTTATTGTAGTAGCACTGTTCTTTGCAGCTGTCTATATCATAAATGAAGATACAAGCCATACACTTCTTTATGTATAAGTCTTATTAATGTAGACCATCTGCACCATACCACGCACAGGAGGGCACAGAATAGTGACTGCTTATAAAAATAATTACGTATTCTATACTTGGAGAAGATTCTAAAGAATGGGTATTTGCCTTAGGCTGATGGTGAGAGGTATAAAATTCTTAGAGATCCAGTCACATATATAGAGGGTGCCAAAATAAAATGTATGCATGGTTTAAGAAAGAAAAAAAACTGTACAAAAATTATAAGAATAAATAGTGACAAAAAAAGATGAATTCAAGTCACATTTGACTTCTGCAATTATAAGAGGTAATCACAGTGGTTACCATCAGGATTCAGATACTTCTATTACATCAAGACTGCCTGAGCAATGTTGAACAGAGGACTCATGTGAGAACTTCTGGATCTTCCCTGGTGCATATTGCACACAGTATCGTGTGTCTCAAACTTACTACAAATGAGTGCACTTGTTAGGGGTTCTGTCACATGTTCTGTTGCATACCTCCATTGTCGCATTTCTACAACATTCTCAAATTTCAAATACCACTTTGAAATGGTCTTGCATTCTTCAAATGACAACTGTGCTTCCACCACCATTTTCTTTGACAGTCCTGCCTGTCACCTGGTGATGCCAGCATTCATTTGATTAATGCTGTCTTTTAGTAAACATCATAGCACACATTGCTATTGTAATTCGATTCAACTTTGAAAAGTAATGCATAGATAACATTGCTTAAAATGTGTATAAAATTTTTGGCATTGCCCTTACCCTGGTATTCCCTCCACATAGCTCTTCATTCCTGCTTCACCTCTTAATTCTGACATACACTTGCAAGATAAGAACGTGACCACATCATATTCTGAAAAGGCTTCTTCAATGGTTCTTGTACCTTTCCTTTTCTATTCCCCCTGGGAGCAGTCCTCTAATCTGGAAAGTATTGACCATAGACTTGCTATCCAGCACAGTCCTTGTCGTAGATATTTCCAAACAGCTGGCTTAAAGAAGGCTACATGTAGTTCTAGTCCTGTCCAAAATCTAGTGCCACCCTCCTTTGAAGTTAAAGTTGTATCAAAGGCCAAAGCCTATCACTCCCAAATGAATCAATGTTCCAAGTTTAGAGGAATTTAAAGATTGACACTTGTTAAGAGTAGAATTCATAAGACCCTTCTTCAATACTATCAGAACCTAAATATTAATCTCTATTTTATGTTCCTGGAAGTGGAATCCATAATTCTTATTCTCTAGCTTCATTCTGTTAAATCCCTGTACTGTTTAGGTGATTGTTATGCATTTTCAGGTCGCTACCTTATTAACCTATTCAATAATAGAAAAAATTGCACAATTATATTTAAAATTTGCCAATTTTAAATATAATTATGTTTAGCATTTTTCTTTTATTTAATAGTATTATGGAAGGAGGAAACATCATCAGATTATTTAAAGCATATCTAAAGTGAATTTTTTAATTTACTATTTTGCTATGACTTTGATGAAGAAATTTTAACCTCAAGGATTTTTTAAACTCTTATTCACCTGGACAGTATGACCATCTTTGAAAGTTTCCTGATTCCCCATGCCACCCCAAACTCTCAACAGGGGAAAAATGTGTCCATCTTTTGGCATAAACACTCCCCGGGCATTCCTTCAGATTCAATCATTGTTCAGTTCACCAAAGATAGATTACCACAACTAGACTTTTGACTGTCCACACTAGTAACATTAGTTAAAATTTTGAACTAACTATTAAAAATCAGGATTGGAAAACACTATTTTTGGAGTCAGTTAGGGTTGTTTTTAAAACTCTCCAGTCATTAAATTGTGAGCTTGGATGTGCTGGTAAATACTGAACAACTGGTACTCCAAGGAAGCCAGTTGTTTGGTATTTACCAGCATATGCAAGCTCACAATGTAGTATTTGCTGATTTGGGTCATGTAAATATTTCATGATAGTTGATTTTTCAAGCTACCAACATGATATCACTGAACATACAGTTGGGAAGAGGTACCCGATAGTACACTAGAGTACACCATTTCAACTATATAAACAAAATAGGTGTAAAAAATCTCTAAAGCCTTGATGATATTAAAATGTATAGAAAATCATGTATTCTGAGTGTTTATCATTATAAAAATATAATTTAATATTAAGTTTATACCATTTAATTATTAATAATGGTTGTGTTTAACAACCAGCTTGGAAAATTTCTAAAAATTAAAATAGACTTTTGCAAGGTGTTATGGACTGACTCTAGCAGACCACTGGTTCTAAGCTTTTGAGGACAAGGGATTTAAATTTCCAGCACTGGGTTGGGTTTTGATTCATAGCCTACTTCAATGGATATTTGCTCAAGTCAATATTATCCAAACAAAAAGAAGTTAGATGTTATTCTTTGCATTCAAATCTGCGTGACCCAGGCTAGTTTTTCTTTTGCCTCTATTCCCTAAACTGGTTATTCTTTGCTCCTGGAATTTAGATTATTTTTCGAGAATAATTATTACTAGGTCATATAGTGTTCTCTGTAGCCAAGAATTTTGCATCTGACAATTTTGCACCAAGAAAGCAGTCTAGATCATATGTTATCCTCATAAATTAGGGCTTTTATTCTCTATGTTAAATCAATTATTTGTTTTTAATTAAAATTCCTATGCATATCAGTAAAGTGTCACCTTGGTCAGAAAAATTCCTACATCCACTCCATAGAACAAAAATATTAGTTGTGTTTTCAAAATATTTTTGTGACTGCCTCTTTAATTTTATAGGACAAAGGTCTATGATGAAATCTTTTCCAGGAAATTACAGTCTCTGGTTTCAAGATAAAACTCCTTATGAAGAAGCAAAGTTGATTTATTTCTGTATTCAATAACTCTGTATAAACAAATATTTTACTGAAGAATTTACTGATACATTAATATCCTGCTTTGAGGCTTAGTTTTCCATAGGAAATAAAATATGCTACAAATATACATATTAAAAGAGCCTTATACAAAATTGCCTTATTAAATGAAAGTATGTTATAATAGTTACGTTTTACACCTTGAACCTATAGACAAATAATAATGGGAGGAGTATAAATATAAAACATTAGTCCAAATTATAGTCTACACACAAGTTTTAAATAGTAGTATTTAAAAAACCCAGTAGAAACTAATCTATGTTATTAGCAGTCATATTTTTGGTGTTGGTGGAGAATGGATTAAAGTCAATTAAATATTCACCAATGTGAAATATCATATACTTCAATAAGAACTTTAAAATCCTTTTGTACTGGGTAGTGCCTATGGCTCAAAAGGGTAAGGTGCTGATCCCATATGCTGGAGGTGACAAGTTCAAACCCAGCCTCAGCCAAAAACATCAAAAAATAAAATAAAATAGAATAAAATAAAATGCTTTTGTACATATGCACATTGTCATATATTAATACAGTGTATATTTGTGTGCTGTAATAATAGTGTGATTATTTTTTAAATACATCTGTTCAAAAATTTTTAAGTAAATAAGTTTTTAATTATAATGAGGCTGAAAGCCCATAAAGGAAGCCTGTTTTTGTGTTAATCAAACATTAATATTATAGTGAATGTACCATCTATTTTGTTGTTGACATTTAGTAATTCATGCATTTATACAATATTTTTTTTGTTAAGCTTTATTGATGTATAAGTACAAAAATTGTGTATACTCAAGTGTACATGGATATAAAGTATACAAGGATCACAAGGTGGTGTTTTGATATCTGTATATATTTTTAAAGGATTTTCACAACTAAGCTTATTCATATATCTATTACCTCACATAGTTAACCTTTTCTGCTTTTTGTGTTTATAACACTTCATATCTACTGTCTTAAAGAATTTCAAGTATAGTTACCATGCTGTGTATTATGTCTTCAAGACTTATCCATCTTATATCTGTAAATACATACCCTTCACAAACTTCTCTACCTTTGGCCCTTTCCTGGTACCTGATCTACTCTCTGTTTCTAGGAGTTTGACTTTTTTAGATTTCACATACTATAAGTGAGATTATATAGCTTTTATCTTTCCATATATGACATTTCAGTGAGCATAATATTCTCCAGGTTCATTCTTGTTGTTGCAAATGGTGATATTTCTTTCCTTCTTTAAGATTTAGTAATATTTCATTGCCTAAATTCATGAATTTTCTACCACAGGTTTATACTGACAGCACTGTACAAATAGCTCATTAATGTTTCCTAACCTTGATATATTAGGGTCTCACAGCTATGCTCATGCTGAGGTGAGGTGGTATCCTGTTGGGTGGTGTTCATTACTGTTGTGTGTTTTTGTGTGCCATTGTGAGAATGTTGGAGCTTGAATCAGAGCAAGAAACAAACATTAAATTTTTTGGTAAACTTGGTAAGAGTGGAAGGGACATTAGGGGCATGTTAGGCCAAGTTTATGGGGATACTGCCATGAAGAAAAGCAGTGTACAAATGTATTAAACATTTTTCTGAGGAGAGAGAAAACATTTAAGAAGTCAGGGCAACCAATAATGAGCAGAACTGAAGGAAGCATTACAGAAATTCAACAAATTGTGTGTGAAAGTTGTCAGCTGATTGTGAGAAGTATAGCAGACCAAGTAAACATTGAGAGATGTTTCTGTAATGCTACATGATAGTGCTTGGTAAATATCAGAGCTTTCTTTATTCCCTTTCAGTCAGTCTTTTTTTTTTTTTCTCTTTTTCTTTTTTCTCTGACTGGATATTTTTAAATTCCCTGCTTTTGAATCCACAGAGTCTTTCTTCTGCTTGATTATGTCTGTTGTTGATGCTCTCTATTGCATTTTCTATTTCATCCATTATATTCTTTATCTCTAGAATATTTGTTTGGTTTTTAATGTTGAACTTATTGTTTTGTCCATGTATTGTTTTCCTAGATTTATTAAGTTTTTAATCTGTTTCTTGGAACTAATTGAGCTTCCTTGAAAAGTATTTTGAATTATTTTTCAGGCAATTTGTAGGTTTTGATTTCTTTGGGGTTGGTTACCAAAAAATTATTGTGTTTCTTTGGTAGTGACATGTTTCTTTCTTTCTTTTTTTGTGTCTTGTTGCCTTGCATTGATACTCCATATTTGATGAGGCAGTCACCTGTTCTAGACTTTATAGACTGATATTGATGGGAAAGAACTTTCAGATGATAGCAGAGATTCTGGGTAAGTAGATGTCATGGTTTCAGCTCTAATGAGGGGCATCATGTAGGCTCCATGTAGCCCTGTCAGTTAACGTTAGCATTGGTGAAGATTACAAGGGTTCTCAATGGCCAAGGCTGTGTATATTCACAGCAGGAGCAAGAGATGTTGAAGTTTTATTGGCAAGGCTAGTGGAGTTCCCCTAAGTTCTTTTTACTCTATAGGGAAAACAATAGCTTAGTGGGTGCTCAGAGGCATGCTTGAGGTGGCACTGACACTAGTATCTAATGCACAGTATTCATGAATTGGCCATGGAGCTAGAGTATAGAGCATGGAATCATAGAGGGACCATCGTTCAGGGATCTGTGGTGTTAGTATCATTGATGCTTGGGATGAAGTTACCTCACTGTCATGTTGGTTCAAGTGTGCACAGCATATGAAAGCAGAGGCATGCTGGGCTACTGCTGCTTTAGCACTATGGGGGTGCAGAAATTCCTCCTGCAGCAGTGGCTCCAGTGTCTAGGGTATAGACACTCTGGAAGTGGGCAAGAACTAGAATCCAGAGGGTGAGCACACACAGAGCAACAGTGTCTTAGTCTATTTTGCATTGCTCTGAAGGAATATCTGAAGATAGGTAATTTATTTAAAAAAAAAAAGCAGCACTTTTTATTTGGCTCATATTTCTTCAGGCTGTAGAAGAGGAACACCTCCATCTACATTTGCTGAGGTCCTTAGGCTGCTTCCACGTGGCCAGGGAACAAGGAAAAGGGGGAGCAAGTATGTAGAGATCACATGGCAAGAGAGGAAGTTTGGAGGGGGGAATGCCAGCAACTTTTTAACAATCAGCTCTCATGAGAGCTAAGAGTAAAAACTTAAAAATTCCCAGTGGGGAGCATTGCTATATTTGTGAAAGATCTGCCTCAATGGCTCAAACACCTCTCATTAAGCCCAACACTGCTATAGTTTGAAATCAAATTTCAACATGAGGTTTGGAGGCAATACGTATTCAAATTTTGTAGCAATGGCTCTGGGGCCTGAGTTGCTGGATTGCTCACTGTGGTAGTGGCTGTAAGTGGTGGGCACTCATGTAGTGGCAGTGAAGCCAGGTCTAAAGCACAGTTATAACTGCCAGGCCTGGGGTGTAGCTAGACCACAGTGGCTGTGGCTCTTATGTCTAAGGCATGGGCACTCATATCCCATCTCTAACCATAGAGCAAGGCCGGTGGATTATGAGTACAGTAGAGTGGTTATGACTCCAGTGGTTGGAGCACACGTTGATTTGGTAGAGGTAGGTAGTAGCACAATAGTGGCTCTCTCTTGGGGGACCAGCACAGAATCTCCTTCTCCAGGGAGTTTGCAGTGGTGGTGACTCTTGATTACCTCAGTGTCTTCTTCAGAGAAGGCCACTGAGAATCATATGGAACATGATGTGTGGCTTATACTGAGACCCCCACCCTTGTAATTATCTTCAGACTCCTTGGGTATGATGATCTCTGCAGAAATCCTTTCTGTGTGATTATTCTCTGTTTGGTACAGGTTCTTGAGCACACCCAAAGGTAGTTTTGTTTTTCTGGGGGGGAAGAAGGCTGATATCTTTATCTCTACCATCTTGCTGACATCACTCCACAATAAACTTTCTTAAAGTAACTACTCATGGTTTGAGACACATTTTTCAAAAGTTCAAAAATTCTAAAAGATCTAAGAGCGTACAAGACATTTGTTGGATTAAAAATATTAAGACATATTGAGACAGATATAAATTGTCTTGAGACTAAAAATATATTTAGACTATTTTTCAGATTTTTAAATTTTTGCTGGAGAAGATAAATAGGATGTAATATTTAGAAGTGCTCCCCTAATGTGTGTCTATAGAGAGCTACATTGGCAGATATTCAAAGCTGTTTGGTATCTCTCTTAGGAAAGAAATGGATGCTGACATCTCTTGAGTTGGAGTTAATCACATACAAATAAAAACTGACTCTTGAAATAATTAAAAGTAAATATGATTAAATGGAGATTATTATAGTTATTTGTTATATATTGATAAACTTTTAAAAACTTTAAAATATATTTTTCAATTATACTTGTAACCATTAGTAGCCTCATTTTACGTGGAGATTAAACTGCAATTAGATAATTTTCATGAAACCTGGGAAATCATTTGAGTATGTTGATTTGAAAACTAATTGAAATATTAGAGAAAATCTTAGGCATTTTAATGGAAGTAGAAATCCTTTACTATTACATGAACATTATATAAGTATTTCAAAATTTGAGACATATTAACTGAATATTAACATTTCTTTAACTCATATTAACATTTCTTTAACTGAATTTCTTTTGTAATGACTGGAGAGATGTTTCTGAATAGAGTTAGATGTCGTTAGGATCACTTTTCTTCTTTAGGCTACCATCTTGGAATGAAAATAGAAATTGAAGAAAGGGAATCTCATATGTAAGATCTAGTGAACTTTCTTCCTAATATTATTTTTCCTCATTTAAAAAATGTTATTCATATTTAAATTATTTAGAGCATATATGCAAGGAAAATAAAAATTTATGTTCTACTGCTAGCTTACTAAATAAAACTGTATGCACCTGAACTCCTCTGTGAAATTCTCTCCAATAATATTCTCTTCCTCTCTCTAGAAGTAACTATAATCCTGAATTTGATATTTATATATTTCTCATATTTTCTTAATTTCCATTTACTTCTGCCTATAGACAAAATATAATACTGTTTTACTGTATTCCTTTTTAAAATCTTATGTGATTGAGATTGTGATATGAGTTCTCAGTGTTAAGCTTGTAAAATGATCCATCTCTATTGACACTTATAACTTTATTCTATTTTTTCTCAGTAAATTTTTAAAAATTCTATTAAAGTGTAATATGGCTCAGGAAACATGAGCAACTCAAATTCTGTCTTATTCTTTGTATCTATATACTGTTAAGCAAGTTACTTAAACTATTTCAACCTATTTACGAGTGGAAAACAACATATTCTTTATAAATTGATTTTGATATGATGATGTACTATAAGTATGGAGAAATATATATACATATATATATATACACATACATGTATAATATTATGTATTCAGAGCTAATAAATGTTCATTCTTTTCAATATTGTTCTTCTTACTCCAATTTTTAAAATCAGCTGTAATATACATACCTTTTACCCAAAATAGACCATTTATCTTCTTGAAGATAAGAAGGCAACAAAGGAAAAGAAAACATTTCTTTCTGACTATAATTATGGGGGGGAGGGGTGGCTCAGCAGTTTGATGTGTTAGAAGGGCCTGAGTTATGAACTCAAATACTGGATGTGACTTTTTGCTTACCTGTTCATTTTGCTTACCAATTCATTGGTCATGTGATTTGGGCAGATAACCTAATTTTTCTTAAAGCAAGACTTTGCATAGACAAAATGGAAATAAATGCTACTTAATCCATTAGGGCTTTGTGATGGCCAAATAAAATCAGTTTAGTAAAGTACTAAGTATTGTTCTAGTCTTAGAGCGTACATTGAATACTAATAGTTTTTTCCTTTGCTGTTAATTTAATGTCAAGATGTTAACAGAAGAGTTTTACATATATGAACATGTCTATGTGCCTGGGTTTCATCCTCCACTCTCTTTGCATTGTATACTTCCAACCTTTAGTTATGTCATCAACTTTGATAACTTAAGCAATCCTGGCCAGTCCCTAATTTATGTAGTAAGCTACCACCTCATTATTCAACTGTCTGTTGAAAAATTTTTATGTCCAACTCTTTACCAACTCTTTTTCTAGTTTCCTGGTTTATCCTTATTTTGTTATAGCTAATATTATCGTATCTCATTATATTCTGGAAATATCAACAGGTTGGGATTTGATTTTTTTGTTGTTTGTTTTTTTGGTAGGAATGAAGAGAAGAAGCCTTTAGTTACCCAGGTCACAACCCTATGTCTTCTGTGATCCCTCCCAACCTCATAATAATTCCACTCAGTACTAGTGACTTTAACATTTAAATATCCCTAGAACATTTTTCTCACACTATTTCCCTATATCTGCCTTGTTTAGGTTTTCTACACTTCTGGAGGCCAACAAGTAGTATTCTAGGAAACATATCCTTCCCTCTGGTTACTGCATCCAGTCAGCCCACCCCCTTCCCCATCATAAAATCTAGTCATATTATTCTCTTGGTGAAAGGTCTATATATTTCTTTCTCTGCAGAATAGTATCAAATACCTTAATAGTGTTAAAAATGTTCTACATATTCAAGATTTTAATGGATTTTTATAAGCTTTATATTAATCAGATTGTACATATCTTTCCCTTGTCACCTCATAGATTGTATCCAAAGTTCTCATCATATAGAAATCTGAGTTTCTCAAATATATCACGTGATGGCCTGTCACCCTACAAGGCAATGCTTCTCTTTACTGGAAATCTTTTTCCCTTTAAGCCATTTCTTCCAAGACTAAGCTTTGGAAGAAAATGAATTAAAGTTTCTAAAGTTCCAACTGTGTCTGGAACTGTGTTAAGTAGCATAAAGGTATTACAATATTTAAATCTCCTAATAACTCTGTGAGGTTGATAAAACCCCCATTTTAAAGATGAGGAAATTGAGGCAAGTTTTAAACTCTTATTTGCCAACTACAAAAACTGTATTTTTCACAAACGTGCCCTATGTGATTTATTTAGTTTTCACAGAAACCTACCAAGATAGATATTTAACAGGATTTCTACAAGGTAGATCTGATGCTCATAGAGTATGAATGGTGTTCAAGGTCAAGAATTCAATTCCGCAAAACCTGAATTTAATATCAATTTGTTGAACATTAAAGCCCATGTTATTTCCATTGTAACATCCAGTGTCTTTATGAATCATTTTCTAATACTCCCCATGGGTAGAAGGCAATACCAATATTTCTTCTGTTGCTATGCCTCAGGTCATAGAATAAAATAAGAAGAATTAGCACCTAGCAGTTACTGAATGCACAGATGCAGTTCTGTGTGCTCTGGTAATTATCTCATTTTAATGTCTCAGTGTGTATCATAGTGACTGTTAATATATTCATCACCTCTTCAGGGTGTTTACTGCTTTCCTCACTAAATTATGAACATCTTGGTGGCAGCCATTGATCTATAGATTTGTTTTCTTAACATCTTGTGCAAATCCTTACAAGTAGAAGGTACACAATAAATGTTTTTTAATTAAAATAATGTATTATGATTATGGACTGGCTATGGTATTGGTAGGACACAAAGAGAAAAGTAAAAAAATATATATATATACACATATATATAAATCTCAGAGTACAAATACAATCATCTCCCAAGGTACTTATCACTTGAGTTGAGGAATGTCGAACTAAATTATTGGTCAGCTAAGTTATTTTCCTAACTTTAATGGCATTATTATTTTTTTTTATAATGGAGAGACATTATTCATTTTTGCAAGTGACTCTAGTCAGGCAAGTTAGTTATATATCTTAGTAGATAGCACCGATTTAACAAAGTAAATATGTTTTGCTTTATACCCAAATTTTGCTTTACTTTATTGACCCTATGCACATTATGGAGTTCAGTCCATATTTCACGTGTGCTGTAAATTCAAAATATTGGAAAACCTCTTGATCTGCCGAGACATCAAATTTATCTAAACTGGACATCTCTGTTTTCCATCTATTTAAAAAGATCGGTTAAGTGTTGTTTTCAGGCACAGCCAGACTTCTGAAATAATGGAAGTTGGCTCTTTATTATGGTTTTGGGCTTTGTTTTATCCAGCAGTGCAGTTGTCTGCTCGCCCCCTATTATTTCCATTCAAGGCTTACTTGCTATCTCCCTTCCTTGACTTCTTTGGGATTTACTGTCTCTACAGTTTTTCTTACGCACATCCTTTTCTCTTTTCATTGGCTCCTGATCTTGTTGTATTCTAGAGATGGTAATGATGACATGGATGCTTGTTTCTCATCTCTCTTCTTATCTTCAGACAATTGAATCATGAAAATCTACAAAGCAGATGCAAAGTTGCAGTCTTCATTTTAGACTTGGATCTTGGATATTTGTATGTGAGAGAAGATACTGGCTTTTCTCCCACTCACTGTAGAAAGAGCGAGAGACTAAGCGAGTGCTCTTCCTAGCCAGCTGGCTGAACACTGTTGAGTCACGTCATCTCAAGAAGCTTAAATTTCCAGTGCTTACATTTGTAATCATTGTAGGTTGTGTTGGTAATTTAGATTTCCTAAGTGATGGTGGTCTATATCCTCACACTCAGTGAATTTCCAAATTTTCAAATTTCTACTGTTTTTAAATGAAATACTTTCTTCCCATGAAATTGCTCCTATAGATGATTCAACTAATAAAAATTCTGTAATTTTAGAAGCGTCTGAGGCATTTCAATCATCTAGTTAAAAAATAAAAATATTATTCATAACAGAGGTAAACATTATAAGATAAGGTTTACCATGTGGGTTTACTTGAAGTTTTATTAGCTTTATGGCAATATATGTAAATATAAGAATTTATGTTACTGGGAAGAATAAAACATTATGGAACATGGTATAAAATAATTGGATGATTAATTTCCCAGACTTCCATTTAGACTATTTTAGCATAATCTGTAGCAGTTGGGTACAGATATTTTCTCCATGGTTTAGCGGGGATTATGCTTTGCATGCACTTGGAAGGCAAACATATTTCCTTGGACATCCCTAACTCATTTCTAATTGTCATCAACATCCCTACTAACCTCAAAGGCTGATATCAGCTATTATTTTTTATTAACTGAAGATTAACATTAACTTATTGTTTCCAAAGGGGTGAATTGCTCCCTATGGCATAAATGTCAGATAGGAAACATTGCTTATACCCAAGATAGTTATTCTCTACTTTAGTCTTGAGCCAGGAACGTGAAGATTTCTTCTCTAGTTTTACAAAAAGTAAGGTACAAATGACATAGGATATCTGAATTGTGTGTGTGTGGATAAAGAGGCTTTGGGAAGACATGATTTTAGATATCTTAATGACCTTAATAGCATCACGTTCAATCCTCAATGGTGGAAAAATAAGACAGTTAGTTTTCATATCCCGGACACTTTGAGAAATAGACATTTATGGTGTGTATGTGTGTGTGTGTATGTGCATTTAGGGTGGCCATAAAGTTCATATGCAATTTGAAATAGTGTGCAATTTATACTGCCACCAGAGTGTTTTTGTTTTGTGTTTTTGACGATTTAAAATGCTATCTGCATTTTCCGTGATGAATATTGGTATAATTAAACATACATTTTAAGTCTGCTTTTTTTGCAGTCAGTGAAAATGATCATGTGTGCTTAGAAGCTTAACTTCTAAGAGAAACGGCTCTCAGAACCATTGACAGACCCAGAGGAGAGGTGCTTATAATCCAAAATAGTTAATACTGGTGAACATATATCTGCTATGATGATTTTTTTTTTAAAGAGAACCCTTTCTATGTTATTGAAATGAAAAAAAAAATTGTGTTTAAATTAAAGTCTTCTAAGAAAGGTTGATCAAATGAGCCCAGGTTAAAAAATATCCTATATTTTATAGCCACTTATCACTCTTTCTCTTTTATTTTTTTCCTTAATTTTTCTTTAGCCTTGTTGATGTCCTAGAAATGATAGGAAGAAAACAACTCTATCCAGCTTATAATGTAAAATATTCCGCCTAAATCTGCAGGAAGTATGTCTTTGGAAAAAAGAAAACAGATGCCGTAGCATTTCTGCCAAAGAGAGAGTCCGGTTTAAATATTCCGCAGTATGCAAATGTCATCTCCTCTGTGTGAATGTTTTACCCGAGTGGAAGCTGCGGGCTTGGAGGCTTCTGCCTGCGATTTGGGTTGTAATTTTATTTGTGGAAATAAACCAATCGCAGAGCTCCAATTGTCTTAGTGGTGAGGTGATCAATAGCCCATTACTGGACAGAACGGCGACCACAGGAAGTGCATTGAAGATTTTAATGCATGAATTATGCATGCGCTGCCCATTCTTTAGTCTCCGAGCAGAATGACAGGGTTTGTGAAGTCGCCTCGGATAGTTTCTTGCATTAAGTGACTGCAGTGAAATGCTTAATATTTCCAGGCATAGAAGCAGCATTGACTGGGGCCAGCCGAATTTGGAAGATGTAAATCTGCCGGCTCGCAGCACAGAATGCTGCATTTGAAAGTATTGCTCTGTGGAGGGAGCCAGCTCTGCTGTCATCTAACCTGCTCTCCCCAGAAGGTTGGCTGAAGGATGGGAGCGGCTGTGCCTGCCTCTGAGGTCACAGCGTGAAGTCCTTTTAACTTGCTTTCTGCTGCAGGAGAGCGACGGTTCGTGGTTTAACTGTCATTGCATTTAACCAAATGGACAATTTGCAATAGATATTATGCCCCAAACGACAGATAACTCAACATATGAGGTAAGTTCAAGGTTTTTTGCTAGGTTAGGGAATTTGAGAAATAGAATGTGCTGAGTTAGGATAGTGATGATGCCGTTATTAGGAAGGTTGACTCAGACCTCAGTATTGCAACGCCGGAGTCAGGGCTCTCAAATGGTATGTGAATAAACAAGTGCCTTATATGTTTGGCAGTATTGGAGCATAGTAGGCTATTTTATGTTTCATGCAACAGCTTTTGAAGAATGTACCAGAGCTTCAGATGTGTCTGAGACAGCAAATTTGGGAGGGGCAGCTGGAGAGTGAGTGGAATAGAGAAGTGAAAATTCCCTCCTTGTGGGGAAGTTTCAGCAGGGCTGTGGCGTCCTGTTGGCTCAGATTATCCTTAATGGCAGCATTTTCAAATTCTAGTGAGACAAGCCGGTAGACCCCAGAAATGCTTACTCTTTCTTCTAGAAGTAGAGGGGAGCACCGGTACTCACGTCGAATATTACGTTACATGCAAATCCAGCAGATACAATTAAAAGAATTTGGAGTAGCATGTCCTTGAGAGAAGATCTTGTTGTCAGAAATAGGACAGTTTAACTTCTACCCGTAGTGTGTGTTGTTGTTGTTGCAGCTTTTTTGGCCGGGACTGGGTTTGAACCTGCCACCTCTGGTATATGGGGCTGGTGCCCTACTCCTGGAGCCACAGGCGCCACCCTACCTCTAGTGGTTTTTCTTTCTTTTTTTCCTCCTCTCAAGGAGGAATACCTTAGTTTAAAATGACTCAAGAAGAATACCTAAGAATACCTTAGTCTAAAATGTACAGGTAGATGGCATATTGTGCAATCTATCCCCAGAAGAGTTTCATTTCTTTCTTGGTGTTTTAAAAATTAAGCTTGAACAATCGTAGCATTCAATACACTAAGGAGACAACTAAAATTTACAAAAACAGGAAAAATGCAAAATAATAGGGTTCTAGTATTATGTTTGTCAGAAATCTTTATGAATGAAAGCTGCTTACTTAAATAGCATGGGAAATAATTAATAAGTTTACAAATGATGGCCATCACAGTATGAATTGATGAACATCTCTGGAGGATGAGAAAATAGCATTAACAAACATTCAATAAGAGACTCCAGATACAGAAAAATTTTTTAAGGATGTTTTCAAGAGGAAATTTATATTATTAGTAGAAATATATATATGTATTTTCTATAATAAAAATTTATAAAATATAACATATACTTTATAATAGGTGTATATATCTACTTCCACAAATATGTTTACTGATACTGTTTTTAAAACATATTTGCTATATCAAGAACCAATCACTGGTGAGGACAAAGAATGTGTTGAAAATACGCATTCTTTTAAAGAAAGAAATACAGAGCAATGATGATAGAGCCGGAGAAAACTACTTTTTTAGTATTTCACAGTGCATTTCAATTTTGCTACCGTGTTACTACATTACTTGGGTTTCCTGTCACCTGCCTCCTGGTGCTGTGAGCAGAACCCATGATAGGGAGTGTTTAAATCTTCACAGCTGATCTAGTTTAGGCATAAAAGGAAACCCACACGTGGTCTTTTTCCTTAGGGAGGGGAAGAAAGGAAGGAGAGGTAACTACCTATATATCTTGGCAGTCTTCCGATGCTGAGTCACGGTGTTCCGTTCTGTTCAAATACCTCTGGCTGAGCTCCCCCATAACCAGCTAATAAAACAGAGTCTAGAGGAAAATGAGGAGGAACCGAGAGGGGCTGAAACGTAGAGATATTTGTGGCCTAATGACACAAACTTCTAATTCATGAGTGGAGTGGCTGTGCTACTTGTTGGATTGATCTGGCGGAGGTGACAATGGGAGCATGGAAGCCTCCGTGCTGATGACAAGATCAGAGCAGCAGCATTAATGGATGAACTTGGGGAGATTTTATAAACAAAGGGATCCAAGAAGTGCTGCCTTTGTACTTATCTAAACCTCCCTATCTGCCTTCTGTTCTCAACCAAAACCATTAATCGAGCTCATATAAAATTCTTGAATACTTTGTGGTTAAAGAATAGTTCCCGGATCACGTCAGGAAAATCTAGAGTGAGACAGGCAGTTTCTACTTCCCACAGTAGTTAACATTAATTTTTATAGGCAACCAATTGGGAAAAACTAAGAAACTAATGAAAATTTTAAAATATCACCCTCAATATATATGAAATGAAGCACCAAAATTAGCTTAGGTAATGATTATTTTGGCAAGTTTTAATCATTGAGACATAATTGGTAAAGGAGACTGATAATATTATAAAAAGATACAATAAAAAGGAATGAGGGGAAATAGGATGAGTGTTAAAATATAAAATATTTTTGAAAGAATATGTGTTTTTGAAAGATTTTTGAAAGAGTATGTAGTTATGCCTCTTAAATCAATATATAAAAATTTGAAATAACATAGTTCATTAATGTAAGATTTTTCACAAATAAATTCTAAGGGTGACTTAGTAGAGTGACAAGTAAGTTCACAGAGAATATTTTAAAATGGTAAGCTGTAAATTTTCTTATAGGTAACAAATACTGGTGCTGTTAAGGGATATGGGTACATACATCATAATAAATCTAACCTGGATGTGGTGGCTCATGCCTATAATCCCAGAAACTCAGGAGGCTAAGGCAGGAGGATTGCTTAAGCCCAAGAGCTTGAGACTAATCAAAGCAACATAGTGAGAAACCGTCTCTGCAGAAAGTAAAACACTTGGTTGGATGTGGTTGGCCACTCCTGTAGTCCTACTGGTCGGAACAACAAGCCCAGGAACATGAGTCTGCAGTGAGCTAAAATTATGCCATTGCACTCCAGCTTGGGCTAGAGAGAAAGACCTGGCAAAGTCAAACCAAAACAAAACAAATCCAAAAACTGAGTAGAAATTTCTATATGTGTTCATATATACCATGTATATACACACACATATATATGGTATACATACTTATATATAGGCACACACACTATATTTAACTAGGATTATGGGAAAGTTATGGATCCCTTACAGAAGGTTAGGAGACTTTTAAAAGTCACCAAAGTGTGGTAATATACCCATTTCTTCAAATACATACGCACATTGATTAGGTCAGAGCCTATATTTGCATGACAAGGAAATTTCCCATGAGGTTCTTCAGTTAACAGTACTGAGGAGTTGTAAGCTCTGTCAAATTCACAGAACACTTTTTCAAGTGTGAATCTATAACAAAGAGTGATGCCAACAGAATCCCCCTCCTTTTCTCTTCCACTGGTGAAAATACTACAAGTAGTTCTTCCTCCAAATATTTTCCCTGAGTGATTAGTTTATGAAACATCTTCCTCTCAGATATGGTTTTAGGAGGTGACCTTGAGGAGTTGACTGTGTCATTTTAACGGCTTCACACAGGTTTAAACAACGTTTCCCTATTATAAAAATGCCCTTCACCCTGTGTTTCATTGCTTAGCGCTCTCTTTTCTTTCACAGGACAACTCAGTGTGACAAGACAGCATTTATTAAGGATTCTGGGGGTGATTTTGCTAAGGTACTATGGTTCTGTGGATGCAAAAAAGTTGAAGGCCACGTATGTTTAATGGGAGCAAATAAATTAAATAGAGGAAAAAGAGGTACAACATAGGCTCAGCCAAACTATTTGTAAAAAAAATTGTGCCTTCATAGGAGAAATGAAGACCCATATTCAAATTTTAAAAGAGAGCCAGGACTAAGACATTCCTATAGTCATGAATATAAAAATTAACACTGTGTATTCTAACATTAGGACTGAAGCAAAAGGATTGGGTGGGTGCAGTTGAGATTGAGCAAGTTATTAAGAACTTAACTGCCAGAATAATATGTTTAAGCTTGATTTTATAAGCATGGGGGACCCACAAACAGTATTTAATCTCACAGGAGGCATTTCGTGCTAAAGAAGTTTATCACCCATGTGTTAGCTAAATTCTCAGCATTTCACTTTATTGTGTGTTAATCCTAAATGAAATACACTCAAGCACAAGATAGTGATGTTTCAGTCAGGGAGGACCACATATATAACAATGATCCCATAAGATTATAACACCTTTTTTTTTTTTTTACTATATTGTTTCTATATTTGGATATACAATCCTTTCCATTGTGTACCAGTTGCCTACATTTGTACTGTAGGAGCTCTACCACCATATCTCTGGCTTGTCCAATAGCTATATCATCTAGGTTAGTGTAAGGCCACTCCCTGGTGTTTGTGCAGTGACAACATGGTGCACTCCATTATTTCAAAATACCATCACTGAACAAAGTTAAGAACAGTGAATGATGGTGAGGGTTAGAGGAACTGAAACATTTAAAACATGTTTGATCTTTATGGCTTTTAAAGTTTCTCCTTAAGACTGTATCGTATAAGTTATTACTATAATCATAATAGCCCTTTGAGATATAAACTTTTGATAAAGAAATTCAAGTGGGAAATTGGTGATGATTTAGGCTGGGAATAGGTTAGAAAAGATACTAGTCATGCTGGCAGATGGAAGGGCAGCAAGGTAGGTGGCAGAGAGGGAATCTGTAGGCGGGGCTGTGCCAGAAAGAACAGAGGAATTTAAACAGATGGAAGATGATATATTAGTTGGCAGAGAGAGACGCTGAGTGACAAGCTGGAAAAGCTATTGAAGGATTGGTAGGATAGGCAGCCAAGAGGTGAATTAGATGCACCAGTAATAAAAGAAATAGGTCAGTATGAGGGCATCCAAGTTCCATAACAAATAGGTAAGAGTCATGGAAAACAACTATGATGTGTTCCTTTCCTGGAACTGAGAAAATGACTTTTATTAAACCCTTGTAAAATCCTTTGAAAGGATGATGAACAATAATCTTCTACAGAGGAAAATTTTTAGCCTAAAATTCAGAAATGCTTACTTCTGGGGAAATTTATTCTGTAAAATTATCATGAACGTAAAATTTATTTCCTTCGTTTGGGTTTCCTGTTAAATATAGTTTGAGTTCTGGTCCTGGCTTGGTTAGTATATATGAAGATCTGGTTGGGAAAATATTATTGAAGCATAATAAAAGTAGAGAAGAAGAATTTCAAGCCCCTTCACAAACAGAATTTATCAGACTATGGAAAATGCAAATATAACCTTATCTTTGTAAAAATTCTTTGTCCTTTGTAAGTGATAATATCAGTGTCTCAGTGAACATAAAGAAGATGATCACAAGTCACTGGGTCTCTCTGCTGCTTTCAGAATTACCGACTCTTAAATCACCATGTTTTTAGGCAATTATTCATACTTATAAGTACTTAGTAAGATTGTATAATGGAATTGAATCACTTTTAAAATGGCAGCTGTCATTGTGGGTTGATGTGGAAGTTCCATGCTCAGTAATATTTGTAGGAGGTGTTTAATATGGCCATACCGATTGACCTTCAGATAGTTATAGTTTTCTAAGTGGAAGAGACACTTCAATTTGCCACATGTACAAATTTAGAATTCACATTCTTTCCTTTCCTTTTTCCACGTAGCGTAAAACTTATTTTTCTGAAACTTTCAACCATATTTCTCAGGCTACACTATTGCTATTCTACATAGGAATAGATTCTAGTATTTGATAGACTAGTGGGAATATAATTTGTTGTATATTTCAAAATAGGTAAAATGTAGGAATTGTGATGTCCCCAACACAAAGAAAAGGTAAATGGTTAAGGGGATACTTATCCCCATTACCCTGATTTGATCATTACACATTGTACACAGGTATTAAAATATCACCTGTGCCCTCAAATATGCGTGACTTTGTGACAGTTGTGAAAGAAACAACTTTCTTTAATAAAGATTGTGAAAGAAAAAAGAGGAATTTTTAATTCTCCTGGGGAGATGCTTTAGATCCTTTTTCACTCACCTCACTCTATATAGGAAAGAAAGTGATACTAATCAGGGGGTCTCCTATATATGACTGAAGAGTAGAGAGGACACCACTCTGCTTTGATTATCCTTATAATCCTTGTGTTTAGGACCATGCCTTAAGCCTATCAGATGTTCAGGAAATATGTGCTGAATGAAGGATTATGTGACTTAATTTATTCATAGTAAGATATTATTGTTTAAGTCACATCATCAAATTAATGCTTTTCTAGGGACTTGTTATGTTTAATGGACATAGCCCATATAAGATAAATCTATGGTAGTAGATTTGGTTTTTCAATGAAAAAATCTAACTTGGACAAGTTTAAATAACTGGGGGGTGCTTATTGGAAGGATATCCATAGTGTATGACTAAAGGGGATACAAGCATATATTGGGGAGGATGGGGAGGGGTGTAGCTGAATCGAGAGCATACCTGTAACTGGAGACTGAGTGCCACATCAGCACAGTCAGCTTCTCTGAGTGTGGCTCCAACCTCAATGAGGATCAATTGTTTTGTGCCTTAGACAATATGCCTGGTTGCCCAAATATAGAGACCTTTATATCTTGTACTGCTTCCCTCCCCCTCACTATCAGTGACCATATATTGCAATCGTTTTTACAAAGACAGTATCATAAATGGTCAGTTTAGGTGACTAGAATGAGCATGGAGTTTCCATTGACATATTGATTAGAAAATTAAAGCAAAAATATGTGGGTCTACAAAAATATATTAGTAAAAGGGAATTACTAAAGATATTTTAAAGATATTTAAAAGAGAATTAGTAAAGATATTTTAGTAAAAGAGAAACTGTCTTTTGCAGAAGTTAATAGGAAGATATAAATAATTAAAATGCTTTTAATTATTTTAAGGAATAATCTCTGTATTTTCAGACCCTGTGGGAACAATATGGCTCGGCTTATCTTCCTATGCCCAGCATTTAGTACATTGCATGGTATATTATAAACAGCTAGTTTACATTTGTATGATTAATCTATTAATCATAAAGACTTCTTGACTCGCATAATTAATTCATAATAGTTTAGTGAAATATGCTATAATGAAGCTGTTGCAACAAGAAGAAAATATTTACAAAAGCTAAATATATTCCATACTGTGGCCTTTTCATAGTTAAAGGACAAAGTGTTTAGAAATAAATGGCGTACGAGACAAGGTGAAGACTAGACCACAAAGAATGCATCTGGTTGGGTCTAGATTTATATCATGTTCTAAATAATGGCTTGAAATAGTATACTGTTTCTTTGGAATTTCTTGAAGAGGTTAAATACATGGGAAATTCTTGAGAGGAATACAGCTAAGTAGAAATAATAATAAAAATATTGAAAGAAGTAGCTATTTTTTCCAGTATACTTAGCTAGAAGTGTGAGAACATGGCAAAATGTTTACATAGATATATTTGGATGAGGCCTTTGCCAGAGACCAGGAATGCCAAATATCATTGATTTTTTTAATAAATGCCATACTTTAGTCATATTTGTAGGAAAAATGTTTTTGGCCCAATTATTGTTTTGAAGTTATAAATTAAAAAAGGACAAATACAACTATTTTCTTTCTGTGTTCATTACTGCAGTAAGATGTAGCCATCACCTCTGAAAATATTAATACGAGTGACTTTAGGCAAAATTCTCCTTTTAAGTTAAATTGAACATAAATAGATGCTTCTTGCAATAGTAAAAAAAAAAAAAAAATTCAGTAATCCGAGAGTGAGATAACTTAAAATCTGTCTCTTTAGATCTTCATCAGAAATAAAATGAAATCTTAGAATTGGAAGGGATCATAAAAAAGTTGTTACTAACCTTAATTTCACTTGTAGAAATCAATTTTCTGTTGATTGATTCTTACTGAGGACCTACTATTTAGGCACTGCCATGTAAGGAAAATAACTTCAAAAGGTCACATAGTTAAAAATTTAATAATAATATGATAATTCCAGTTACTTTTAAATTATGGAATTCTTGATTCAGGTTTATGTAATTACTTTTTTAGTTTAAGGGAAAACGATTTTTTATGAAAATTAACTATTTCAAGAAGCATTCTTAGGAAAGGCAACTTCAGTGAATCAAAATCATCCCTCTGTAAACACATAGACTTCTTAGATCTTTACCACAGAAGTGTAATGTTGGAGAAAGTCACTCATGGGCACTGATTAGGAGATTGGGAGCCATTGAGACATGGTCAGCATCAATGTCAACTTAATTCTTCTGAAGAAGAGCTAGTCACGTGACAGTTGGCTTGCTGAAAATGCTCTGGTTTACACATATTGTTAAACAGAAATTTTAGTAAGTTGGGTGTGGTGGCTCAGACCTGTAATGCTAGAACTCTTGGAGGCCGAGGCAGGTGGATTGCTTGAGCTTAGGAGTTGGAGATCAGCCTGAGCAAGAGGGAGACCCCATTTCTGTAAAAGAAAAAGAAAATAGAAACAGTAGCTGGGCATTGTGGCAGATGCCTGTAATCTCGGCTACTAAGTCAAGAGGCTTAAGCCCTGGAGTTTGAAGTTGCTGTGAACAATGATGTCATAGCACTCTAGCCTGGGCAACAGGGTAAAACTTTGTTTCAAAAAAAAAAAAAAAAGAAAGAAAAGAAAAGAAAAGAGGAAAGAAAAGAAAGAAAGAAAAGAAATTCCAGTAGTTTGTAAACAAGAGAAAAAGTGTGAAACTTGAAATGCAAGTTGTGTGATTTTCCATTTGTCATAGAGAAGACTGATTAGATTAAATTGGCCCAGCAAAATGCAGATATGCACTGTATTAAAACAATGAAGATCATATCGCCTACAAATTAGGTGACATAGAATGAAGAACACAGTGAATTTAATTTGTTGGTCTCTGGGATATGTTACTGCCATTTTCAGGGCAAAAGTATACTCGGTTTATTGTGTTTTGTTGATAGAACAATCCACTGTTCAAAAAAAAACAATGGGGGTGGTGCCTGTGGCTCAAGGAGTAGGGCATTGACCCTATATACTGTGGCGGGTTCAAGCCCAGCACCAGCCCCGGCCAAAAACTGCAAAAAAGAAGAAAGGAATGGGTATACCAATATTCATTCATTTTGTACTTCCTTCTGTGCACTCTGATAAATGTTTTACATATTTACTTAAATGTCATCATTGGAGGTAAGACAATAAGTATTTTTAAATGTGTTCATAAAAGACATTATTTTAATTTTATTTAGGAAATATTTTTGTCAGATGTGGCACATACGTGATTAGTTGTTTAAAAATAATTTAGATGTTTTTATGAATCGAGCATTACATAATTGTATATTAAACAAATTACAAAGAGATGTAGCCCCTTATTTATTTATTATTTGCATTAAGAATAGATTGAATTAGTTTGGACAATAAAGAAAAATCAAAAAATGTATATTGGTGGAATTAAAATTAAATATTCCCCAAAGTCATTAAAAATGATGCTCGTCAGACTTAGATACTTGGATAAACTGAATCACATGGTGATGTTTGTGGTCTAAAATGAATTCTGCCAACAAATGAATTAAAAAGAGTCAGTTTGTAGGCGATAGAAAAAAATTACTTTAGCAATGGTACTACAGTAGAAATTAGAAAAAGAGTAAACTCAAGCAGATAATTGGTAAGAAAAAGGGAACATCTATCAGTCATTTCAAGAGAAAAAGAAAAAACGTGGCAAGGATTGTGCTGAAGGTATTAAGAATGCAAATGCTTCCTGAAGTCTCAGCATGTTTCCATCCCTGGTAGAGCAAGAAAGTTTCCCCAGAGTCCTTCCCCACCATGACAAGGTCCGGCTCATGTCTCTCATCAAACAAGGTAGATTTTGCAAGAGTTTGATGAGAAATCATTGGGCAACTAGCTCTGGTCTTGATGTGGCTCCTTCTGACTTCTTTTTGTTTCCTAATCTAAAATTAATCAATCAATAAATAATAGCACTGGAAAGAAGCAAGCCAACAAACCAAAATCTTTGATAAGCCTAGGGAAAAGACTGCATTGACATAGTTAAATTCCCAAGATCCTCAGTTTTTTAAGGATGGACTTAATGGCTGGGATCATTGCTTACAAAATCATCTTAAACTTGATGGAGCTTATATTGATAAATGGTTAATATCTTTACTTTTTTCTACTTTTTTGCACACTTTTTGAAGTTCCCTCAAATTTCTTTTGCAATATCTGTAGCAAAGGACTCCAAATCAGCCAAAGCTTTCATTGAGTTTTAACATTTGTATTTTAGAGGGGAAAAAACCTGGATTCACTAGTGGTTACCGCTTCTTTCAATTTGTGCCACTTTCAAACATTGTGCCTCCTGTTTATGGCAATTAAAAATGTTAACTGATATTAATTTGAACTTTATTATTTTCAAAGATTGTCAGGGAACAATTAAAAAATGTAAATTTATAATGTGGGTGGCAATTAGGATCTATCTTCCTAGTTATGTCCACGTGCATCCTTAAATATGAAGTGGAATTATAGCATGAAGAAGCAGGTCATTCATCTAGACTTGAGTTTCTACACCTTAATTGTCATAGGAAGAGTAAGTTTTAGGCCTTGACAGAATGGATTTTCAGGGATAGTATGTGACACCAGAATTAAGATTTCATATATGGGACAGGGCCCGTAGCTCAGTGGGTAGGGCACCAACCACATGCCCCAAGGCTGGTTGGTGTAAACCCAGCGTGGGCCTGCTAAACAACAATGACAACTACAACAAAAAAATTACCCAGGTGTTGTGGCAGGTGCCTGTCATCCCAGCTACATGGGAGGCTAAGGCAAGAGAATCGTTTAAACCCAAGAATTTGAGGTTGATGCGATCAGTGACACCACGGTACTCTACCGAGGGCAATGGCTTGAGATGCTGTCTCCAAAAAAAAAAAAAAAATTCATATATAAAGAATGTACCTATATCTTTTAAATTTTCCTTTAAATTATTGTTTTCCCTAGTTTCATTTGTATAAAGTCCAGTTTTCTCTTAGAATTCTTTTGTCAGAGAAATGTTTAATTTTATCAACAAATATTCATCTTATTAGATGTCGTTAAGCATCTTCTAGCTAAAATTTATGTTCAGTTAAAAGGCAATGTGGTAATTATGTTCTAGGCTAGGTTACTGGATTCCCTTCATACTGGTCTCACATTTGTTACTGTGTGAAGACTTTCATTGACTAGGTAGGCTGTTGTAATTTCATTTTGAAAGCATTTGTGTATATATTACATATAATAAAAACTAACGGTGAATAATTTATGAGGTGGCGTTTAGACTCTCACCTGTTTTGAATGAGTCAAGGTTTTCAAATACTATTTGGGGATTTATGTTAAGCAGTAATCTGACTCATCCAGTTCCATTTAAAAGAGACATAGGTGCAATCAACTGAAGAAAGGATATTTCAAAAAGCTTTTTCCAATGAAATTATTTTTTGCAGGCTTTTCAAGGATGTGTGTTCTGTGTCTGGGGCTCAGAAAATGTGCTTAGTCTTTAGGGCTTCTGAGAAATGAAACTCCTATGAAGTTGTACTGTCCTGAATTATATATGGTGGCTTCATAGTTCAGACAGAATTGAGAACATCAGCTTCTCTTTATTGAAAAAAGAAGATAGTAGGGATTGGTATAAAGGAGAAAAATCATAGACAATTCCTATGAATTGTCTCCTCAGACAAAATAAATGTGATCTAGGAATGTAATGGGATAGGTCCATAAGGAATTAGCAAAAGACAACATCCCTGCACAGTTAGAAGGATCAACAAATAAGGATCATCAAACTGTGGATTAACTAAGAACAAGAAAGTGTGAATGTAGTGCCTTGAGATTTTAGACAAATGGCTTAATCTCTGTAAGCTTCAGTTTACTAATCATCAACACAAGGATTAGTGATACCTGACTCCGCCAATTCTCAAATGGCTCATGAAGTACAAATGAACTGTTCATAATCTTTCTGCCTCTGAAAAAAGGCAGCAAGACCAAAGAGTAAATTTAATATTAGAAACAACAATAAAACCTACACACTTGATTAACAAGATTGACTTTTTATGAGCAAAACATATATATGGTTAGTATATATGGTTATATATATATATGTGTATATATATGGTTTTATATATGTGGTTAGTTATTCGAAGAAAGTAAAACACAAATAAATGCAAAATATGTACTACTGACTGACTCCAAAACAACATAGTGTAGCTTGGAAATCATACTGAATCTCTTAACCAAGACTGATTTACAACTCCACTGCCATCCAGTCTATCCTCTGATTCCACAAATACTAATAGTGCAGCTTGGTTAGAATTTACTAGGAGAAATAAAGACAATTGGTGCTCGACAAATGTTAGTGTATTGGATTTATTCTTCACCATCTGAAGAATTTCTAGAAAGGAGACTGAGTCTCCATGAAATGCTAACAACACTTTCTTAAATACATTTGTAGTAATTGCTAATATATAGTAGTTATTGGTATTATTATTATTTTTTAGAGACAAAGTCTCACTTTGTCACCCTCAGGAGAGTGCTATGGTGTCAGAGCTCATAGCAACCTCCAGCTCTAGGGCTTAGGCAATTCTCTTGCCTTAGCGTCCCAAGTAGCTGGGACTACAGGCACCTGCCACAGGGCTATTTTTTTATTGTTGTTGTTGCAGTTTGGCTGGGGCTGGGTTTGAACCCGCTACCTTTGGTATATGGGGCCAGCACCCTACTCACTGAGCCACAGGTGCTGCTCATGATTGGTACTATTAAAATAAAGATATTCAAACAATATCTCAGCTATGCTGTATGCAACCAAAGCAAAACAAATAAGGAAGAGCCTATGTATGTATGTATGTATGTATCTATCTATCTATCTATCTATCATCTATTTATCTTTTTTGTGTGTGTGCCAAGATATAGAAACTATCTTAGAATCAATCAATCAACTCTTTAGGAAATGATAATAAAATAGCATGTTTACAAATACATCATTAGCATTATAAGTAACACATAATGAGTTAATTCTATTTACATTTAACTTGTGTTTTCTACAAAGGCACCCAGAGACTTGCCTTGCTCACTCTTCCTGGACTCTCCTTCCATGGACATGCCTTGTAAACACACCTGTAGTTTCACCTCATTATGAAATTAATGTATGACAAATCATTGTTCATTTTCAATTTTTCTAAGGACTGTTCGCTAGCAGTCATTTGGCGTGCAGTTCCGAAGAACTTGGCGACAGTTATCTTTTCTTTCTCTGAATTGATTTATTACTTTTCATCTGTTAAATTAGATGTATGCCAAACCATGTCCTGCTGGGCTATCTAGAGAGAGTTGTGGTAAAAGGGGTGAGTAGTTACTGAAATCTCTATTCCTTAATGTGTCATAAAACAAAATGGATTTGTTACAGCCTCAGTCTATTCCTTGATAATTCTTTGTATTCAAAAAAAAAAAAAAAAGCTTTAGAAGGCACAAACCCCATCTGAATCCATTATTGTTCCTATTTCAAATGACATTATCAAATTATCCAAAGTGATGTTATGAAAATATGAGCCGGTCTAGAGCAAGTTGCCTGTCTGGATGAATAAGTATCAGTAGCTTTTGTATTCCTCAGCTGTCTAGGAGAGTCTAGTGGGTGCAGAGACATACCAATTGATATGAAGGGGTTTTTTTTATTTGTTAATGGGAGATGTGGATGAAACTATTTGCTACTTTTGCATTATTACTGCACTAAATCTAAACCAATTATGAATTATTCAGTTCCTGTTTTATCCTTTTTCATTTTGAAGTTCAAAATACCATTTGTTTAGCATAAAACACCCAGGTGTCTTAGACACAAAGTCACTTTCATTTAGGTAACTTTCAGATTTTTAACCCATGAAGTGCAAGTATTTCTGCTGGGGTTCTGACTGGGATTGCATTTTCTATGCAGTGAATTCTCGGTTTACTACACATCAAGATCTTTTCCAAAGCCTTTGAGTAGACATCTGATAGCGGTGGAAATGGAGACTCTTTGGATTGCGTTCGGAGTCAAAGGTATTAACAGAGCTCCCATGTACACTGAGGATCAAAAACATTTTAGTAAAACCCAAACTTAGAAGCAGGTCTTGTCTTCAGTTTATACACAACTCCTTTCACTTTTCTCTTCCCCTCCCATCCGCCTTCTTTTTTCCCAGTGCACTGAGATGAAAGCCCTAGCTTTAAAAAAAAAAAAAAAAGGCTGTGCAAGCTTGCATGTGCACATACCTATACGTGCTTTGAATCACATTTCAAAAAGGAGAGGGACTCTGTGTGAAATAGGCAATCAAAAAATAAATTCCATCCATGTTTTGGGATTTCCCTGGCACACTTATCTTTTAAAAACTCTCAGCCTCTCCAGGGTTAGTCTTCCTAGGAGATTTATATGCTCATTTTGTTAAAACAAAAACGAAAACAAAAACCCACAAACCTACATTTGCAAAATTGTTATACACACATCATTCTCCATTTGTAATCCTCAGCTATATATAATAAGGTCGGTAGGAAGGGTATTTTTCTTGCTATTTTATAGATGATAAAATAGAGTCGGATTTTTAATCTTAGCCACTCTGAGACCACTGCTCTTACAAGTACAGAGTATGACTGTGGCTTGGCTTTCAAGCTTTTTGCCAGATTTCCCACACACCATTTACTTAATCAGAAGTGTTTATTAATATTTTAAAGAACACATGTGCCTTTTTTTTTAGTGCCATCTTGTTTCAATTATAAATGGCACATTTTCCCCTACTTTTATGTTCCTGAAATTAAGATGATACCAAAATTTATGTCACAGTGACATTCTTTTCAAACTCTGAAATTAAATTGATAAAACAGTTTTATAGACCTGAGGAAGAATAATCTTTTGTGTTCCATCCCTGTGCCTAGGAAGTGTCTTACATGTGTTTGAGTTCTTTCTTCCCCTGCCTCTAATAAAAAATAAAACTCTTCTTTTGTGTGAAAACCTTATATCCTTCAAACACTATTTCATTGTTTCCTTCCTTATAATTCCCCCCAAACAATCGCAAATCTTTATTAATGTTTATAATCTCTTAAATTTTTTGGTCACTCAGTTTTCTCAGAAGATAACCTTTGTTGCCTAGTTTTCTTTTCTGAGAAAGTTTGATCTAATATCTATTAGATTTTTTTTTTCTATTTTTGAGACAGAGTCTCACTATGTCATCCTGGGTAGAGTGCCATAGCATCACAGCTCACAGCAACCTCAAACTCTTGGGCTTAAGCAATTCTCTTGCCTCAGCCTCCCAAGTAGCTGGGACTACAGGCACCTGCCACAATGCCTGGCTATTTTTTTTTACTGTTGTTGTTGTTGCAGTTGTCATTGTTGTTTTAGGTAGCCTGGGCTGGGTTTGAACCCAGCAGCCTTGGTGTATGTGGCTGATGTCCTACCCACTGAGCTACGGGCGCTGCCCTCTATTAGATTTTTAATGAACTTCTCAATAGCTACCCAAGTTTTCAATGATAGCCTGACTTGCTAGAATGTGTTACGTGTTTTCTCTGTTGTGTGAACAATAAACATTATCCCAGGCCCAAAGTTACTTATATTTCATGACATGTTTACATGTTTACAGTGTTTTTTTCCACTTGGTGAGGAAAAAATATATATGTGCATGTGATATATATATGTATATGTATGTGTATATATATATGTATATATATGGAGAGAGAGAGACAGAAAGAATGTGCATGTGTATATATGTATGTATATGTATGTGTGTATATATGTATATATATGGAGAGAGAGAGAGACAGAAAGAATGTGCATGTGTATATATGTATGTATATGTATGTGTATATATATGTATACGTATGGGAGAGAGAGGACAGAGAAAGTTTATAGTTTCTTGTTGAATTTTTCTGAACTTGAGTAGAGTGAAATCAGAGCCAAATAAAATTGAATGTCTGACAACTGACCCTAGGAGTAGGGGGAAAACTGGAGATAGAAAGCCTTCCAAAGGATTATATTTAAAGGCTATGGTGGGCAAGACCTCAGCATAAATAATTCATCTGTTATACATTTCAAAATAGCTAGAAGAAAATAACTTGAATGTTTCTAACATAATGAAAAGACAAATATTTAAGGCAATGGAGGTCCCAATGTACTGATTTGATCTTTACAAATTATATGAATGTATTGAATTACATGTATACCCCCAAACTATGTGCATTTATTGTGCATAAACAAAAAATTGTTAAAAAAAAAAAGACTTCAGATCCAAGCAATGTCTCCACTTTAGTGGACAAACTGAAGTATTGAAGAGGAGACTGAGACAGAATCCTTGATGAGTGGACCTAGCCTACATGGTAAGGGTTAGTGAAAAACTCAGTTGAGGGCTCAGTCTAAGGACCTACAATCTACAACATAACCCTGCTTCCTATGAGTAATGAAGCAGAGGCCGTTCATGTTTCCATCTGTCTTGGTCTGGCTTAATTCATGAATTCAGCACCTATTTATTGAACACCCACTATTTATGAGACACTGTGCTAGGTATTGGAACCCCAAGAGACATATTGTCCTGTTTTCCTTTATAGACTCTATGAGAAACATGGCCAAGAAAATAGATAATAAGGGTGTTAGCTTTGATATCAAGAATAGTTCCAGCTCCCTTTCTATATCCCTTCACTGCTTTTCTTATACCCCAAGCCCTGCTGCCATCATTTTCTTTTTAAATAGCCCTCATCATGTCAAATCACTGGGATTAACTTTTTAAATAATGTAGGAAGTTGTAGAGTGCATTGGTCACATGTCTTGGTAGTGAACTGATGTCCTGCCTCTATTTGATTTAGAATGAGGCTTCTTTGTATTGTCAAAATTATGGTAATTTCCCAAATATTTTTTAGCTTCTATCATTACCCTCTCTTCCCCAGCATCCTAGGTTAATAAGGGTTGATTTTAGTAATTCCTATCTAATATCCTTTGCCTCATTACTGAGGTTCTGTTGTATGCAAGGTTCTCCACTATGACCCAAGGATATCATGACAGGCAAATTGACACACTGATATTTTACTTATCCTTTGGGAGTTTACAGTCTAGCAGTAAAGAGACAAGTCAAAAAATATATAAAAATGAATTTTTCAGTCAGCTTGTCATGCGTGTTAGGAAGGACATTGCAGAAGTGCAGCATTTCCTCATGTAATAAGGGTGAGGGGAAGCTAATTTAGATGAACATGGAATGAATCTTGGTGGAAGTGTGATTTAATTTGAATTCTGAAGGATAAAGATTTACCCAAGCTAGAGCATGGAGGACTAAGCAGTTATTTCCATCTTCTCATATAATAAGTTTCATCCCTTCTTCTTATATTTCTAGATTTATAAGATTATTCTTTTTTTTTTTTGAAGATGTGAATTACCTTCAATCTCTAAGTCTTAAGTCTCTATGTCTGTCAACCTGGATCAGAAATTAGCTGCAAGGGTATAATGCAAACATCTAATCTTTGCAAATATGAGCATTTGAAGAGCCAAAGCAAGATCAGCAAGTGAAAGTTTTGGGCTTCAATGCTTTTGAACTGGAAGTTATGTGCTATGACAATACATGAAGGGGGGTTTTAGTCAAAATTGGAGAACCAAGGAACATTTCCTAAAGCAACTGATTCCAGAATCGAGACCTGAGCCATGACTGATGGCTACTCAGAAGAGCAGATGGTGAAAGGAAGGAAGTATAGAAAGATAACTCAGAGGAATCAGGAGTGGGAAGGGAGAAGAACTTGAGAAGGAGCTAGAGGTAGGAGGCCTGGGAAGTCCTATGCTTCAGGTTCCAGAGAGTGCTGCTGGTGAGGGTGACAGTGGCACTATGCCACTGGAGAGGTGAAGGAGAAAGGCAGTGGGAAGCCATGGATTTTGTTAAGTAGAGAAATGAATTGATTGAGTTTTTAACATTAGGAAAGATCTGGTTGAGGTAGTGAAAACATTTTTGCTTGGGGCATTGCTGTGAAGCAGGAAGAATTCTAGGGGGTCCTACAGTAGCCTTGGGGAAAGATAGTAATGTCCCACATTAGTAGTTTTCAAAGTTCTTTTACTTTAAAAGAACTTTATAAAATTATGTGTCACATTCTCTCATATACTTATCAATTAATATAAATATTCATCCTAAATTTAAATAGTTGAGAAGCATGTAATTTTAGCATATTGTAAATTTGACCTGTATTAATAAAAATAAACCTGTTACATCACTCTAAATTTGCCCATTATAGTCTGAATACTATTGGGATTCTAAGGTCATCATTATCCATTTTAAAGTAATTGAAATACTCTTGTAGATCTCTAAAAATTTGTTTTCAGTTATTTTTTCTTTTTAATTCATATTTTCCTCCCCAGAGATTTTATCTGTTATTGTGTATCTTTTGCTCAAAGTAGTTAATTCATTGTCCTATCATACAAATATTTTAGTTACAAAAGAAGTTTATAATTAAAATTTAATTCTTCAATTTCCTGTAAATGAAATTGTAAGTGTTAAATGTATTTTTTACAATGAGTTATCAACATTTTTACATGTTCAGTTGACTAAGGTTACATAACTATATTTTAAAATTGGAAAAATTGTTTGTGGTAGAAGTACAACTTTACTGGCAATGTTTTGCTTAATGTAGCAGATGGCTGTTTAAAAAATTTAATTAATTCTTCCACCTTTGGATCAATATTTATTGCCAAAATGAAGACAGGGTTTGGCATTAATTCTCTTTCAAGTTTTCCTTTTGGCAGATGTGTATTAGTAGATGGAGATAAAGGGTTGAATATAATGGTGTCATTCAGTGATTGAATTCCTCTGATCAGATCTTAAAAAGTCACACAGTGATCTGTTATCAACATTTATCATTAATAATTTATTAATTTTGTTGAATTAATAGAAATGAAAATTCTGATTTATTTGCTATTCATTCGCTTTCTCAACAGCAATACCAGTATTTCTTTTCTTTTATTTATTTATTTATTTTTAGATTTCAGATTAATGTGAGGGTACAAACAATGAGGCTACAATGTCTGCATTTTTTAGGAAGAGTCTCTGTCGTAGTTGGGTTCTGCACACACAAGTGTGCCATGTGCCCTTACACTGTGCTCATTAAGTGGGAGCACGCCCATCCCTCTCTCTTCTCTGCCCTCCCTCACGTCCCCTCCCCCATCTGAACTGAATTGAGTTTTTCGCTTATATGAGTGTGTATGAGATCATCCCCTGGTTTCATATTAGTATTGAGTACATTGGATACTTGCTTTTCCGTTCTTGTGATACTTTACAAAGAAGAATGTGTTTCAACTTCATCCAAATATTTCATAACATTTATATCAGCTGTCTTTTTGTTTGCTGCTTCCAAAGAGTTTATATTCTGGTTCAATGCAATGTAAGGGTGAGGAGTCCATGTATCTTTTGTGAAATTAGAGGATATTAACCAGGAAAAGGGAAGTTGAAAAGCATATCCTGCACTTCTATTATGCATACATCTTTAGCTGACTCTCTAAAATACCTTCCCAAATACATCTTGGGAAAGATATTTGTACACTCAGGAATATTTGTAGACAAGTTTGAAGACTACTCAGTTAGACTAAGGCATTAATGATGATAGTGGAAAAAAGTAGAAGGGTGTTAGAAAGAGGAAGGGAAGGTAGAAAAAGTTCTATATTTTTGGCAGGTTGATTAGACTAAGAGCATATGTAAAAGTTAGAATTTGAGGAAAGTAGAGAACATTTTAAATATTCCTCTAAAGAATGGAAAGCAACAGAGTAGGGAAACACGGAACCACTTGCTTGTTATCAGGAGGTGATAAATTTATAGTGCTAATCTGTATCCCTGTGTAATTTTCCCTTCAGCCATCAGCCTCCAGGGTGAAGCCACTGAGAAAGGACAAGTTGAGAGCTTTGTATGCAAATTTCAGGAAGTTAGTTTTGAGGGACATAGGATGAATTTGAATTATTAAGAATGAAAACGATAAAATAGAAAATAGCTCAATTTCTCTGGACAGGATAAAAGTAGAGTCTACTCAAGCAGGAGAATGTATATGTAATGGTACAGGTAGATTTTCTGGAATAAGTGAGAAGAATTTGAGAAAAGGCTCAGAGGCAGGAGGCCTGGGAAATCCTGCAAGGATAAGGCAATCTGTATCCAAAGAGAACGTGAAAATGCATAGATCCTGGGGTGGGGGTGGGGCGGAGGGGAGCTTTGAAATCAGACAGCTAACATGAAAAATAATGGGAATAATGGCTTGCTTTATCCAGGAGACAAAATCGTAGAACTTTCTAAACTCTATTAAGTCCCTTGCCCTATCTTTCTATCCTCCTAACCCCCCTTTTTCTCTCTCTTTCTCTCTTCACCCCCTCCAAGGTTTTGAAAATATATATTTAAAACAATTATACAATATATAATATTCTGGAAATTAGATTCTTTCAAGCTATTTACATATAATTTAATAAGTGTTTAAATATCACAATATAATAGGCAAACGGGTGTAAACTTTGTCAAAATTATTTTATGGGGTTTGTAGGACAAACTTTGAAGATGACTAAAATGAAATACTGAGAACTAGGAGGACAGGTTTAAAGAGGGTGGTGTTTATCTACATGCTGAGTAATGTATGGTTTTGAATGATGGTGGTGATCATTTTAGAGACACAAATTAATGAATAATCAACATAATTTTTCCAAAAATATTGGATGAGTATGAGTATTCCAAAGGAGTACGCTGAATGACCCATTCCAGGAGTTTTATAAGGATGTGGAAAGTAACAAAGACAATATGGGGAGTGATACCACTTTAAGCAGAAAAAAAACTTGATAAATTAATCTTTATTTACTACATTCTGGCTTGCAGAAGTTTGCTCACAGCGGAGATGCCCTGTGAACCTTGGCAAAAGTTGACAGGAAAAGAGGCCTGGGGCTAGAAACACTTGTGTCTCCAAATCATTCACAAGAAATGAATAATCTGGAAGCAGATGGGTTCTCCAAAAGTAGGCAGAATGATGGTGTTACTCCAATAGGAAAGTGAAATTGCTGGCCGGGGAAAACATGAAGTCAGAGCTGTGAAGTCTTAGAGCAAAATAGCATAAAATTGACGAAGGCTTAAGTTCTCATACATACACACACAAAACAAATTTCAAAAATGCCATTCATTGTTACCTTTCAGGCACAAAAAGGTTGAGGTCTGCAGCAGACACAGCCCTCCCAGTTCCTGAGACAAACCGTGCCCTAAATTTGGTTTGGACAGACATCTAACTCCCTGAATCAATCTAATAGTTCCCCTGTAGGTGTGTGTTTTGTTTGTTTGTTTGCTGTCTTTGGTGATAGTAAGGGGATATTGCTTTTCTATTCTGTGTAAAAAATGCCACAAATTTAATGACTGAAAATATGCTTTGCTATCTCAATTTATGTGGGTCAAGAGCATAGATGCAGTTCAATGGATCCTCAGTTCAAAATCTCACAAGGTTGAAATCAAGTTCAGCTTGGCTATGTTCCTTTCCAGAGTTGAAGCATGGTATTCTCTTTCAATAGTTAGCAGAATTGGGCGGTGCCTGTGGCTCAACAGGGTAGGGCACCGGCCCCATATGCCAGAGGTGGCGGGTTCAAACCCAGACCTGGCCAAAAACTGCAAAAAGAAAAAAAAATAGCAGAATTTAGTGCTTTGTGGTTATAGGACTGAGGTCCTCATTTCTTGCTGTCAGCTCCTTGCTAAGGACTCCTCACTGGGTCCTCCCAACATGGCAGCTCACTTCTTGAAGGCCAGCAGGGTCCCTTTCTCTACAGGAAGGGCCCAAGCTGTCTTTTGAGGACTTTCACTAGATTAGAACGGGCTCATAGAAAATAATTTGTCTTTTGATTAAGAATCAGAATTAACTGACTTGAGACCTTTATAATATTTGTTATATTTTTCACCTTTGCCATGTAGTGTAACCTATTTGAACCTATAGCTATCATCTTCATAGTTCCCACTCACACTAGGGGGAGAATATGTAAGAAGTTTATGCCAGGGTGGTGGCAATATTCTTGAGACTATCTTACATTTATATTTATCATAAGAGTAAAGGGTATAGAAATATGGTAATATCTGATTAACTGATCTATATCCTATCACTTAATCATGAAACTACTTGATTCAAGTTTTAATAAATTTTTACCAATGCTATTTTTTCAGTTTGAGTGGGTCAAATAATTCACCATTCACAGCTTTTCTTCATAGCTTATATGGCTGAAAAATCCATTAATATCATTATCAGTTTAGTTACTCTTTCACAAATGCTTTCCAACTTTACTGTATTTTCCTTGAAATACAACAGCCATTATCTTACATGATACTTTTGAGTTCTGGGCCTGCTATGCACCCTATCACACTTTACCCAGTTAGTGTTCAAGGTATCAGAAATGGAGAAGTGACATTGGAAAAGACACCACACATTTGGTGTCTTCTAAGACCTCAGAAGACATCCAGACATCAAAAAATGACAATCGCCAAGACGTGGAAACAACCTAAATACCCGTCAACTTAGGAATGGATTAACAAATTGTGGTACATGCACACCATGGACTACTATTCAGCCATAACTAAGATGATGACTTCAAATCTTTTGTGATATCCTGGATAGAATTGAAACATATTCTTCTTAGTAAAGTATCACAAGAATGGAAAAGCAATTGTACAATGTACTCAATATTAATGAAGCCAGTAAATGATCTGATGCATGCCCAAATAGGAAAAAAACTCATTGCAATTCAATGAGGCAAAGTAATGAGGGGAGAGGAGTTTGGGGTGATCTCACTCAATGGACATAGGGTGGGAGTGGCACACCTTTTGTGTATGGGACATAACCACAAGAGGGACTCTACCTAAAAAATTCAAATATTTTTACCTGGTTGTACCTTCACGTTAACCTGAAATAAATTTACTTTTCAAAATAAATTATCTTAGTATATTATAAGGAAATTATTTGTAAGCTATTTGAGAACACAGCAGTCTCTTTAATATTATATTCTAGCAAAGCAAGTAGTTTTTAGAGTATGCAATATGTGTTTCTAAAGATGAATTGTGTTTGTTCAATTGAGTTTGGCCTATTAAGTTCAAAAGTCCAATTTCTGGTCAATATTCTGTAGGGAATTGGGTACAGAAATTCTCCATTTCTGATACCTTGAACACTAACTGGCTATTCAAAAATACAATTCAATTCTGAGGCTAATTTACCTGAGATAGCACATACCCCACTGATTAATGGCTCCATCTCACAGGACTGTCCCTTACTTCAGATGCCAGTTCCAAGTGACAAGCCTCCAATATTTACGACCAAGCAGCTATAAAGTGAGGGCTGCACAGCGCCCCCTTCAGGTTCAATACATTGCTAAAATGTCTCAGGAAATTCAAGAAGGCACTTTACTATTACAAGTTTATTATAAAGGATGAAACTCAAGGACAGCCAAAGGGAAGAGATGCACAGAACTAGATGTAGGGAGAGGGGATGGACCTTCCATGTCCTCTCCAGCACCTCCAGTGCTCACTGAGTTTACCAGTGAGTTTACCAGCCTGCAAACTCTATCATGTAGAGATTTTAATAGACGCTTCATTACCTAGGCATGATTGATTAAATCATAGACCACTGGCAGGAAGTTGGGGGTGAAGCTGAAATTTCTAACCTTCTATTCAAGGCTTGTTGTCTCTGGTGACCACCCTTCATCATGAAGCTACTTAGGAGCCCACAAAGAGTCATCTTTTTGGGACAAAATGTGCTTCTATCACCCTTCACACTCTGGCAATTCCTAGAGTTTTAGGAGGTTGGTGCTAATAAGTAGCAACTCAGAAATGATCACTGTATAACATTATAATTTATTTTTGAGAGAAAACACTTGGCTACATTAAAGTTCATTGATACTTATCTACCATCTTAGGAGGTTTTCTTGACCTTTGCTCTAATTTACTTGGTATGACCCATGGTAAGATTTCCTATCTTTGTGCAAACATAAGAGTGTTTTTGACTGTATTTTTCTCAGTCCACTTATAAAACACTAGGTGAAACTAAAACTTCCCTTAGCACTAAGCCTTGAGGAACTCCAAATAAAACTTTTCTATTCAGAAAAAAAGATATATTTGTGATTAAATTTGCCTTTTTATAAAAGTCAGAAATGTCTTTCAAGTCCCCAGTGAAATATTTTACTTGCTTTTCTATAGTATCTTGTTACATAAATTGTTAAAACAACTGTAAATCATTCCTACTAGTTTTATTTTATCTTCAATATTTTTCTCCTATTTGGAGATTGTTTACATGTCTATTCATCCTGTAAAATACTAGTTCGATAGCCCCACATATGTAAGTGAAATTCACTAACTTTAGTAGAATGATCCTTTTGAAATTTCCATGCTGATTTATATTTATGTGTACCAATTTCTTTTTTTCTTTTTTTTTTTTTTTTCTCATTTTGTCACCCTTGGTAGAATGATGTGGCATCACAACTCACAGCAACCTCCAGCTCTTGGGCTTAGGTGATTCTCTTGCCTCAGCCTCCAGAGTACCTGGGACTACAGGTCCCCACCACAACACCTGGCTATTGTTTTGTTGCAGTTTGGCCAGAGCTGGTTTGGAACTCACCACCCTCGGTATATGGGGCCAGTGCCCTACTCAATGAGCCACAGGCACCACCCTATATGTACCAATTTCTTTAAAATTTAATTCTCTTCAGAACAGTTTCTTTAAATTCCTTAAATTTTGATTGATTTCTTTTGAGTTCACAATATATAAAGTTCATGTTCAATTTAAAAATTGAACACCGTATAAATCTTTAATTATAGACAGATAAGGACATTTACAACAGCATCTTCCGGTTCCTTCCCCCATCACTGTGACTGTTGTCATACATTTCACTTTTACTTATGTCTCAAATCTCACGGTACATTGTTAACATTTTTGCTATGATGGTGGATTTTCTTTTATAGCTATTAAAAATTAAGGAAACGTCTTTCCTACTTACTCTCATTTTGACTTTTTCTGGTACTTGCATTTATTTTTGTGGATCCAGGTTGCTGTTCTGTGCCATCCTTTTCCTTTTTCAAGAGCTTGCTTAAATATTTCTTACAGTATCTCCTTCCATGGGGGTTATAGACTTCTCACAAAGTCTGATGAATGTGTAGTGTTCCATATTGTTTCATCCCTTTTGGAAGGGCTTGTCTTTTTTTTTTTTTTTTTAAACATAGGTTAATTGGTTGCCTTGCAACCTCAAATCTCTAATGTATGCAAGGAAACTCATGGTTATTATCTCACTTTTTTACTTTGTTTTGTGGAGGTGAGCATTTTTGAAGCTTCCTAGATCTGATGCGGAGGCAGAAGGCTAATCTATTGGGTAGTGTCCTTCTAAGTTTTTTTGGCCAGGGCTGTGTTTGAACCCACCATCTCCGACATATGGGGCTGGTGCCCTACTCCTTTGAGCCACAGGTGCTGCCCCATAACACGTTTTTTTTTGCATTGGGAGTGATCATGTGGTTTTTGGTCTTTTACATGGTATATTAAATCAATTGATTTCTTTTAGCTGGTGTATTATATCAATTGATTTGGGGCTTTTAAGGTACTCTTGCCTTACTGGGAAAATTCTTGCTTATGATACATATCCTTTTAAGGTACTACTGGATTAAGTTTGCTAATATTAAATACTTTGTTGATGATTTTTATACCCATGTATCACACTTGCCTGTTCCTTTGCATATCTCATTTAAAAAATTGGGAACTAGACATTTTAAATAACATGTAGAAACTCTGGATACTGATCTATTTATTCCTAGGGATTGTTATTATTTTTGATTGGAATATTTTGTGAAATCTGTTTCTCTGCAGAATGTTTCCAAGGGCAGGGTGTAGAAGTTACATACATCACTGCTGCCCAAGTCCCAAATGCCAGACATGAGATCCAAACTTAACTGCAAGTGAAACTGGGATATGTGGGAAGTAGCACCAGAAGTCTCTAGCATCATCCAAATTTCTGGTCACCAAATATCTGTTTTTTCACATTCAATGCATCCTCTTCTCCAAAGGGTTCAACCAAAAATCACTGAGTCCAGTTCAGAGTCCAAGGACTATCAGGTCAAGAGATGCATCCATATGGTCTAGTAATCTTAAATTGAAAGGATGAGGTCTTCCCCCGCTCCAGTATTCATATAACCAGATCACCTGGTGGTGCATTTCTCAGAGTATATCCCCGTTGTAAAGCAATGCACAGCTGACATTAGCCAAGCATAACCAGTAATAATCAACACTCACCACAAGACCTTTAGCCTTTGTCTGTAGAGACACTATCTAAGTATGCACGTGTTCTGTTTCCTAAGATTCTGTAAGCCACACCTTTACCAAATATCTTTCACTGCTTAACATGATTCAAGAGTCCAATGTTGAAGTTTGCAGAGTCCTATATTGGTCTCCTCGCTGTCCACAATTTGACTACTGTGCTCCTGGGTCACATTTTAAGATTTGGCTTAATGTTACAACATTTCCCCTCTTCAAGCTACAAATGTCTTTATTAGTTACATACACTAAGCTGTGCGCTAATTAATAAACAATCCCAATATTTGTTCCAACCTAGGAAGTTTATTCCTTGCTCATATTGCATCTTTAGCTCTTCCCTTTGGAATGTGTGGCCTCCACTGTGTGAGGGGAAGAGAAGGCTGGAGAACTTTTTAAGGGCCAGGCCTGGGGAGGTGCCTGTTATTTCTATCCACATTCCATTGGCCAGAATCCAGCCATAATCTCCAACTTTACAAATGCAGAGAGAACAGCAAAAGGATACTTGGCAAATGCTTGAAGTCTTTGCCAAATATTAAAACATTTTATCATCTTCAAATCAACATGAACCCACTATTTCACCAAAGCCGTCTTTCATATCCTGGCACAGTCAACTGGAGTTGGCTTCCTAAGCCATTCATTAGCGGATGCTTTTATTCCATAAATATTTATTCAGCACATATGACATGGTTAGAACTATAGAAGCACTCAGAAAACAAAGATGGGACATATTAGAGACAAATATAAATAATGAGAAGGGAACATTATACACATATTATTATCCAGGATGGTCCAGGAATGCAAGGGGAAGCAGGGTTTAACTCTGCCTTAGGCAGTCAGAGAAGTTCAGGTTTTAATTCCCAGAGTCAAAGGAAGTGACACATGTATCTCGTCTTAGTAAAGAAAGAATTATTCACTAGATAGGAAAAGGATAATGGACTTATAGGCTGAAAATAATTACAGCTTAGTCATAAAGCAATAAATCAAGTTAAATTTTAGCGACTGCTGAATGGACCAGATTCTTAACTGCACAGTTTTAAATTACATATACTTAATAGTTACACCACACATCTAATTATGAGTACCCTCTAAATCTTAAATGAATTTTCTCAGCCATGAAATTCCTCATGTATGAGTAGAGTGTGTAGAAATAGTGTACTTTAAAAGAATCAATAGTTAGTGTAGCTCCAGTGTTAAAGGTTAGTACACTTAGAATTTACTTTCTTTTAATTAATATTTTTTCTATTTACATTGATAATATATAAAATGGAGTGATACTGGTTTGTTATGTAAAGAGAGAGAAGCATAGAGGTGGTTTCTGGGTTTATTTATTATTGTTATTAGTTTGGGGATATCTTTGGTGGTACTTTTATGTTTATGTAATAAACCTTTGGATTACATATTAGTTCAGGATGTTATTTTTGGACGCTTTTGTGATTTCTGGCTTTGGTTTGACTACTGGAAAAATTATTTTCCTTGAGAAATTAAAAGTATTACTAACCAAAAGTCACAACATATTAATTAATTTTTTTTTTTTTGAGACAAAGTCTCACTATGTCACCCTAGGTAGAATGCCGTGGCATCCCACCTCACAGCAACCTCAAATTCTTAGGCTTAAGCGATTCTCTTGCCTTAGCCTCTCAAGTAGCTGGACTACAGGTGCCTGCCACAATACCAGGCTATTTTTTTTGTTGTAGTTGTTGTTGTTTAGCAGGCCTGGGCCAGGCTCGAACCCACCAGCCTGCACGTGGCTGGCGCCATAACCACTGTGCTACGGGCGGCCAGTGACCATATTAATTTTTTTAAAGATTCTGTTCTTTCTTGAGACAAAGGCTCTCATTTTATTTTTAATTTCTAATGTAATTCCTTTATCCAGAGCATATGATCTTTGCCATCCTAATAAAAATAATTGTCCCTATGGAATTATTTTAATTTATTAGAACCAGGTTGCCATTTGCATGATAAATTTACTTTATATAGAACTATTGAAATTAGAATTGGGATGGAAATGTGTAAGAAAACTTTCCAAGCAAAGCCTATGAACCAGTTTGTTAAAACAGGATTACAGTATGCATCGATTTCTATTATTATTGTCATTTCAAAGTACTTTAAAAGTTGTCTACTTCAACTTCTTCTCAAAGTGGTGTCTTACTTAAAGAACACTGATTATGTGAGGTACTCACTGAAGTAAATGCTTTTTAAACTCAGTTTTTTAAGTCTGTGGCCTCATAATAACAATCATTGACAGGCTGAATCAATAAATTATAAATTGGAAAATTATATTTCATTTGCATAACATGTGTGAGTTATGTATGGAGGATTAAAATATCTTTTAAAAACCTGTCTGTGTGACAATCCATGTAACATCTCCTCTCCAAACCTTTTCAAATAATTCAGTTACTCTGATATTTTCTATGCTGTGTATTATTTAAATATGTTAATATGGATGTTGATATTTCACATGTAATTAATTCAAAACAAAATATGTGGAAAAATTATAACCCATTGGAACATACAACTCAAATTTCTTTCTTAAAATTTGGAAGGGTAAATCACTATGGGAAATCTATTATTTTAATCCATCAAATTAATAGGCCAAACAATATGTCAGTAGTCAAAAATTAGCTTGTATTTTTAAATTGATAATTTAAATCCAATTTTTAAAATATATCAGGGCACATTTTACAAAGAATGCGAATGTTGTCTAAGGGAAAACTGGAGAATCTGAGGATTGTGTAACCAACAATATGGAATAAGTTATGTAGGATTCTAAAAAAATTATCAAATTCAGTACATCAGTGAAATTATGTGTATATGTCCATATTTTTATTGTTAAGAATTTCATATTTGTATGTATTATTTATAACATGATTCCAGATTAATTTTTTTATTCATTTGTTATACCCTAGACCCTCAGCATTTATATATATATATGTATTTTTTTTTGGCAGTTTTTTTTTGGCCAGGCCGGGCTTGAACCTGCCACCCCTGGTATATGGGGCCAGAGCCACAGGTGCTGCCCCCCACCCCAGTATTAAATTCTTTTAAAAGATACCTACTTTCTCATTGATTTTCTATAAGGATTAGGTAAGTTATGTGGAACACTTAGATCAGAGTGAGTGTACACTGTTTCTAGTGAGCGCTCAAAATATAGTTATTGAATAAGTGAATCATAAAGTATTTTTCTATATTAAATTATGTCATTTATATCATATTATTTTCTATTAACTTTTCTATAATTATCTGTGGACAATATTATGCTAGGTACATTGAGAGCTATCCATTTGAATATAACCTCGTCTACCCTGGCAGATTTGTTTTTTCAGCCATGGAGGGCAAAAAGGCAATGTTTACTTGATACATTTCAATTTCCCTCATTATACCTGCCAACATCTTCAGATGCTTTCCATGTCTTAGTGTTGGGTTATTATATTTTCTGGTATCTTCAGGTATGTTCCAGTGTTCCATGCATTGAGCCGTTGCTCTTAGTTGAGTAGTTTATCTGGAACATTCCTGTTCAAGTCCTAGATGCCCATCAGACATAGTAGCAGTTGAAGCCATCAGGATCTAGTATCACAAGAGCTCAGGTGAGTTTATCAGACTGGCCAGTATCCTCACAAAATTCTAGAGAACCAAACAGAAAAATTGTTATATTTCATGACAAGTAAATACGCAGGGGAAGAGAAAACCAGTGACATAAACATCTTTCACAGCCTGAAGAAAAAGTTGATGGCCGGCCATTTAATAGAGTTGTTGGTTGCTAATTTAGTCCATGGTAAAGGTTGGTATTCATGTTGATTCTTGGGATGATTGTAAAGATGCCCATAGACTCGTGGGCCATATGTGATAGGTTGGGAATCACTGTACAATTGGGCAGTACAATGGGAGGGCGGAGCAGAGACTCAGGTTGAGTCAGTATCTATGTGGCTAAGAATTAAAATAAGAACCCACAATGCCTGAGAAACAATACTTGTAACAATTTCTGCAGGATCTATGGAAGGGTGGTGTGAGACTGCTCCAAACAGACACCGGCTTCTACGGTAGCTTCCCTGGACTCTTCATTTCCATGACCTACCTTACCCCTTACTCTATAACTATTTTCACCTGCTCCAGTATTCACACTTTGCTCTTGCACGTGGTTCTCTCTATTTATGTGCTCCCATGAGCTGCCATCATTGCCATTTGCAGAACTCTCTCTACATCTTAGTTGATTACACACTTCACACAGATCCAGACCGTGTTTTCTCTTCCTGGCAGCTGTAACCCCACACGTCCCCAGCTACGAACGCTATGTTGGAAAGCACAAGGTGCTTTAACCAAAGTTATCAAATGAATAAAACGTCACCTGAGTCACGGTTTTGCCTGAGTTGTAGATCTTGAGGTTAGTTATTTCCTAGTTAGACATTTTTAATATTATAGTATCATTTTTCATTTTAGACTTCTTTCAAAAATACTAAAACCTACATTTATATTAAAATTGGAAAAACCTTTCTGATTAAGTTTATATTAATTTTAAATAAAAAGCTGTATTTGTCAATGAATGTCTTAGATAGTATAAAACAAAAATAATGCAATAACAATTTAAGTAACATTCTATAAGGTTTGATATAAGGATACTCAAATGTACATTGTAATGTTGGGAAACATCGGGATAACAGAATACTAAATACCTCACTTCATTGTTTCTTTATATACATGTTATTATAATCAATTCTTCAGCATGAACTACAAACCATAGAACAATGTTGACATGTAGTTTCTTGATAAACAATGCTTATTGTTACACTAAATCTGTTGAAACATCTATAGTGGTTTTTCATTTCACGTTGCTGTTGTGGTTTGCAAATGAAACACAAATTAACTGTGGTTTGCAAATGAAACACAGATTAACTGTATCCACTAATTATTTTGTCCCTTCATGAAGATATTGGAATGGAAAAGAAATTATTCTGAATTGCAAGCACAAATAATATACTCTGAAGGCAATGGTTATGCAAAACATAACTACTTCTTTAGAGTCACACAAGGAATAAAACAAGCAAAAATTAACATAAAATGACTAAGTTGTAGAAAGATAGAACTACATATGACAAAATCGATGTATTTATTATAACAAAGGACATCATACTTAGTCTAAAATGCCATTGCACAGGGGATCACTTTTTCAAATTTTGGAGCAAAACAATAAGATAATATATACTTAACAATATATAATTAATATACATTCTAGGGAGACTTGAAATATTGCTCTATCCATAATGTTTCTGTCAGCTTCTATTTCTGATGTGAAGTATTTATTGGTCCACAATCAAACAGACAGATCATAGATATTAATTTCTTAACCTAATGTTTCTGGAAGTTTTGAGCATCATTTTTTGAAGAAAAATCAGTAAATAAAATTTTAATTGGTACTTGTTGAATACCTACTGTGATCAATGATATGATACGGAAGGGTGTGGTGATCAAATGACAGTTTTATGAGACAGTTTCTATCCTAAAGAAGCTTTATATATAGTTACACAAACTACATATAAAAATATATATACACACACACTCTGTCTCTCTCATGCACAAAGAAATAAAAAGCTTAGTATCATTGAGCTTGACCAAATCATAAAGGGTTTGTCTGAGTGGAAAGACTGATAAGAACCATGACATTCTGGGTTTACTGGTATTTTCATGTTGAGTCATGCAAAACTAGCAGACAAGCAGCTAAGGGTACCAGTGAGTGAGTGAGTAGATGCACTTCCTCACTGAGGCACGCCTGAAATTTGGGCTCAGTCCATCTGGAGGAGAGAGTCAAGGCATCATTCTACCAGGCCAAAAAACATGAAGCAGTGCCTTACGACTTTTTATGCTCGTGGCCACTTCCAACTCATCTTTCTACCTGCTCTCAAAAATGACAGTCCTTTGCTGAGTGTCAGTTACATAACTACTGCAAAGTCCCTGAGGAAGGACTTAGATCTGTGAGAGGGAAAACAAAAAAAGCTGGTGAATGTATCATTTCTGTGCTATGTTCAGGGAGCAGGCTAGTGCTGAGATAGATTGGGTCCTGTGGGCCTTCTGTGATGCCTGATTGCAGTGAACATTCATTGTCTGACTCTAGGGAGAGGAAACAAAATATGCCTTACCTTTTTAAAGGATAACTCCAGCAATTTTATGGAGAGTGGACTATGGGGAGGTCATTTAGGGGGACTGAGCTAAAGTGGCAGCAGAGGATACAGAGCAAAGTGGTTACATTTAAGATACTCTGAAGCTGGAGGCTGAAAGAATTATCAATACATTGGTCATGATTGAGTTTAACGGAGTGAGTCAGACCAACTTGCATCATTCTAAAACTAATTTAAATACTTATCTGCCATTTTTCTTTTGGTAGGAGGTTATTGTTGAGGATGGTGATTTAACAGGAAAAGTCATAACGTGAATTGGTGTGGCCTCAAATAAAGGCTTCTATAATATAACTGAAAGACAGCTTTTGTCCTGTCTTGGGTATTTCTAATCGTACAGATATCCTGGGAGGGCTGAGTAAGATTCATCTGATATAATGTGGGTGCTGGAAAATAATACAAAATAATTGTACCAATTAGAATAACTTATGTTATGTGTACTCAGTACTTTATTGACATACAGCAACCTTGTGAATCTGATATTATCATCCCTTTTAAACAAATGTATAGAGTGAAGTTAAGAGGCAAGATCATTGCCCCACACCAAAAAGTGGTAAGCAGCTGGTCCAGAACCTAAAACCAAGTCTGGCTGACAGCACCCCCCGGCTGCTATGCGCACTCCTCTGCAACTTTATTGGCTGATAACTCACTCTCCCCCACCACTTTCTTAGTTGGTAACCCAATGAATGTATCATGGTTATGTGGCTTAATTCTTACAGAAAGTAAAACAGGAATTATATAATTAAGACAGGAAGGCATTATGTAGGAAAGAGAAAATGCTTAGGTAAAACTTATTTCTAAAGAGTGCTATAAAATCAAAGAACTAATTTAAGCTTTTTATGGATAAATTTAAAGAATGATCATTAGTATATGTCCCTGTAAATATTAGCAGCTTTCCTGCCTGTTGCATTATACATTATCTGGATTGAACTATGTTCTATTACTAAATGTATAAAACAAAAACTTAATTTATGCCTCAAATAATAGTTATCATCCTCTTAATTGAATGAAATATAGAGTTTTCCTCAAAGCTAAACTGCTGATTATAATAGATGTGTTTTAAAACATGAAGAAAACTCTCCATGTCAGTTTGATAGAATATTTTTTAAACCAAAACATACCAAAGACAGCATTTATTTTTTGCTTCTTCCAAATCTTCATGATAAAATGTTAGTGTATCGTGACCCTGTTGATGGCAATCCTAGTTCTGAAACTGCGTTACAGTTTTGCAAGATGTTACCACTGGGGAAAACTAGTAAATGGGGCAAGGGTTCCCTTGCATTGTGTTCTGTAATTGCAGACAAATTTACAGTTACCTCAGAATAAAAAGTTTAATTAAAGTAAGATGAAATAATATTTATATGCAGACTGAATCGCAAGTGATTTTGAGTCAGTTGATCTAGACAGAAGCTTGGTTATAATATTTAAGCACCCAGATGATTCCGATGTGCAGACAAGATGGAACGCTTAGAGCACGCAAGCCTGGCTGCCTCATTTTGATTTCTTGCTACACCCTGTACTAGCTGTGTTAAGTTGAGTTTCTCTAAGAACTAACTTTCACCAAAATGATAGTGAAGGTGAACTTTCCGATTTGTGACATTATTGAAGAACTTGGGCGTGTTTCCCCTTCAACAGCAGTAAGCATCTGCCAGTTTGCCATTATTGCTAGCCTAACACTTAAATTTATGATAATGCTCCTACCCTGGGCTCAGGGAATATCAAGAATTGGTAGACAGTTTCCTGTAGAAAATTTTAAAGCTGGTAACCTTGATCTTCCTTGGAATTGGTACTGTGCCCTTAGTTACTATTCTAGGTTAAAAGATTCTAGGTCAAAATAACAGATTCAAATAAACAGACTCATGAATGACTGACAAATTAGCACTCATATTATCTTGTTATAAATTTTTTAAAAAGTATTAATTTTAATAGAACATTGGTTTTTACTCTAGAATTTTGTTTCGTGAAAAAATCAAAGTAGGAAACCTGAATGTATTCAAAAGCATGTCTTTTCAAAGAAAGAGACCATCTTAGCCTTTATGAGCCTGATATGGGTAATGCCTTTCTATTTGCTAATGAGATTTATTCATGCTACATAACTTTCTCTGAGATTTTTTGGGATTAATTTCGTATATGTCATCTAAAATGAATAATATTATGAAAATAGAATCAACATGCCTGAGGAGTCTGAAGGGCAGTCAGGTCACAACTCCCAGTCTCGGTTTATTCAGATTTATTAACGACGGAGCTGTGCCTTGGAGTTGGCTCATGTACAGGAGCTAAATCAATGTCACGGCTTTTCAAGTTGAGACTTTTAAGCATTATGGTGACCTTAATCACATATATGAAATTATTTATCAAATATTCGCTAAATCAATGTCATGGCTTTTCAAGTTGAGACTTTTAAGCATTATGGTGACCTTAATCACATATATGAAATTATTTATCAAATATTCATATTATTCACAGAACATTTTGCCCTTTCCATACAGGACCCATGTTTAAGTAATCAGAATGAGTCACTAACAGAGTTGAAAGTATTCCAGATGTGAGTGGTTAGCTCTGCTCGCTCTCCCCATGGCATTGAATATGCCTGTTTTCCTCACCCTTGGTTTTTTGTTGCCTTATCCAGTCACAATCAGGGCTAACTGTTGGGAAACTGAGAAGTGACCCAAGTTTAGGATGGGTTATTCCTTCTGCACTTCTGTGTATCAGTCCTCTGCCCCCTTTTTTCACACCTCACACCTACTGCAGCGAGGCAGCACTTTTTTCTAGGATGAGTTCACAAACTCAGTTGTCTGACTTATATATGTAAATCACCTGTCTAGTATATGAAACAGTGTGTGTTCAATAAATGAGCAATTTCCATTACTGGACTCCTGACCATGGAGTAGTAATTCCCTAATGCTGTACAGATATCATCCATAAAGAGCAAATATGGATACACCCGTGCAAATTCTGAAAATAACATTAGGTATGGACGATCCATGGGTCGTTTGTAAGCTCAGTTTGAGTATTAGCTTCTTCAGTGACTTCACATTGCACTGTATTCTTCCTTATCATTTTTTAATTATAATTTTTCGTAGATTTTATGTTTACAGGCAGTTTTAGGTTCAGAGCAAAACTGAGGAAACAGTGTAAAGAATTTCCATGCCACCCTGTCACCCACCCCTGCACACACGGGCCCCCCCCCATCAATACCCAAAGTGAGAGTTACGTTAGAATTCATGAGCCTACTTTGGCACGCCTAGTTTACATCAGGGTTTACTCTTGCTGTTGTACGTTCTGTGGATTTGAACAGATTTATAATTAGAGTATCATACAGAGTAGTTTCACTGCCCTAACAATCCTCTGCCTATTCATTCTGAACCCCTCTCACCATCCCCCTCAATCCCTGGCAACCACTAACCATTTCCCCTTTCCAGAATGTCATATAGTTGGAATCACGCAGTACATAGACTTTTCAGACTGGCTTATCTCATTTAGTAATAGACATTTAAATTTTCTCCATGTATTTTCATGGCTTGATAGCTCATTTCTTCTTAATGATAAAACAATATTCCATTGCCTGGATATGCGAGAAATTTTTATCTGCTCCTTACTGAAGGATATCTTGGTTGGCTCCAATTACTAATAAAGCTGGTGTAAACATCCTTGTGTTTATTTTGGTATGGACATAAGTTTTGTGTAAATATGTCACAAGGAGTGTGATTGCTGGATTGTATGGTAAAAGTATGTTTAATTTGTAAGAAACTGCCAAACTGTCTTCAAAGTGGCTGTTCATTTGGCATTCCCACCAACAGTGAGCGCGAGTTCCTGCTATTCTCCATCCTTGCCGATATTCGGTGTTGTCAGTATTTTGGACTTTTGCTATTCTAATAGGTATATCACAGTATCTTACAACCATTTAAATTTGCAGTTCCCTGATGACAAGTAACACTGAGCATCTCTTCATATTTATTTTCCATCTGTATATCTTTCTTGGGAAGGTGTTTTGTTCAGGTCTTTTGACTGTTTTCTAGTTGGGTTATTTGTTTTTTTACTGTTGAGTGTTGAGTTGTTTGTATATTTTGGATAATGGTCTTTTATCAGATGTGTCTTTCATAAATATTTATCCCCGTTAATGGCTGGTGTCTTGACAGTGTCTCTCACAGGGCAGGCACTTTTAATTTTAAGGAAGTCCTGCTTGGCAATTCTTTCTTTCATACATCCTTCCTTTATTGTTGTATACAAAATGTTATTTCCACATCCAAGGTCACCTAGATTTTCTTCTATATTATCTTCTAGGAGTTTTATAGTTTTGCATTTGAAATTTAGACCTGTGATCCATTTTGAGTTAATTTTGTGATGAGTATAATGTCTGCATCTATATTTACTTATTTATTTATGTATTTATTCATTTATTTATTTACATTTTTTGACCTGTGGATGTCCAGCTATTCCAGCACAATTTATTAAAAAGACAACCTTTTTTCCATTATATTGCCTTTGATCTTTTGTCAAAAATTAGATGACCATGTTTATGTGAGTCTATTTCTGAGCTCTCTGCTCCATTCCACTAATCTGTATGTCTGTTGTTGTGCCCACACTGTGGCATCTTGATCACTATACTTTTTCATTCTTCATAGCTTTGAATCTCTATGTTGGCTGGGTCAGTCCTGTGCCTTTGCTCTTCTGGGTCTTTTGTCTCTCCAGGCAAATTTAGAATCACTTTGTCACTATCCCCAAAATAACTTTCTGGAATTTTGATTGACATTGTGCTGAAACCTATAGATCAAGTTGGGAAGAAGGGATAGCTTCACAATACTGAATCTTTCTCACAATGTTTTTTTTTTTTTTTTTTTTTTTTTTTGCATTTTACTCAGATATTTATTCAATGAAAGAATAATTTGAATGGTTCCATACTATAGCCATATCTCAAGACTCTATCCTCCGTCAGCTTAGTTTTGGCTAAATAACCAGCTGATCAATAAAGTTGAATACAGATCTACTACTGAGAATTTGCAACAGGATCCTGACTGAAAGTGAAGGAGGCATAGATTTGATGCAATTAACAGAAGATGATAGAAGGGCAAAAACTGCAATGTGGATAAACCTTTCAGAGGACCAAAATCTATGTTACTATGCACACCGCTAAAATGTTGCTCTGAAAAGACTTTTATTTATTTATTTATTTTGGTTTTATAAAATAATATGTACCAGATGGGTCTAGGCAGTTTTTTATTCTCAGCAAAATTCTATGTCCAACCAAGTTGCAGTTTTTTTGTGTGGGTGAAAGGCTATATTAGGTTACTGATTCTTAATGAAAACAAAAATGCTAATTGCTGAAAACAAAATGAAATCTTCCCAAAGAGAGAAACATGCTCACCATAACTAAACAATCATTATTTTTGGTGTATTGGAAATACCCCCCTGATAGTTAAGAGACTGTGCTTTAAGAAGAATGCTAGTTATTTTTCAGCACATAATCTATTCAATAACTGTACACTCACAGCTTCTTAAATAGAAGTTTACCTCTATGAGGGCGAGAAATTTGAAACCTGAAACTCTCTAACTTTTTAGATGACGTGGCAGTAAGGCAATTTGCCAACATCTGATTGTATTATCTATATTAAAAAATATATATATATATATAAAGGGCAACACATACTCTTTGTGTTTCTGCTGGAACTCAGAGTCAGGGAAGTTCAGTTTAGCAGAATATAAATCATTACAAATTCTCCTAACAAGAAATTCAAGACACATTAATCAGAACAAATGGAATTCAGACAACAATGAAAACAACTGGAGGGTGAATAAACAAAAACATAATTGGATTTAAAGCATAATATGTCTACTGATGGAAAACTTACCAAAACACCAAAAATATTAAGCAGGAACAGCTTGGTTTAATGATTTTAGATATAGTTCAAATATAAAGAAAGAATGTATAGGATCATTAAGATCATTCAGACAGAACCGCCTAAAGCAGCGGTTCTCAACCTGTGGGTCGTGACCCGCAGGAACTGTATTAAACGGCTGGGACATTAGGAAGGTTGGGAACCACTGGCCTAAAGTTTCCTGATTAATTGAAAAACCTTCCTCTTTACCTTAACTGTGTAGATCATAATACTGTTCTGCATAGTCACATGAGGCAAGTTTACTGTTCAAGTTAAATCAGTCTCTGAAAATAACAGTGATAATTTAAAATTGGGGAACAGAAATTTGGACATGTTGAACTCATAACTGATATTTCATTGGATAAAACTAAAAACAGTCTTTGAATAGCCATAACAAATCCTATATTATACATTCAAAATTAGCTCACAAAAATAAGAGTAGATATATTTCTGCAGTCTGGAGCCTCTAAATCATAATATCCTTATTCTAACATGCTGAAAACTACCGCAGTACTATTCCCTAACTCTTCAAAACACCCGGGAAGCATTTTTTAGAAAATATGTTTTGCTTCAGAAGAAACTTTAGAAGAAAATCCAAAGTTAATTCTTCTAAACTTGTGAAGAAAGTAAATAATCTGGCAAGAGAGCCAAGGGTTCTGCCAGTAGATACAGTTGTTGCTGCCTTTACCCTTTATTTTTTTAGTTGATGAGAGAGCCATGATAAAGGAAAAAAAATTATAGATTTATATTTCTGCTGCTTCGTTTTTATAACTTTCATTTATTCATTGCATAAAACAAATTGATTAGGAGTTTCTACCCATTATTGGGGTTCAAATATTACTAATATGCAGATAGCTTCTAAATAGTTATTGCTCACTCTTACCTCACCTCCAAATTCTGGTTTCATTTATTCAAATGTTTAGTTGGTATCTCCCCTTGGCTATGTAATGGGAGAATCAAATTTAATATATTCAAACTAAATTCTCAGTCAATTCACTTTCCCACCAAAACTCTAGCTCCCCTTCATTGAATAGCAGCATCTTCCACTGAAGTGCTCAACATACAAGATAAGCACCCATCCCTAAATTCGCCCCTTTCCTTCACTGCCTGCTTCCACTGTCTCTGCAGGTACCACCTAATCAGTGTTTCCCTCTCACTGGTTCATACCCATTGAAGCCCAGGGCCAGATATTTTGGATCTGTTGACTCCCAAAGACCTAGCGTGGTATGCATGATAGGCACTTAAATATTTTTTTGTTTGTTTGTTATTAAATCATAGCTGTGTACATTAATGCCATCATGGGGTACAGTGTGGTGTTTTCATATACAATTTGAAATATTTTCATCAAACTGGTTAACGTAGCCTTCATGTCATTTTCTTAGTTATTGTGTTAAGATGTTTATATTCTACTTTTAGAAAGATTCAATTGTAACCTTGTGAGATTAAACCTTAGAGGTGATCCCTTCAATCACCCTCCCTCCACCCATCCACCTCCCGCCCCTCTACTCCCCACTTCCCGTATTCTTAGGCTATAATTAGGTTATAGCTTTCATATGAAAGCTATGCATTAGTTTCATAATAGGGCTGAGTACATTGGATGCTTTTTCTTCCATTCTTGAGATACTTTGCTAAGAAGAACATTTTCCAGCTCCATCCATGTAAACATGAAGGAGGTAAAGTCTCCATCTTTTTTTATGGCTGCATAGTATTCCATGGTATACATATACCACAATTTATTGATCCATTCACGGATTGATGGGCACTTGGGCTTCTTCTATGACCTAGCAATTATGAATTGAGCTGCAATAAACATTCTGATACAAATATCTTTGTTGTAATGTGATTTTTTGTCTTCTTGATATATATCTAATAAAGAAATTGCAGGATCAAATGGCAGGTCTATTTTTAGTTCTCTAAGTATTCTCCAGACATCTTTCCAAAAGGAGCATATTAGGTTGAATTCCCACCAACAGTGTAGACGTGTTCCCTTTTCTCCACATCCATGCCCACATCTCTGGTTTTGAGATTTTGTGATATGGGCTAATCTTACTGGAGCTAGGTGATATCTCAAAGTAGTTTTGATTTGCATTTCTCTGATGATTAAGGATGGTGAGCATTTTTTCATATATCTGTAGGCCATGTGCCTATCTTCTTTAGAGAAATTTCTTTTCAAGTCCCTTGCCCAGCCTGAGATGGGATCACTTGTTCTCTTCTTGCTATACATTTGAGTTATTAAACCTTTGTCAGAGACATAACCTGCAAATATCTTCTCCCATTCTGAGGGCACTTAAATATTTTAAAACAAATAAAATTGCCTACATAATGGCTTCTACATTTTCTAAGCAAATTGTTGATTTTGCTGTCCATAATCGTTGATTTTGCAAATCATACTGACAATTGCACTCTATTAGAGAAGTCATTAAAATCTGGAAGTGTAGCCCAATGTGTCTTTCCCCCTAATTGCCAAAATCAAGAGACTATACCCACAAAAAGTGAGCTTCAATTTAAACTGTGGATCTTAGTTAATAATAATATATCAATATTATCCCAGCAATCATAAAAAATCTACCACAATAATACAAAATGTTAATAACAGAGGAAAGCAATGTAGGGGAGAAGGGGCACATGAGAACTCTGTACTTTAATTTTTATTTAAACTAAAGCTGCTCTAAAAATAAAATATCAAATGTGTCATAAGAAAAAAAAGTTTTTCTCTTCATGCTATTATATTTTTAAGACATCTAGAGACCCATTTCCCTCCCAGTTCCCCCCTTTTTTAAAAGCTGAGTTTTAAAATGTGTAACTATCTACCTCTGGGCAAATTATCCTTTCTTTCCTTTTCTCTAAGGGGAAGGAGATAATTTGGAATGCTGGTTTGATTAATACCGATGAAGAAGCCAATTTTATGAACTGAAAATATTTCTGAATGAACTTATTACAACTAAAAGGGGAATTGTTGGAAATTCATGATTAATAGTATCATTCACAGAATTTGGTCTATATAAATTCGCCTTGGCAGTTAGCCTTTAGGGACTTGTGAGCTGGCAGGTTTTGAGAAATGTTCTAACCCCTTTAGTGGGATGGGGAAAAGAGCATAGAGTGATTTTTTTTTATCTTTAATAAATTTCCACTTAAATTTTGAAAGTCTGGTCTCAAGATAATTCTGGAAATAGATTTCAAAGACAGCTACTCAGATTTCTGTTGTGTAGTAAGTCTGAGTTTATATTATAAAGTGTCAAATTGAAAATCATTTACACAGAAACCTCTACTTATAATATCCTCCAATTTTATGGCAGTTTTAATTTGCAAAAATGCTTTTTACATATTATCTAATTTGACATTCACAATTATCCAGGTAACAGATTTACCTACTAAATAAATATCCACAATTTCACAGTGTAAAAATAAATGCATAGAAGTACCCTCCCCCCAATTGTATCAGTCCATTTTCTGTTGCCTATAACAGAATAACTGAAACTGTAATTTATAAAGGAAAAGGATTTACTTCTTACATGTATGGAGCTGAAATGTTCCAGGTTGAAGGGCCCCCTCTGTTGAGGGCCTCCTTGCTGCTGGGAACTCTGCAGGGCCTGAAGCAGCATAGAGTAAATCCCACACGGTGAGGGCACTGAGCCTGCTCAGATGTTTGTTCTGCTTCTTTTTCTTCATCTTTCCAAGCCAATAGTTCCACTCCCATGATAACCCGTTAATCTGTGAAGGGATCAAGCCATTCAAGAGGGCAGAGCCCTCATGATACAATCACCTCTCAAAGCCCCCACCTTTCTTTACTGCCGCATTGGGGATTACCTTTCCAACCATGACATCTGGGGGACACGTTCAACCCGTAGCACCGGTGTTACCTATTTCATATGGATTCTTGAACTTCAAGAGTTCTGAATGAACTCTTAGCTATTGAGCTAATAGCTATTTAGCTAATACCTAAACTGCATAGCTATTCTTAGTTGCTTTTCTTTCTTGCTTCTATGATACCTTGTTATGCACACACACACACAGATCATGCTCTCTGTACAAATTATTTAAGCCTTCATAGGAATATGAAAACAGAAATGGAGAATGCCTTCTTTCTCCGTAGGAACTTAGCAATGTAGGTACAAATGAACTATTATGGCCTCTTGTGTACATTTTTCATATAATTCCTGCAAGCATGTATTATTATTTTCATTTCACAAATGCAGAAGTAATGCCCAAAGCTTCCCATCCATGTGAAATAGTTCCATCTACACCCACGGTCTGTGCTCTTGCCTCCCAATCTCACTGCCTTTTCATATAAAAATATGAAATGCCATGAGTACATGAGGTCCAGATTTTTCACAATCAGATATTCTGTCTACTTATAATTCTATCTTAATAGGCCGTAAGACCTATCAGAAGTACTAAATTTCAGCCAAGAGACTACTTCTCCAAAATACTTTTTGTTCTCAACTTTTGAGAAGATCTTAAAATATTTTTCAATCCAATATCTCTATATTTACTTGGAAGTGGCCTTGCTTAGAAGATAAGCAAGCACATAATAATAAATTATTAGTAAGTGGGTCAACAGCTGCTCTGAGACTCTAACTAGGGGAGAGGACGTAAGAGGGGGAGGTTGTCAGAGGAGACTCTTTCTTACAAAGATAATGATTGATGTAGTTCCTGAACATCGTTGAGATTTTTGTTCTCTCATCTATAAGCTGTGCTTAAAAATAGTAACTCAAATATGGTTCATATGGAAATTAATCAAGTTAATACTTAATCATGTAAACCAGAGCCTGGCTTACAAGTTGAGAGATGACATGTAGACATCTTAATTACCAAGCTAAGGACTTTTTCATTTATCTTCTTATGTCTGTGGTCTAGCAGAATGCCTAACACTAGAAAGTACTCAATAGATATTTGTTGAATGTATGATGAAATGATGGTGCTGTCATCTGTAAATTTTCAGTAAGAGAGAACAGCAAGGGAGTTATATTTTCTGAAGGTCAGAATGAATTTTGTGTTATTAATTAAGGTTCAGAGGTTTGGATACATGTTCTTTAAAATAATAAATGCGTAGGGGAAATTTCCTCGTGGTGGCAGGAAAGAAAAGGCAGAGCTATGAAGGTTTCCCTAAAGCAGTGCTGAACTGTTCTCCAAGCTTCTGCAGCTTAACAATTTTCCTCTACTTCTATTACTAATGCAGGTGAACCATTTCACATAGTAGTTACTCAAGAAGTATTTGTTGATTAGGAAGACTTGGATTTGATAGAAAAAATAATTCCTCACTTTAAGACAGGATAAAGGCATTTTCAAAGATATATAATTCTTTTCCTTTTGATATTATTTTGCAAAACCCACATCTCCTGCTGTGACTTCATATAACTAGAGGTACGTATTCGCTCTTTCCCTACTGACAATTTAATTTATACTTGATACAAACTTGAATAAAAAGGGAGAAAACTCTTTTCACGGTTCAGGACCACGTTGTTAATGTGAGTTTGAAGACTGGAGGCTCTGAGCGTATCAGATACAGGAGTCAGAAAATGTGTCCAATATCTTCTCTGATAATGAGACCTTTAAAAGGAACAGGAAGAACAGAACCTCCATAAACCAAAGCACTTAGGATTTAATGCTGTGATGACATTTTCCTACAGAACTACTCAAGCAACAACTGTCTGTGGAAGAACCCCAAAGTTCAACCCATGGCCTTTAAGATGCCATAATTGGATGACGCTTCTCTTCCCATTTGTCTTGCCGAGGTGTCTCCGTTTCCATGCGTGCATAGCCTCACTGTACTAGGCTGGTCAAGGTTCTCCGAATTTGACCTTTATTTTCCTTACATTTCCATTATTGCTACTTCTTCCTGCTCTTGTGGATCTCTTCGTCAAATACAGAATAGTGGTTTGCTTTTAGTAATTGCTTAATAAATTTATTCAACAGATATTTATTATCTCCAAGATGTCAGGCATCATGTTAGGTTATATAAGGTACAGGGAAAGGATGAGACAACTTTTGCTGTCGAGAAGGTTATAATCTAGAAATTCCCTTTCTGAACATATATCTTTGATTTACCCATGTTTAGACTGCTAAGTAAATATACGGAATGAATTCATAAATAATGTAAAGGGACCCTCCTTTATATGATTATCTTATATACTCTTGAAAGGAAAATGGAACTGATTTCTTGGTCTTTGAAACAGCATGCAATAAAAGCAGGTATCAAAATTGCACAAATGTTCATTGGAATCCTTTCATATGTGTTTCAAAAATAAACACTTGTTGAATCATTTTAATTGAATTCAAGTGCATTTAAAATAAAATCCTCTGATGCTGCTTCTGGAAATAAAGGCCTACATTATCTGGGCATGAATCACTCATTAGTTTTAGTACAGTGATCTGTAGTCTCTCATTTTATGTGAAAAATAGAATGTCAAGGGCTGCATCGTGTTGTCTGAGATGTGCCTTCTCAACAGCACATCTCTTAACCTGAACAACAGCTAATAGGAGTTACAAAATCATCAGCCTCATTCTTCCTGCCGGGGCAGTCTTTTGTCAGCCGAGACTAGGAAAAGCGAGATACCTTGAGATTGGAGAAGGAGAGTCAATGCCTGCTTTTTGATACAGGGACATTCAGGTGCTGTGCAGTGCGGAGCAACGTCTAACATCATAATCCTTCCCAGCAGCATTTGGGAGAATGGCTTAGAGTGGACCTTAGAGAGCAGAGTGACAGCAGCGGCAAAGCCTTTTTATTAAATGTGGGCACCTCCACAGAGGAATGAAACCACACAAAGGGGATATTACAGCTCAGGAAATCTTTAAACCTCCAGCGTAGATGGAGTGAGCTGCGGGATCTGGCGGCTTCTCCACAGGTCTCGTTCTTTTGTGGACATGTGTGAGGGCAGAAGGGAAGGAAGTTCGCATATTACATCTTGCTGGCATGAGACTTTTTTTTTTTTTTCCTGCTGTCAAAAACTTATTAAATCCTATTTTGGGTTCTTGGATGTGATTCACGGGAGAGTCGGGCACATTTCTTTGCAGTAGTCCAGCTGTCTCAGATCAGTTTGAATTGCAGGTGAGGAACAAAAGAAGGTAATAGTAGTCCGTGGTCACCTCATTGTAGCACAATAAGAGAGTCTCATTGAAAAGTCAGAAACCTTCTAGCTGTTGGGCAAAGCAGTATATCAAAATGCTTTTGTTCATTATTAGATGGCAAAGTAAACCAGATGCATCCATAGAGGGTATCCATTTCTCATTAGACCAAATGCCTCACAAAGACTAACGTAATTTTAAGAGGTAGGCTACTAAATGCTATGCGTCTTCTGATTTTATTTATTTATTCATTATTTGGGCCGCATCTCACTCTGTCACTCAGGCTGGTGTACAGTGATGCTATCGTAGCTTACTATACCCCTGAGCTTCTGTGCTCAGGCAATCTTCCTGCCTTAGATCCCTGAGGTGCTGAGACTACAGGCACATACCATGATAACTAGCTAATTTTTTTTTTGTTTTAATTTTTGGTAGTGATAAGGTCTCACCACACTGTCCAGGCATGTTTTGAACTCCTAGCCTCAAGCAATTCTTCTGCCTCCAGCTCCCATAATGCTGGGATTACAGGAGTGAGCCGCTGCATCAGGCCATCTTCTGATTGTCAGAGCATTCTGTGGCCTCAGAACACATTTCCACCCACAAATCTATATACACATTTCTCTCTGAGAGTGGTGGGAATGTTGTAAACCTTATTTAACATGCTTATGACTGTAATTCTAGAAGTTTAGCATGCCTACAACTTACCTGGAAGCTTTGTTCACATGCACACCATGGGCTATTCCCTCTAAAACTCCTGTTATTCTTGAGAATTGCTCATCTGACTGACAAGGACACCCCAAGCGCTGTTAATGGAGGTGGCTCCTGGTGCTACATATTGGGAAACGCTGACTTAGCTTTAAGAAAAATAGGTCAATTGTTGAATATTCAAAATGTCCTTCTCCTGAAAGGAAATATTTTAAATATATTTTTAAAATTAGGAGGGTAAACGGTGGGACCACACCTATGGAGCATATTGCAAGAATACCAGTCAAATTTATCAAATATAGAACATAAATGTCTTAACACAATAATCGAGCAAATGAGGTGAAATCTATATTAATTAGTTTGATGTAAGCACTGCAAATTGTATAAACAAGTCAATACATTGTACCCCACATATGCAAAATGTATCCATGATCTATGTGTATGACTTAATAAAAAAATTATGAGCAATAAAAAATAGGGCTTTAAATCTGTCTGGGACCGAAGTATTCAAACCCTGGCCCTGCTGGCAGTGACGTGTCTTTGAGCCTTCCGTGTAATCCCTGTAACTCAGTCCATTTCTAGAAATGGCTGCAGGGAGGGGGCTGGAGTGAGGGGATCCGACGGCTTTTTAAAGGTACGGATATGAATTGAATGCTGACAACACAAGCCTGCGTTTTATGGAATAACTGCTGACATTTTTAGATAATTGGATTTATATTTAAATTAATTACTCAATTTAGTTTTAAAATGATGTAATATATTCAGAGGAACTTAAAAATAGCAGAACTCTATTTGTGATATTTATAGAACATATTTTTCCCAGGTTAATTTAAACCCATGGTGTCACACAGGACTATAAGCCGTGCTTGTTCACTAAGATTTCAAGAAACCACCATTTTTAGGTGGTAGAATAAATAGAAAGTCCTACATAGATTTTGTCCCACATTTTAGGAGTGTGCGTTGTATGGTTAAGGTGTCTGACAAAATCTGAGAAAATGCAAACTGGCCCTGTGGATCTCAAGCTGTCTCCCCCATGCAACTGATGTGCCAGCCCCCTACCTTCAAATTATTTTGCTTGGTTTTGAAAACTTTGAGATGCTATTGGAAAAGGAAGATAGTGATAATGGGCAAATCCAGCAACACGATTTCTTGATATTAGGAATTCTAAGCTAATTCAATCCATCGACAAAGGAGGTACATTTTATCAAGGAAGATTTAAAACTCACACATATATTTATGGGGTTCCACTCAAATTCTTCCCCATCAGTATACTAATAAAAACAAGTTGATTATTCAAGGGCCTTAAAGCCATATTTTATTCTACTTTAACTCACCAGAATCTAGGGCCAGGTTTGGCAAAGAATTGCTGTTCAAAATTCCAAATGGATATTAACTGAAAGATAGAATATAGGAGGTAAGTCCTAGTGGAATTGGAGGTGGATAAAACAGAGAGTGGAGCTGATAAGCCCTGTGCCATCCGCGATTCACTTGAAGGATTAGGCAAGCAAGAAACATGCAAATGTGTGTGAAGTTTTTATTTTTACATGTGATTATTAGGTTTCCACTTTTTGTCGTCACAAAATTAAAAAGCCTTGAAATTTAACAACAATAACAGTGTTTAAGATAAAGAGTAGCAACAAAACCCTTGTAAAGAATGAGTGAAGATAAATACATTTAGAAAAGAAATCAGACGATTGCTGCAACAAAGTATTAAGCATTAATAATAATAGTAATGCAAAGAAAGTAACATTCTCATTGTCAATTAAGAGTATGTCTATTACAGAATGCTTTGACTGAGGTTCAGTATGGAGTCATTAGTTAACTTCTTATTTTTTTTCCAAAGTCTCAAAAAATTGACCACTAATATTTATAAATAAAAATAAAAGATAATTTCAAATGTATATAAAGTTTTACAAATTACTAACCTATCCATTATCTCCCCTGATGCTGACCACATGTCCCTGAGATTTCTAGAGATGGAATGAGTTTTATTATAGGCATTGAGTGCATTGCCCAGACACACATAGCTAAGTCACTGAGCCAAGATTTGAATCCCTGTATTGTTGGTGTATTTAAATCCCCTCACTTTGTTATTCAATTTTTAAAAAGATACTCAAAGTCTTTGCTCTATATCATAAGAAACGACATGTTTATATTCAAAGATTAACACATTTTTCATAATGCTAAGTCATTTTTTCCCCAAAATGTACTCTCAGGGGCCGCCTCCATTAAAAGCATTTGAAATGTGCTTATTAATAAGATAGATTCCCAAGCACATCCCAAGGAATAATTAGGGTTTCAGGGGGAATAACTCAAGTAACGGCATTTTAATCAAGCTTCCCAGATAATTTGAAGGCGTACTAAAGTTCACGGGTTAATGTAGTAAGCTCATTAAGTGAAGGCTGGAATGTTTCACACTGATGATATTACACTTACTGGGATTGTTTTAGAATGTGCCATATCAGTTGTTTTTTGACATACACTTCACACACAGTCCGGGGCAAAGGCTGTTTCCATGTGAAGACCCTTACAGCTCTACCTGCTAGATGAGCAACCCATGATTCTAATCTGACAAAAGTAGGATACTGTTTATAATCATTTCCAGAAAATGTGGTATTTTCCTCGGGCAAGTATGTGGCTCAGAACACTGTTCTTCAGGTATTTTTACAAAATACATTTGACCATAGCAATAATCTGCTCAAACATTGTTAATATGATAACATTGTATAAAGACAATAAGATGGCCCGGCATGGTGGCTTACACCTGTAATCCCAGCACTCTGGGAGGCCTAGGAGAGAGGATTGCCTGAGCTCACAGGTTTGAGACCAGCCTGAGCCAGAGTGAGACCCTTGTCTCTAAAATAGCCAGGTGTTGTAACAGGCATCTATAGTCCCAGTTATTAGGGAGGCTAAGGCAAGAGAATTGCTTGAGTCCAGGAATCTGAGGTTGCTGCGAGCTATGTTGCCATGGCACTCTACCAAGGGTGACAAAGTGAAACCCTGTCTCAAAAAACAAACAACAACAACAACCCCCCCCCAAAAAAAAACAATAAGATGAAAGGGCTACAATTTGGTGATGGAGTTTCAGGAACTGAGTGCCAGGCTGGAGAAGAACATCAAAGCACACCATTGTTCAGGTAGAAGGTATCATGTCACCTGGTTCTAAATGATATTTAGTTATCTAAAAATTAGCTGGTCAGGCACACTATTTTTATGAAAGTGCTTAATGGACTTAGCATTTGAATAATGTACAATATCTCCTTTCTAAAGGCGTAGCATTTTTAAAATTCAAAGCTAATTTTATTTCTGGAAACTTATATTGATTCGTTTCATCACTTGTACTTCATGTCCATCTGTGGTAGAACTTTTACATCCACACACCACACAGGCACATCCACACACATCACTGTACTGTGCTCATAGTCATTTTCTAAAGATTTCCTTTTAGAGACTGAGCAACTGATACTTCAGGACAATTATATATACTAAGGGTGGCAGGTTCAAACCTGGCCCCGGCCCAACTGCAACAAAAAATAGCTGGCCATTGTGGCTGGGGCCTGTAGTCCCAGCTACTCAGGAGGCTGAGGCAAGAGAATTGCCTAAGCCCAAGAGCTGGAGGTTGCTGTGAGCTGTGACAACATGACACTCTACGGAGAGCAACAAAGTGAGACTGTCTCAAAAAGAAAAGTCTTTAGCAGCAGAGGCAAATATTACAGAGTAACTCTGAAACCAAAAGGCCCCTAGTTTTGAATTATAGAGAAGGAGATATTGATGTCTTTACACCGAGAATATCTGTGCTTAAATTCTAATAAGCCTTCTGTAGTCATTCCTGGGAATTAGCACTTTGTAGTGAAGGTTCTTCTGAACCAGAGCAGAGCAATAAGGGTGAGGAACGTTGGTCAAATTTTGTGTTAAATCCTCTTTTTTCTAAAGAAAAGATTTTAGAATATTACATGGGTATCTGCATTTTGTTTACATAATTTGTTTTTGTACATTTTAAGCCAAAGTTATAAGTGTGCTCTTTTTTGAAGTGAACTTTCATGATCTGTGTTGAAGATAGAGATACATGATTTAAGGGGCTGGACATTCCAAAAATCTGGGGGTTTTCCTTTTTAAAATGAAAACTTGACCATTTATCACATATATAAATATTTCCTCAATATTCCTGAGATTCTTGTTCAGTATAAATATAAAGGATGTCTAATCATCAGAAAAATTAGTTTTATTGGTCTTGATAGAGCATTCTTTCATTATGCAGCAGTACTAAATATTTGTAAGTAATTGCTAGTGGCTAAATGGTTGCTGATTAATATATTGTTGAAGCTTTTTGGAATGATTTATTTCCACTCTTTGGCACCAGAAGGAAAGGAGAGAAAGAGCTATGCAAGGTCTGTCCAGCAGAAAAATGCATATCTCTATAGGGGCCAGATTTCTCAAATGAGAGCCCTGGTATTTTCTACAGGAAAGAGGGAGAGGAGGAAGAAAGATAAGCCAGGAAGGAGGAGGTAGGAGAAGCTAGAGAATTTGTCAGGACATTGCCTGATCGTACTGTGGAGTGGTATTGTTTTATTATTCTATGTGTAAGAGTTGCTAGTAAAGGATGCTAGTGAAAGAAGCCCCATTCTCTTGGAAATTAAAATAATGCCAATCCAGGGAAGGGATCCCAAAGTCTCTGGTGACCAGAGACCTGGGAGGGGTGTGGAAGGCGGCCTAGCAGGGATACCTGATGTGAAGCCTGGTCTGGAGGAGAAGCCCCAGAAGACTGGGGAATCCAAGGCATGGCCCACACAGCGTGGCGGTGGGGACAGGCACCCATCTCTGTCCCTTGCTCCTGGTCTTCCTGTCATCTCAGTTGTTTAGGAGAAGCAAGCCTGCTCCTGTGACTGGCCCACATTTGTCCACGTTGTTCTGTTTTCCTGCGAGGCCACTTCATTGGATGTGGCGCTTTCAGTCTTCTGGCGCGGTCCAGAGGTAGCTGTGAATTACCATGGGGTCTGTCCTTCCGAGAGAAACAAGAAGACAGCAATTTCTCCTGCATTAGCGGGAGTGGACTCAGCTTGCAGCCTTCTGCCCTGTGCCGCTGAGGGATGTGACGAGGGAATCACAGATGACGGAGTAACTCAGGACCCAACGGAACAGATCACCAGCAGAAAACAAATGCGTGAACAAGACGAGAAGGCTGCTTTATAACTGGAACGGCAAGAAACCCATTAAACGGAATAAATTACATGCTGCCAGGCTGATGACTCACTGTCCTATTGAAAGAGGCAGCATTTTGAAGTGAAGGAAAGATAGCATGGTATAACAGAGAGGGACTGGAAATAATGAAAACACTGTTCGTTCTGATGAGAGGGGCCTATGCAAACGGAAAACAGAGACTCCCGCCAGCACCCAATGTGCTACGTACTTAAAACTGCTTTAAAAGAGGGATCCTTAGAACTTCCCCTTCCAGGGTAGGTTTAAACCATAGTAACACCTAACAAAGATCAAAGCCCCCGTAAGAGGCATTTCGTATTACTTACTGTCAGTGTTCTGTTTTTTATTTGAGGAAATGGAAGTTCAAATTGTTTATGGCAAGGGTTCTTGAATATAGTTATGGACAAAGTTCGTTCCTTCCTTTATTTGTTTAATAAATGTAGATTTAGCGACTTCTCTGTGTCATTTATTATTGCAATAACAATGAACAAGTGATGTGTCCTCTGCCCTGATAGGGCCAGTGGAATAATAAATTAATATTCACTGAATACTTTCACAGTAAATATTTCACATGAACAGTGAAATTAAAAATTTGATACTTAATATAGTTTATACGGATATATAGTTCTCATTTTTTCACATCTCTCTCAGCGAAATACATTGGTTATAAATTAAGTCTGGTGTTTAAAAATTGTTAGATTTTTTTTTAATCTCATTCTCTCTTTTTTTTTTGTTTGGAGAGAGAGTCTCACTGTCACCATCAGTAGGGTGCCATTGTGCCATAGCTCACAGAAACCTCAAATTCTTGGGCTCAAGAGATCCTCTTGCCTCAGCCTCCTACGTAGCTGGGACTATTGGCACCCACCACAATGCCCAGCTATTTTTAGAGACAAGATCTTACTCTTGCCCAGGCTGGTCTCAATCTCCTGAGCTCATGCAAGCCACTCACGTTGGCCTCCCAGAGTGCTAGATTTTTTTTCAAGCATACTCTAAATATTTCCCTATGATAATTTGGCCCTAGTATGTTTTTTCTAATAATTTAACTCAAAAAAATTTTTAAAAAATAAATGATTTATTTACTACAGAGTAATAAATACATGTACATGAGTGAGTGTGTGTGTGTGTGTGTATATATATATATATATATATATAGTTTATCCTGACCCACATATTACTGTGGGATGGGTCTGAAAAAAGTTTTGTCCGGCCTTTGCAAAGTGCTAGTGATAAATGTGGTCTCAAAATCCATCAGGATTAAAAAAGCAAATCGGCTCCCATACTTTTATTTAACATGTTGGTAAAATGCAAACAACCAGTAAAATTATGTTTTTGCTCCTTTAAATAATGCTAGATTTTATACACAGAGAGAGAGAGAGAGAGAGAGAGACCCTAAAATGTATATATTTTAAGGAAGAAAAAACCTGTCTTGAAATTATAACATTCAAGTCATGTCTGACTTTTGCAATTCCAAGAGATATAAGATTCACGTAACATATATTAGAGGTGTATATTGAGTATTAAAATTTCAATACATTTTTTCTTTTCTGAAAATGCGTATCCATTTTTGGTACCCTCTTTAGATATATGTGTGTGTGGTGTGTATTTGAACACTGTAGCATTAGCCGTATCTTTCCTTTTCTTTTCATAATGTATCTAATTTTGATACAGTATGACCTGAGGGTTTTAAAAAATGTTATACTATATTCTTTGAAAACATGATTCAGTATCTTTGAATACTCTTATTGAAACTCTCATTGTATCCCTGTTAAACAGCTCTTTCTAATGCCCCAGGCCATATTGTTCTGAAGGTATTTTAGTAAGGAGTGTGAGTCAGAAGTCACTAATGACCTACATCTCCCAGTGCAGCGCCGTCACCCTGATGTCCTGCCTACCACGGTCAGGCCCTTTCCTACTGGGCGGTATTTCTGATGGTTTAAATTAAAATGATGACACTGTTTCCAGGTTAGTGCTATACAGGCCCAAACCACACCATGTCATTATACTGACTCGCACACGTACATGTGTTTCCACGTAAGAGCAAGAAGACTTTCTTGATTCCCCTTATTTATATTCTTAATCACAGAGGTGGATTTACACAAAAATGGTAAAGCTTAAGGTGTGAGGCCCTTCATCAGCATGCGGCTATTCCCAGGCTGTGAGTGAAACCATAGCAATGTAATCATGTGGGCATGTGTTTTTGTAAAATTTATAAACAAAATATTTTAATTAGACTGCTACCCAGTTTTTGTAGATTAGTTTATTCTAGTAATTTTGTCGTCTTACTCTTACTGAAGACTCTCCAAGTTTGAATGATATGGCCCACAACACTGAGATTGTCTCCCCCTGATGCAAAAGGATCAGTTATTTACTCTTTGTTGAACGGTAAATGAAAGGGTGGGGGAGTGAGAAATGAATATGTTATTAATCAATACGTTTTAACACTTACAAATTGGCAATTTCTGGCAACAAAAATTTCCACAAGCCACTCTTGGCAAGTAGAACGCTAATGTATCACTCTTGTATAGTATCTGTGACTTTACAAGGCTCTTGTACAAATGGAACTTTAATTGAGTCTGTCTACCAGATATTCAATTACATTTAACCTTCAATTAAAATGATTAATATGAAAGTGTTCATTTCTGCACTATTTGCAGAAAAGGATTATTAAAAGGACGTGGTTACAGAGGAAAAGAAACCTAATACACAGAGATTGAACGAGGTACTCATGATAATGTCAGCCCTGGGGTTGTCAGCAGGAACCCTTGGAATCTACTCTTTCTGTTACAATATGATGTTTGCAATAAACTAAAACTTACAAAGAATATAATACAAAATAGATTGCTAATGTTGCTGGCCCCAAATGATGAACATGTTCCCTTCTCTTCTCTCTCCTTCCCTTTATTTCCCACCCCTCCACTCCCCTCTCCTGTTTCTTTTCTTGCTATAGGTGTTTAATATCATTCAACTGCCATAAAGTTAAAGCTTACTATTGGAAACTTGAACCTCACTTCTACTGAACACAAGATGAAAATGGCCTTGCTGATCAGTCATCTTCTGGTACTATCTTTGACAACCTGTCTAGCAGGTAAGAACTAGGCTTTGCATATTCTCCATATACGTATTATGTCAACATCATCAATACGTGTGTTTATTTCATTAAGTCTGTTATATAAAGTTAGACTTGATATTGTCTTTTGAAAGCTGGATCAGACAAGTAAAAAAATACACGTTGAAGTTGACCGTATTTTCTTTTAATTTTTTACTTTTAATTACAATTACATGAGATTTAGTTAATTTTATGTAGTGGTGGCTGGTGAACATTTGTAATCTGGATCTCTAGGGGAGGGAAGGAATCCCTGGAGTGTAGAAGTAATCTATTTCTGGAGAGTAAATACTTGTACCATGGTCAACTTCAACTTGGTATCATTTAATGTGGATTTTTCTGGAGAGTAAATACTTGTACCATGGTCAACTTCAACTTGGTATCATTTAATGTGGATTGGGAAAAAAGTACAACACCCTTACAGAGTATTTTTACCATCTAGATACAAATAACCTCAATAGCATATGTAATAGTGAGGCATCATAACAAAAATCGGAAAACAATGGGTTTTAAGACTTTCTTCCCTTCGTTTTTAATATGTTTATTTGTAATTGAATATAATTTAATTTTTAATAGTCCTTGTGTTTAACAACTGATGCACAAAATTTTGAAAATCAATAATCACTGCTTGAGAGCTGTCACAAGAGGGTACAGCATACTACTGATTCTTATAGTCTCTACCATTTTAGTAAATATTATAAAAATCAGTGTTTAAAATAATCTAAAATCTGTGTAGAGACATTAGCATAGCAAGACAGCACTAAAGGCACTCTAGTTTTAGAGAAACTATTCTATTTATGTCTCTCAAAGACAAGTCTGAAACATTCAGAGGTATTTCCTATATCCAGTGCATCGTAAGTTTATCCCAAAGCAGCACATTTTCTAACCGCTTTTTCTAAGACCTTCCCTGTAATGACCGGTAAGTCTTTGTTGAGTGCCTATTTTGTGGAAGACTTACCAAGACCTCATCTTTCATATATCCAATCCCAGATTTCACTTTCATCATGCACCCGAGGGCTGTACTTTTGTGTTTCTTATTTGTTATTAAAAACAAAACAAAACACTATTTTCTTTTGTGAGCAATTTTTATTATACTCATTCCAGAATCCAGAAAAGTTAATGCATTTAGTATTGAAGGATTTTAAAGGTATGAATAATTATATATTTTATAACCACAATACTTACACACATGTGCCCCCCCCCCACAAGTACAGGCTGTCCATAAAGTTCCTATAGACAGCCTGTATAGATGTAATTACACGCATAACATATATTTATATGCATATAGTGTATATATGATAATAAAATGTTTGAGAATATTATTGTGGGGAAGTCTTATTTTTATAAATAAAAAAAACCCAAAAGTATCTTCTTAGAACTGGCAAGTTTAAACTCATTCTACACTAATCAGTGACACAACTGTATAATGTAAAGGCAAGAAACAGCTTCTGTACAAGTGTGAAGACACTTTAATGTCAATTAACCAGTGCTAGCAATGGGCTAATACTGTCATGTAATGGACTAGCATCTCAGTTGTTTGAACAATGTTTGCAATCACAGTAGAAAGAATTGCTTCAGGATCAAATTGTTTTTATCCGTTCTCTTTTAGAGTTTACATGGCACAGAAGATACGGTCATGGAGGTAAGTTGACAAAAAAGAAACCTTTGAAATAGCTTTCCTCAGTTGAATGGCTTTAAGCTATCAATGCTCTAAACTTTGAGGCAATTGGTTAATGTTAGACCACATGGACATTTTATAACTTGTTTGACTGCAGGAATGAATGAATGGCTGTGCACAAATATCCTATGAGAGGGCTGTTGCAGATAGAAAATATTCTGTGTGGCCTGTCTCTTTTTCTGCATGCTTCGTAACAATGCTATGCTACTAACTTTTGAAGCAATATTTTATCTCTCTTTTTTTGTTGAGACACAGAGTCTCACTATGTCACCCTCAGTAGAGGGCTGTGGTGTCACAGCTCACAGCAACCTCAAACTCTTAGGCTTAAGCAATTCTCTTGCTGCGCCTCCCAAGTAGCTAGGATTACAGGCGCCCGCCACGCAGCCCAGCTATTTTTTTTTGTTGTAGTTGTCATTATTGTTTAGCAGGCCCTGGGCTGGCTTTGAACCTGCCAGCCCTGGTGTATGTGGCCTGTGCCCTAACCACTGACCTATGGGCGCCAAGCCTGAAGCAATATTTTAAATAATGTAAACATAATATTTTTGAAAACCTCTTGGGGGTTTTCCTACAAAAGAGAACTAAAATTAACAAGCCTGGAACCTTATAATTCAGTTCAATTAGGATTCACAGATGTTCCAAAATTTGTTGTTTAACAACCCTGCCAGCTTAAAGATCCCACTTCAACTACTGAATGTTTTCTGCAGAAATAGGAGCAGTAATGTTGTACTTAAAAAAATACAGAGTCTAGGGTAGGACCGGTGTGGATTTGCATCATTAGCCTGGTATTCATCAACTGATCTTGTATAAACTATAAAACTTGTATGAGCCTCAACTTTCTAATATGTGAAAATCAGAGGATTGTTGTGAGGATTGAGAAATGAATGCAATTAGAACTTCCAGCCTAGTGACTGACATTATAGGTGCTTGAAGAATGTAGTAACATCAGTAACTTAGAACTGTTATAACTGTAGGGGATGAAAAATGAAACAGAATCCCTGAAAATGACTCCTGAGAACTTGAATGCCAACTCAAGGATGTCCATGTGAGACAGAGTGAGAAGAACTTCCACTTGTAGAATTACAAGAAAGGAAGTCCTAGCTCAGTGGTTAGGGTGCTGGCCACATGATCTGGGGTTGGTGGCTTTGATCCCGTCCTGGGCTTGCTAAACAAAACAAAACAAAACAAAACAAAAAAATAGCCAGGCATTGTGGCAGGTGCCTGTACTCCCAGCTACTAGGGAGGCTGAGGCAAGAGAATTGCTTGAGCCCAAGAGTTTGAGGTTGCTGTGAGCTACCATGCCATGGCACTCTACCAGAGGTGACAAAGTGAGACTCTTTCACAATAAAAATTTAAAAAGGGAGTCTTTAGCCCAGATTACACCCAAGAGACTTCTGTTTCTACCTTGTGAGTTAATAAAGAACAATAAGGTAGGTTCTGTGACTTCAAGAACCTAATCACATAATGGGGAAGAGGATAAGTAAATAGCTATCAAGTTTTTAAGGAAAATGATGATGTAAAATAATTATTTAAGAAATTGAGGCATATTTAATGATGGAGGTAGTAGATAAGGGAAACTGGAGGTATTTTAAATGTTAGAAGTGGAACTAATTCTAAATAGAGGCAGTGTTACAGAAGTACAGAGGTGGGAAATTGGGGGAACTACAGGCTGTGTTTTGTATGTATTTCCCCAAATACGCTAAAAAAATTCGTCTGCCAGCTGCTAGTAGGAATTATATTAAAAAGGACTTCATCACCAAATTTGGAGAAAAAGCAGTGCATTAAAGTTTAATTGTTACTAACTTTAAGTAACAAGTATTCATACTATTTATGTAGTAAGTGTAATATGTGTGTGTTACTTTATTACAGCAATCCTAGAAACTATCACAAAGTGGGTGGCTTAGAACAATAGGAATTTATAGTCTCTCAGTTCTGGAGCCTAGAAGTTCAAAATCAAGGAGTCAGCAGAGCCATGTGCCCTCTGAGACCCCTAGAGGGAGCACCTTGCTTCTCTCCTCCAGCTTCTGGTAGCCCCAGGCGGTCCTTGGTCTGTGGCACCAGAAATCCAGTGTCTGCCTCCAAGTTCACAAGTCTCCTGTGCCTCTTCACATCATCTTCCCTGTATGCATATCTGTCTGTCTCTGTGTCCAAATTTCCCCTTTTTATAAGGATACTAGTTGTATTGAGTTGGGGCCTACCTACTGACTTCATTTAAAATTGATTGCCTTTGTAAAGACCCTATTGCCAGATAAGGTCACATTCTGATGTGTTGGGAACTGGGACTTCAGCAAATATTTTTTTTGGGGGGGGGGGCGGAGGCGAAGAGGAAAATAAAATGTAATCCACAGCATGGGTTGCCTTCAATAGAAAGTGTTAATGACTATAAGCAGAGAAACTGTATTTAGATGTTCCAAAGCACATTTAACCACCCAGCTGATCGTCACTGGGAAAAAAACAACAAACCAAACCACCCACCCAAACAAACAAAACAAAACAAACCCAACCCCTGAAAGGCTCTCTCCTGCATTTACTAACATGAAGTGGTAGCTGAGACTGCCCAGCAAACGCACTCCACTTCCCCAGTTTCTTCCGTTTCTCTCTCCGAGGTCATGTCATGGTGGCTCCTCACTCCTCAAACCTCCAACAGCTTCTTGCTCCTTCCCGCTTTTGGTTTATGACTTTGCTACCTGTTTTACAAAGAAATTAGGACGGTTCAGAATGGGGCTCGGCGAGCTTCCCCTGCCCCTCTGCTCCCCTCCTGTGACTGTGCCCGGGTCCTGTTCTTCTGCCTGACTCGCACCACCACGTCTGGCACTTGGACACTAGTTCTGCCCCATCTGCCCGGTTCAGGTCTATTGTTAATGAAATTGTCTCCTTGTTCCCTCACTATCAATTTCTCCCTTTCTACCAGAGTGTTGCTTTCAACATGCAAACATTCTGAGATTTCTCTCTAAAAAATAAAATTAAAAAAAAGCCCTCTGTTGACCTCAACACTGTAGTCAATATCCCACTTACCTCTTCTTTAAAGCATTATTACTTAAAAATATAGCTAATGCTTGTTGTTTCCATTCCTTGACCCATACTCTCCTTTCAATCTACTGCAATCAGGCTTTCCCACCACTTCTCAAACAAAGCTGCCCCGTCCCTGTCCCCAGTGGCAGGTGCATTGTTCATCCAGCAGTCACCTCTTGACCTGTTGGCAGCAGTACTACAGTTCAGTGCCACACAGAGACATAACAATAGAGGAAGAGAGTGTGTTTCTTTTTTACTTGTACCCACTCCCTTTAAAAATAAAAGGATCTTTCCCACAAACCTCTCGTTAGACGTCCAGATTTGGGTCACACACCCACCATCAAACCCATCATTGGCAAGAGCGTGGGAATTAATGCCGGTCAACCTTCACTTCTGAGGCATAGGAGACTTTGAAGGGAGGGTAAAAAGGAAAAAAGGGTACTCGCTGGTCACCAACAATGGCTGCTGCATTACTTCGCTGAGCTAAAATTCAGATTTTTCTCACAAATGAAAAAATCTATTCAATACATCATCCTGCACATACAGGATGCTGCTATTACTGTTATAGCAGTATGAGTAGCCCAGCTGACTAGTCTTTAAATAAATTAATAAATAATAATGTATTAAATAAGTTAATTGATAATTTAAATTAATAAATATTAAAACGAACATTTTTAATTTGAAAAATGACATATACATCAAGGCTTATAGAAAAAATCATAAACCAACTTCACTCTTCGCCTTGTCTTGAAGAAATATCTTCCTTTTAATTTTTTTTTAGATTTTATCAGAGCAACATTGTATCCTATTGAGATAAGAGAATGAACATAACTAAACTGAGATAAGAGAATGACTCTCGCTCAGTCGTACACAGTTAACCTGGAATTAGTAGCTAAGTCATTTCAGAGTAAACATTTATTGTAGCTGCTTTTTTCCTTTATGGTCTTCATTTACTTCCAAAATGAAAACCAAAAACCAAAAAAAAGGACCAATTTTCAGGACCCGTTTCACCCAGGCTCACCTCAAGCGAAAAGAAATGTCTCTTTAATTCCTTTGTAATTCAGCAATAAAGAACTATAAAGGGAAGAAACAAAATAGAAATACAATATTTATTTTATATGAATTAGGATACAAAGTATCAATAAATTACAGTTAAAGTTATGGCGTGACTCTAGAATATCAAAAGCTCCCATTGAAAACAATTATCTTCATTGCTCGGCTGGAGGGCAGGGAGAGAACTGCATATCCTTACAGTACTTGTCCCCAACCCCTCTGGATGTTTCTTTCAATTAAACTTACATCAGTTACTAAACATTATTTTCAGGTCATTGTACTTTACTCACTGAAAATACATCAAAATAAACTGGAGGTAGTGTGAGACAAGTTGGGTTCTAGAAGTAGGCCCACCAGGGGAAGCACGCTACGTTTTAGGAAACAGTGAGACATGACGTGGGTATACGAAAATGCCTGGTCAGTTATGTCAAAAAGGGGCTAGATGATCCAGAGGTGGACTGTAGGTGAAAGAAGTGTTTGCTATCAAGAGCTGTGATAGGGTTCCCTTGGCAGGTAAAGCCAAGCAAAGGATTTAATTTAGTCCACTTAACCTTTCTGCCACCCTGACCCTAGACTTCATTCTAATAACTAAATGTCTGCACATGATTGAGACCAGCTCCTGAGTATATCTATTTTTAATTATGTGAATCACTCCTATGACCCTATTATCTATGACCTAAAGGATTAGGGCACCATAGTATTCAAAGCCTAAGCCTTAAACATATTTTTTCATTTATCAGCACAGATTGGTTGCCAGTGAAGATAGGAAGTTGTGCTGTCTGGAAGACGTATACTGTGTGACAATTTAAACATCACCTAATTTAGAGAATTTATTCCATTTCGAGAGGATCTGCATCAACTCCCCACCCCATAAGCATCGTGATAGTGTAGATATCACAAAAATTCTAACACCAAACTCTTTTTAAAGGTGTATTTTTTCCTAATCGCTTTTTTTCTGAGACGCTTACTATCACATATGGATGTAAGATTATGTTTAATAACCAACAGATTGAGATGACATATTACAGAATGAGAAATGGAAGTTGCTTCAAAATGAATCTAAAATGAATTTTAAAAGGCTCTGAAGCACAAATTAAAATTTTACTTTCAATTTTCAGAAACAAAACAGAATGGCAAGATTATAGTAGACCCTCTCCGCCCAAGGAGAGGCGAAGTCATTTTATTTTAGAGCACACAACCGGCTGATTACATTAATTGTGGATGAAAATAGTGCTATAAAAACCCAGTGCGCTGTCATTCACAGTGGTAAATATGACTGCACGTATTCACCCATGACTTATTTCTGTCTGGTTAATCTTCTGGATCAAATTTAAGAAATGCACTTCTGTAATAGATTTATGTTTATCAGAATACATGATATTTGGATTAAGAAAAGATCAAAAGAAAGAGACGAAGTGTCACATCTTCACTGAGCTTTGGAAGTCATCTGTAACTCTGGCCTCCTTTTCAGACAAATACATCCAATAAGAAAAAGGGAATGTACTTAAAAATAATGTTAGTTCTCTTTGTTCAGAAAACATAATCCCTTTCTGTTCCTTCTTTCTTGTGGCTTTTAACCCCATAATACTTTCAAGGCATCAACATTTTCATGTGAGTGTTTCCATGGCTGTAGGAAAAAGCAATAGCTGATGGTATTTTCTGTAGGCCGAGAATATAATGCTTGCATTAGTGGACCCCTTCCTGAGCTTTGTTGTTCTATTATCCCTAAAAGTTTTTTCCCTGGATCCAAGCACCTTGCTGAGCTAACTGGGTAGTGAACTCAGTTACTGTCTTCAATAGTATTCATCAGGAGGTTCAGATCCAGAGGTTTGTGCTGAACACGGCCATGAAATGCAAATGCTTCTTTTGAGTAATTTTTCTTTTTAGGGCCCAAGTATGTTCCTAAAATAAAAATGAATGTAGTAATTTCTAAGCCACTAAATGGAATACTTTATTTTATTCTGGCTTAAAAAATTTAGAAAAGAACCATATAGTTATAAGACTGAGCAGAAACACTAATGTAGTATAAACTGTGATCTGGGAAACGGGCAAAAGGAACTATCTTCAATGCAGTATTTTCTTACTCTGGAAAATGATTTCAGGATTTTGTTGGAGGTGAACTTCTTGCATTTTATCCCCTAAGAATTTCATTGTTTGTTCTTATAAAGGTCAAATGTAAGTGGAGTACTGGGAAATATGTACATATAATTGGTGAAAAGTATTGCCACGTAGAAGAAAAATCATATGGGGCACTACTATTATCCAGTATAAAAATTTACCCCCAAATCACTTAACCTTTCCCCATACCATTTGGGAGATTGTCTATCCCTCCATGTATGTAGCCTCTATATGTGGGCATATCCCAATGATAAACCCAGTAAGGATCCCAGTAAGTAATTATTAGATCTTATTTATATCTAAGATTTATATCATTGATATCGATGATATCTTATTTATATCATTAGATTTAATTATTTGTACCTGTCATTCATTCCATTATTATCAGTGGAAATTTCCATTGATGGTACCTTTTCTAGAAAACATTAAGCTTCTTTTTAAATACATGTGGTCAAGTTGAAGAAACTACTTAAAACATATCTTCAGTTTTCTAAAAGCTGACCAACTTCATCTCAAAAGTCTATACCTTAAAATCAAAAGATACATTATCAGAAGAAATATTTGAGCCCATTTATTTTAGAATCCGTGGAGAAGGGGGTTCTTGTGTTCTACTTGCAGTAAGGCGTGGAACGTTTAGGCAACGTGGTTTGATTCGTGGTGGAAAGGTGTGTCCATTTCCACCACAGGGTCGTGGGCCTTTTGTGGCTGCAGAGTTGGTCTTTTTGCCCGGGGATCGGAGCCGTGGTGGGCTGCGCGGTGCCCTGACCCAGGCTCACCGTGTTGCTTCTATTTCAAACGTTTGTGGGCTGTGCCATCTTTAAGGTTCCAAATGAGAAGAAACTTCAAGAGGTTGATAGTTTGTGGCAAGAACTTGAAACTCCAGAGAAAGCAAATAAAACAGTAAAGCTAAAACATTTTGAGAAATTTCAGGGTATAGCAGAGGCATTAGCAGCATTCCTGGCTCTGATGGAGGGCAAACGTCAACAAGCTGCTGAAGACAGTTCTGAAGCAAATAAGTAAAAGAAGCCTGTGGCTGCAGCTGATGGTAAACTGGAGGGGTCATAGCGGAAAAGCCAAATCACAGTTGCATCCATAGTCCTGTTGTTCAGGAACTTATGAGAGGAATCTGTTCACAAATGGGTAGAACCACGTGAAATGGCTGCTAAGTGTCTCAAGATTGGCCCATACCCTGTCTCTCTGTAGATTGAAGTTTCGGGCTGACCAAGGGGATACAATGGATTGTTCAGGCAAGTCCTTGTTAGAAGACTTGGTCAAAGCACTAAACAGGTATATTATGTGATGTCAAGAATGATATGGATGACATTTCCTTGAATTAGGAAAAATTATTTCAGATAATTTGACACGCTGCTAGTGTTTACAGAAAGTTGATGAGAGGAAGAACTACGCCTCTGCCAAAATTTCTGAATTGCTGCCACAAGAAATTGAAGTGGAAGGAAAGCAGCTGCAGAAATATCTGAGAACAAAGGCTTTACAAGAGGCATTTGCAACATTCTGCATCTTTACACCCAGGTAATTGAAATCTCTGAATATACAGCCCAGCTCTATAAATATCTCCAAAATTGTATCAGCCACTGAACCCAATGTTACAGTCATGGTTGGGGGATTAGTGGGAGCCTGGCTTATTGCTCAAGATGTTTGCTTTGGAATTTGGCCAAGCATGCAGCTTCTACAGTTCAGATTCTTGGAGCAGAAAAGCTACTCTTCAGAGCCCTCCAGTCTAGACGGGATACCCCTAAAAATGATCTCATTTATCATGCTTCATTTGTAGTCCAGACAAGTCCCAAACACAAAGATTTCTTGAACACCGGCAGCCAAGGCTGTCCTGGATATCTGTTAGGACGCATTGGTGAGGATTCTGGTTTAGCAATGAGAGTTGAGAATGCAACCAAATTAGAAGCCTGATTGCGAAGTTTGGAAGACAGAGGGATAAGAAAAATTAGGGGAACAGGAATGGCATTAGCAAAAGCAGAAAGGTATGAGCACAAAAGTGAAGGGAACACTTATACTCAGTCCTTCTGGTGACTCCACGCTTCCAACCTGTTCTCAAAAAGGCAAAACAGAACAGTAGATAAAGAGGATGAAATTACTGAAAGAAAGAAAAAAAAGGCCAAGATTAAACTTCAAATAGAAGAGGAGGAGGAGGAAGTTAAAGAAGAAGGAGAGACATCTGTGAAGAAGAAGAAGGGAAAGGATCAAAGGAACCACATTTAGGAAGAACCACTTTCCGAGAAAGCTGTGCAGTGGCACAGCAATGCCTAGTCCAGAGAAAAAGAGGCAAAGGAAAACAGAGAAGAGATAATCAGGACTAAAGGAGGGAGTCATAGGGCGGTGCCTGTGGCTCAAGGAGGGCACCAGCCCCATATACTGGAGGTGGCAGGTTCAAACCCCTCCCTGGAGAAAAACTGCAAAAAAAAAAAAAAATAAAAAAAACTAAAGAAGGGAGTCATAGTTGCATTACCTGGACATATCATGCTTGAGATTCGCCTGGAGTATGGAAGAGACCCCTTTTGGGATATACTCCAGGGACAGTTGAATGAAACAAAATGATTGATGTGACTTTGCAAAAAACCTGTTTGTGCCTTGCCATCAACTCTGTTCATGTTACAGTGTCACCATCTCTCAAAGTCTTTGGTAAAACAAATAAAATTTTCTTTGTATTTAAGAAAAGCCAATTCATTGAATTAAAATAGGAAAATCTAATCTCTACAGAGATATATGTTTGTGTGATTCTGTCTTTATTTGGAGGCCGCAGATAGTACTTTAAATAATCAAAGCAAATCAGAATGAACGTAACTCACCTAACTTAGAAGAGATAAAAATAGTTGTTTCAAGGAAGGTAATGAAATTATATGTGGCATGGAGAGTTCTGGATTATCATCTTCCCTGTAATGGTACCACCAAAAGGCACAATAGAAGCAGACAGTAGAGAGGCCGGGCGGTTTCTCCACCTTGGAAATACAGCGTTGTCATGGTGTTCACTAACGCAACCCTGTACGTCTCAAGATGAGTTGAAACTTCATGAAGCCATATGTACTCACTGCCATAGCCCCATTATTAAGCAAGACAGATATTTAGCTAAAGTCCCTCCGATTTCTGCTTATGGATGCATGTTGGAGAAAGTACGAAGGGAAACCCTTTAACTCTGAACACCAGAGATTCTCCAGAAGTCTTTCATAGAAGAGAAGTTTTTGATGTTAATAAAATCCAACTTACCCATTTTTTTCATTCATGAATCATGCTTTTGTGTTGTGTCTAAAAACTTTTTGCAGTACCAAATATCAGAATCAAGGCATGAACCAAATTAAGACCAACTAACACCTATAGGGCATCGAGTGGTAGCACCCAAGGTGGTCATCTGAAATTCCCACCCTAGCTCTGAGGTAGGAAGTGGAAACTCAAGATCCGATGCAGTGCAGATAAGTAGTTCTTGCAGGGGTCCTCAAACTTTTTAAACAGGGGGCCAGTTCACTGTCCCTCAGACCATTGGAGGGCTGGACTATAGTTTAAAAGGACAGGCCGCGGCTAAGCAGGACAGGCAGCAGCAGCAAAACACCCGGCTGGCTGCATATGGCCCGCAGGCCGTAGTTGAGGACCCCTGGAGCATGAGCATAATTGCACCATGTATCCATCTCTTTTTAAATCTAATGATCTTGGTCATTGGTGTAGTAATATTGACATCATCCCTGGGCTTGTCACATAAATGGAATGTAATTAGAAGGTGTTAATGAGCTTTAAACTCTGCTAAACAATATTTATTTTTAGGTTTCTAAAAATTTAGTATTTAGATTTTTAAAAAGTGTTTGAAATAATTCTTGCTAAAATCATAATTTATGAGGGGGTAGAGTGGGAATACAATTTATCTTGCCTTCAAGAAGAGAATCTAAATATACTGATAAAACGTGCACTCCTGGCTTTTCTTTTTGAGCATTTTCTGTGAGTTGGGAAGAAACAACAGGATATTAAATGACAAGTGTTACTAAATTGCTCTAGCCAGAAAAATTGTGCCATTGGGAGAGACTAAAGGAAGAGCTTATGAGGTTGTCCAAGTGGGAAGGAAAATACCATACGATTTTTATCATAGATAAGCACAAGGTCATTTCTTTTAGAGACTGGAAAATCCAGACCCTACATACAAAATGAAAATCTTTTCTCGGCAGGGGTTTGGGTTTCATTTCTCATTTTTCCCCAGTGTACTTCTGTATCCTGAAATGCCAGAAAATATCAAGCATCATCAGTAAATTATTAAAGGTGAAGAAGAAAACATTTTATCCATTTCTGATTTTTATAGGCTCAAGAAAGATGATGGACCTAGTGGCGACTCAGAGGAAGACATTCAGAATCTCTAGCAGAGAGCTCATTGAACACCTAACATTTGTGATATAACTGATGGCTGTGGGAGCGTGTGAGGACCTTAAGACACAGGCTCATTTCCTTTCTTTTCTAAATGGATGAGCCTTGTGGAACATGGGCTTGCATAAAACAGCAGCCAGAAAAGTACATCGCCAAAGCTTAATGTCAGTTCCTTAGCTTCTTCTGGTTCTGATCCAGCAATTTATCTGCTCTCTAAAATGGGAAGGTGGTTGTAGAATGTGGATTAAGGTTTATATGATACCTTCTTAATTGGCAATTTCAGAAAATTACAACTAAGCTCCCACTGAAACATTTTGGGTTAGAGAAAATGGTGTTTCCTATCGGGAGGGGGAAATTTAAGGATTTTATTAATCCTGTATATATCCAACAAAAATGTTTTGAGTGCCCCCCAAAAACTCAATGCTAACAGCACCAGAGCTGCAAGTATTAATTAAATTTGGTTTCTGGCTTTTAGAGGCTTCATGATTAGCCTAAACATTGATATACATATGAAATATAAATTGAATTTTGAAAAGATTTGCAAATTCATGAGAATGTCTGCAAAATCAGCATTTATTCATGGCAGACTATAAGCCAGGTATGTGTGTATCCTCCATGAATGGTCTCAAAATGATTCTGATGGTAACATTATAAGATAGTTTTTTTTATTATTCCCCATCTGTAGAGGGTGATTTTGAGGATTGGAGAGAGAAAATAATTTCTCCAAAGGTTCACTCTCAAACTGTTGTTTCTAAAGGAAGGTGGAATGGAGCTCTCATCTTTAACTTTAACATTGCAGAAGATGAAATGTCTGTGTGCCATTTGCTTTAAATTCTCCCTTCAAAAAATAAACTGGAGGGGTGAACCACAGCTTTGGTTGGGCAGAGACATTCCAGTGGCCTCAAGTAGGAATGCTGCTGCTTTTTGGCCACACAAATCATTATTAATTCATTTGGGGCCTATGCCTCTTCGCTGTGCTCTGTAAACTCTGCCACATCAGGGACAGGTGGTGACTCTCTTCTCTTGGTCCTGCTGTGAGGTGTCACCCTTCTATTCCAGAGAAGGGTGTCAAGAACACCTGTTTCCCAGTGAGGCTGTTTGTGATAGATTTTAAACCAGTTGATGAGATTTATTTATTGCAATTTATTCAGTATTGTTGTAGATTTTGCTGAGTACCAGTGCTGGTCATATGTTTGGAAAAAACATAAAAACTGGCCCAGGAAAAAGATTCATTTCCCCAGGACATATAGTAATATATCTGTTTTTTTGTTCAAAATTGTTCCAGTCCTATTACCTTCCAGACAGGTGGACAGCCAGCTAGGAGGCTGGTGTACAGAGAGGAAAGGCAGAGCCACCTGTCCTCAAGCAGTTGCAGTCTAGCAGAACAGAAGGTTGCCTGGAGAATCACAGAGATGTGAAAAGTGCCCTAACCTGTGTAGGGAAGTTCAGGGACACAGTGGAGGACCAGTGAAAACCAGGAAGGGGTGAGAGGTTTTGGCTTCCTGGTGGAACTCACTCCATGTATATCTAGGTCATAAAGGGTCATGCAAATTTGGATAAGAGGGAAAAAGTAGGGTGATGATTCTCAAAAGATGGAACACCACATGCAAAGGCTCCAGGACGTGAAATCATGGCATGTTTGAGGAGCTACAAGTAAACACAGAATGAATTTGCAGAAATGATGGGAGATGGGCAGAAAGGAATTTTGAATGAAAAACCTGAATGCTTTCCTCAGGATTATGGAGGCAAATATCTATATCTTTGTTGTGTATTAAAATGAAGATTCTATGTTTTGGACATAGATTCTATGTTTTCAAAAATATTTTTTTAACATTTCCAGATTTTGGACTTCTGAAATAGCACAATGTAAAATAATTTTATTTTTCTTGTAGTTTCCGAGGAAGACAAAGGATTTGGACCAATTTTTGAAGAGCAGCCGATCAATACCATTTATCCAGAGGAATCCCTGGAAGGAAAAGTTTCACTAAACTGTAGGGCACGAGCCAGCCCTTTCCCAGTTTACAAGTAATGTACCTCGTCACTCTTTTCAGAATGGGGTAACAGACCAACGGTCTTAGATCAGCTTCCATGACCATGTGCTGATAAAGCTATAATATAACTCTTTCTGCAAATGCTAGGGACATGAACAAAAATATTGTCAAGCTATTAAAAACATTGTCTAATGCCCAACTAGACAGTAGGTTTTCTTAAATGTATGCAAATTATTCATTTACTATTTTCTACACAGATAGTGCTATGGCATTTGATGTTATCCACTTACAAATTGCCAAAAGGAGATTATGCCTTTTAGCATGCAAATGATTACATGAACGTCTTGAATAATTTAAATATACAAATTTGAGGATAAATTTTTTTTTTTTTCAGTTTTTGGCCAGGGGCTGGGTTTGAACGCGCCACCTCTGGTATATGGGGCTGGTGCCCTACTCCTTTGGGCCACAGGCACTGCCCAGGATAAAATATTTTATATGCGTTGGCCCAGATAACTACAGATATGGATGAATTCCTATATTAACTACAATAAACAATTTATATAGATAATTCTACAAAATAGCACTTTTACCAATAATCTCAAATCTATATTCCAGATAACACAGAACATTTCTTAAATATCCCTATATTAAACATAATAAATAAGTTTCTTTCTGTTTTTTTCTGGGTTTCCCAGTTACGTTACCAATAATGACTTCATTAAAAGTAACAATAGGTTTTCCTGCTTCAAATGGTTCAGACAAGTGTATAACTGCTTCTAGTCTGATACAAGGACTGAAATTCAAAAAGTAGCCACATGACAATGCATTAGAGTTTCATCAGCGAAATGGTTCCTTGAAGACAAGTGACTGACAGACAAATTGGGGGCTCTAATGTGTTGATGTCACCTGACTTAATTGAAGGTTGTCACTTAACAAGGTTAATTTTAATAGTAGAATATTTTTTTTTCCTGGATAGAAAAATAACTTTCTATAAGAATAGAAAGTTGTTACTAAAGAGAATCCCCCCATCCCCCCACATTTAATTCTAAGTGTTCTCACTTTCTCTTGCTTCTGGCTATACTTACAAAATTACTCTTAAAATAAAATATCAGTTTAGATACAAAATCACCACCCCTTTGAAGTTATTTTTATTGTTTCAACTTCACACATGGGCGAGCAAAGTAAGTACATCTTTTATTAATTATAAATAACACATTTGTCCTGAAAATATTTGATGGGCTGGACTTATTTCCACCCATCAGCCATATATGCTGAGGGCCTAGGCGTGATAGACACGGAATAGTGTCATTCAATGAGTCTGTAGAGGGGAGCTGATCCAAGATACTTCTACAGGAGAGGACACAACTCCTGAATAAGTGAACTGTCTTGCTCAGGAGGTAGCAAATATCAGATCCAAGACTGAAACACACAGGTTTTATGAGTTCCAAATAAGTAGATAATGTTTCAGCTTTTAAAAAAAATCTTAACAGATTGATAGAATCTCAAGAGCTATTTCAGTGATGCTTATTTCGTGACACTCTGTCCTTGGCATTCAAACCTGAGACCTTAGTAATTCAGTCTCCAGGCTGGAATGGAGGGAATAAAACAGGAGGGGTTGTTCCCAGAAAGTGTTCTAGAAAAATGGAAAAGGCTATGCTTCTTGCTGCTACCCCTCCTCCACCCCTCCCCTCCCCCACAGAGACAGTAAGTAAGAAAGCTTTAAGTACATCACAGACTCCCTCTCACAGGAGCCACCAGTGCTGAATTTCCTCGTTTGAGTTTGGCTTGACTATCCATACATTAATGTAGAGAGTTGGGAAAGACATATAGAGGTTTAACCCTGTTGTAAAGGCTTTTGACAGCATAAAAAGAAAGAAAAAGAGAGAGAAGAAAAAAATAGAAAAATTCAGCTCATGATGCTCTTAGTCTGATGGAAAATACTTAAAGCTTTAAAATTTTACTTACTATGCAGTGCAAGCTGTTCTAACCTTGGTAATCATGCAGTTTGTCACTCACACACACAGCAGTTTTATATTTGTAGCATGCTCTGGGTTAACGTGATATGCATAGCAACATCCTAGGAGGTACAATAGGAAACTTTACCTCCCACATATCAACCTTGAGGCTTTCATTATCTTACCCCAGGCCCAAAGAAGCAAGTACTACCATAAAAACTGTATTTAAAGCCGTGTAAAAGGGATTGCAACAACAGTGCATGTTTCTGAAAATAAGCCAGCAAAATTACCCAAACACAGCAAAACTTAATCCTTGTGTGATATCATCAGCAGAGTTAGATCCATGGGGATGAATTTAAGGCGATAAACAAAAATTTGGAGACAACCGACTGGGGGGGATAATCTCACCAATTGGAGTTGTCCAGCAAGGAAAGGCACTGCCTTGTCAAGTGCTAAGTACGTTGAGGCTGGATGGTTCAGGCAGGGAAATACTGCCATCAGCTGGAGGGAAGGGGAACTTTTTCGTTGGATTGGACTTGGGTAGTAGATGCACAAGTTTTCTATACTTGCTTTTAAATTGCCTCCTGCACTGTAAGAATTATAACAAACTTTGATTTAATAAAAAATATTTGAACATCATTATGCCCTTTTGACATGATCTTACCCTAACTAGAAATGTTCCAAGGTGACGTACTAGTGATGTGGCCACAGGCCACTGCTTGAACTACTTGACCACTGCTCTGGTGCTAACAGTGTTCCTATAGACACAGAGCAGTAGGGGGTTAAAGCCTGATGGAGAATGATTATAAAGTTATTCAGGGACATCTTAACTAAGAGCAACTTTCTATCCACATTCTTCCATCATCTCTGACCATGAAAGTGAGATTCCAGTTTCTAGTGAAACAGTCCCATCACTTATCTTCAACATGTCTCATCTACGTTGTTATGCGCTCTGCGGTGGTGCAAAAATCCTTTATCCCCCAAATCCCTGAGTAATGAGAAAACACACAAGTCACCACTGGCTCTACTCTGAGGAAAATCTGGTTCTACTTGTATAATTGTGGCTTGGCATCTAAAGACCCAGGTGACTTTCATCATTTTCAAACTGTGTGATCGACTTCTAGGGTGAGCGTATGCTGTTTGCTGAGCAGAATCCTGATTTCAACTTGTTTTACTGAGAAATCACTTTGATATATTGAGTCAGACACTGATATTTTATTTCTGGTAGAGCAATGCTCTTAGTATTTTATACAACATACCTTTATAGATAAGAATGCAACTAGTGCAAAGATGGTTGTCAAATTATGACCCATCTATGTATTATAAGAAATCTGTTTATAGAGCAAAACTCAACAAAATATTTGCCCCTTGGCATGTCTCATGAAAGGAAGGGGAAAGATATGATTCACATGAACTGTTCACCTTTCTGTATCTAAGGTAGATTAGAAATAATGATTCCAGAGACTTGAAACTATAGGAAATGGAGAAATCCCACCCTTACTCATACTTTTATATTTATTTATTTATTTATTTGAGATAGAGTCTCCCTCTGTCACCCTGGGTAGAGTGCCATGGTGTCACAGTTCACAATAACCTAAAACTCTTGGGCTCGACTCAAGCAATCCTCTCACCTCAGCTTCTCCAGTAGATGGGACTATAGGCACCTGCCACTGTCCTGACTATTTTAGTAAAGATAGGGGTCTCATGGCTCAGCCCCCATAGCACAGTGGTTATGGCGCCAGCCACATGCACCAAGGCTGGTGGGTTCAAGCCCGTCCTGGGCCAGCTAAGCAACAATGATAACTACAACAACAACAACAATAAAATAGCCAGGCTCTGTGGTGGGCAGCACTGGGGAGGTTGAGGCAAGAGAATTGCTTAAACCCAAGAGTTAAGAGGTTTCTGTGAGCTGGGACGTCATGGCACTCTACTGAGGGTGACATAGTGAGACTCTGTATCAAAAAAAAAAAAAAAAGATGGAGTCTCACTCTTTCTCAGGCCAGTTTTGAACTCCTGAGCTCAAGCAATCCACCTGCCTCAGCTTCCCAGAGTGCTAGAACTAACTGCTATGAGCCACTGTGTCCAGCCTCTGGAATCACATTTTTAATCATCAGACTTCACATAGAGCTGTATTCAAATTATTTCACAGCTCTGTTGACCCTGTGTAATTTCTAGGCCTCATGATCTTTGCTATGACATTTACATCTTTTTTTTTTTCACAGATGGAGAATGAATAACGGGGATGTTGATCTGACAAGTGATCGCTACAGTATGGTAGGAGGAAACCTTGTTATCAACAATCCTGACAAACAGAAGGATGCTGGAATTTACTACTGTCTAGCATCAAATAACTATGGGATGGTCAGAAGCACCGAAGCCACCCTGAGCTTTGGATGTGAGTAACACTAACTTTGTAAAATGGGCAAGTGTACTTAGGTAAAGTAAAAATTAGGCATGTTTTAATTACTGATAAAAATCTATATAACTGAGAGTGCTAATTCTGAGATGTTTAACTCTCTCGGATTTTTTTATTTTATTAAAATCCTCCCACTGACTTCCTAAAGAGAAAATGGACACCCACTCCATTTTAACACAAGCACGGAAGGCTTATAGTGGGCGGGATGTTCAAGAAGATGTTTGCTCCCCACACAGGCTGCGGACTGTTGGTAATAAGACAAATCAGACATATGTGAAAGTCTTAAGTTAAAATATAGGAATTCTGCTGTAAAGTTCAAAGCAGATACTAATGAATTCTACCGTAAGAGTTAAGCAGGTAGAGAAGTGAAAAGGAAAGGGTAGAGAGAGGGAGGCATCATAGTGACGTGAGTCTTCCAAGAGGAGTGGACAGAGTGACACAAGGGCTTTACTAATGCACTTGAAATGGTGGAAGATAATGTCATTAAATAAATGAAGGCCATGGTCTGAATATTTAAATGACTCATTGAAACCTAGCATCAGTGGAAGGGCTAAGCCATGTGTTCTCAACAGAGCCATTATCACCCCCAAGAGACCAAAGATTGGTTCTTAGGGGAAGGAAACATCTTAGATATCATAAATAAAAGTTCAACCCACCTGTCGATATCTTATTCCTAAGTATTTAACTTTTCTTCTCCTCATAGAAATAAATTAAATTTCATTTTAATGAACTTAATTATTTGTTTTAAATTTAAATGTAAAATTTCTTTTTATTGGGGCCAGTAATGAAAACCATTTTGAGAAACACTGTGGTAAGTTAAAGATATAGGTTGTCCTGAAAGAAAGTTGTACCTTGGGGGCAATGAGTTGGCCTAGATGTTCTTCAGAAGTTATTTTATAATCAGCATTTAAGTCTTTTGCAAAATGGAGTATAGAATGAAATTAAAATGATGGTTTTAAGAAGGCCAATAGAAGGGATGGAGACAGAAAAAGCATAAGAAAAAATTAGTATGGTGAAAGTAGCAATGTAAATAATACACATTATCCATGAGGAAAGCATTAACAGTTTGTATTATACTGAGGGAAAGAAGTTCCTGAATTTTTTTTTTCAAGCAAAGTCTAGTCAAAGGGCAAGAACATTTTGCTTTCATTAAAAATGGAATGACAGCAAGAAAAACCAATTTCAAGGATGAGAGAAAGCATTTGAGTGATAGTTTCAGAGGTTATAGAGACATTAAGTTATCCAAGTTGAAATGTCAAGTGAGCAGTTGAGGAGTGGGATGACATTTGAGTGAGACATCAGGACTAGAGATCGGAAGGATCCCTCAAAGAGGGAACAATCAAAATGGATGGTTATTTGAAAGTCTATGGTATACTGAGAGAAGTAAAAAATTAGATGTTATAATTTGGGTACTGATCAAAGATTGAAAAAAATAGGAAGAAAGATGGACTAAAACAGAGTGAATTTCAGTAAAATATGAAGAATTGAAAGAGTATCGAGGAGTCAAACCAAATGTGAGCTCCGAATATATAGAAAAGAAGAAAGGAAATTAGAACTGAGGCAAACCCAGGGTGTAAAAGGAGTAGGGATCAGTCACTTTCCTATTCCCCAGCTAGGATCCTGCCTCACACCCTTAGTCCTTCCTGGACCTCTGAGTCCTCCCTCTGGAAGAGAAATGCCCTTCCGATGAGTCCATTTCTCAAAGTCACTCCTCTTAACTTTCTGGCTTTGGTAGATCTCTGTTTTTGTCTGTCCTCATTATATTTCCAGATACCCTTAATGAGATTCTCTCTAAATCTGAAATTAAAGTCTTTAAGATATGGATAATCTTTAGGGTTGTCAAGCTGTTTTTCAATGTGTGTGGGCGTTGAGCTCATCACAGAACTTTTCAATGTGTGTACAAACCCCACCAGATAGAAACATGGAGTTGACGTTCATGGGCCTCACCAAACCAACTGAGTCTTACTCGATCTCAAAAGGAAAACTGAATGAATGTTACTGAGAAGGAAAACTGGTCAGTTACTGAAAAGGAAAATTGAATGAATGATGAGCTATTGAGCAGAGATTCCATATTTCCTTTTTTTCTTTTGTACTTAGATCTTGATCCTTTCCCACCTGAGGAACGTCCTGAGGTCAGAGTAAAAGAAGGGAAAGGAATGGTGCTTCTCTGTGACCCTCCCTACCATTTTCCAGGTAAACTTAGCTCCACTATGACTGTGAGTACCTGTCAAGTAAAGTGGGCAAATCTCCATTTTCCTAGTAATAAATACTACATTATTAATTACCATGTGAGCCTAAGAATCATAGCTTATTATTAATTAAGTTAGACAATGTTTGCATATCCTTACAATACACCACTCACCAGTGGTTACAGAGGCTTCCGACATTAGCTCATTAATCCCTAAGGATGTCTAATCTTTCAGTTTATAAACATACATGACAGGTTACGTCTTCCTTACATTTCCTACTACACAGGGAAATTATGATAGATTTCTTGGAAATTATTCCTGAAATTAAAAAGTACCAAGGAATGATGTATGATAAATCATTTTCTAAGTAATTCAATGTCTACAAAATTCTGTGAATTATACTAAACACTAAAAAGGGACATAATAAATTATTGATCTCTTTAGGAGCACCAATCTGTAAGAATAATCATCCACTTTAAAAAATGAACGATGTAAGTGTCCTCTGTCATGATAGTCAAAACTTTAAACATGTGTTTTTTGTAATTTGATGTGGCGAATTAAAAAGTTGAGAACGTGCTAATTAAAAGATGAATGCATCATCTCCACCATTTTAACTTGTTTTATTTATCAACTATCTCCTTGAAATAATATATGAATATCACTTTTCAGAAATGAAAACATGTTTTGTATTCTTATAGTTCTCATATTAGGTCATAAATTCAACTTTAAACATCTCCATGGAGAATAAAACATAGGCAATAAAAATGACTTAGGGTATAATACATCAATCTGATATATGTGTGTGTGTACATAAACACATTTTATTTATATTTGAATCTTCATATTTTGCACAAAATTATACACTTATATTCCATGCAAAATTGTAGATTTTTACATTTATTTATGGTTCTGGTTATTTATATATAAAATATTGGTAATTTTCTCTATCATAAGGGAAAGAAGATTACTTGAGAAATATAGGAGGAACATATCAAATTCAAAATGTTGTAACAGCCTTTCAATGAGAGAAGTCTTTTCCTTGAAGAACTGCTGAAACTGGGAAAAAATGTTCTCATTTTTATAGCCTTTCCCACAAAGTAATAATCACAAATACCAATGCCTACATTTGACCATAGCCAATACTGAGTAGACTTCTATCAGAATTCTGAGTACAATTCTATCATTCATTGACTCAGCAAATCTCTTGTGAGCACATGTTATGTATCAAGCGCTATTCACGCTGCAGAAATACCTCAGTGGAGCAAAACGGGCAAAGATGCCAACCCTTGAAGACCTTCTCATGGGACAGACAGACAATAAATAAGATCAATTTCTAAAAGACATATAATATGTTAGATATTTACAAATAAGTGCCAGGGAGAAAAGCCAGTGCAGAGAGGGGGGAAGGTAAGTGTTGAGGGGATGGTTGGACTTTTATGAAGAGCATTTCAGGGAACTTTGAATACAGGACTGAAGGAAATGAATATACCGACAGTACTAGTGACTGAGAGAAGGACATGCCAGGCACATGGGGCAGCAAGAGCCAAGGCCTGAGGTAGGCCTGTGGAAACCCGTGGAAGCCAGGGTGGCTGCCATAGAGGGAAGAAAGTTGAGAGTAGCAAGAAATGAATTAGAGAGATACAAGGGCTGTATTGTGGATTCCTCATAACTCATAGCAGTCATTTTGGTTTTTGCTTTGAATGGGATTTGCTTTGGAGGACTCTGAGCGGAGGAGTCACATGACAGGACTCAAGTTTGTGAAAAGACAACCCTGACCATAGTTTTAAGAAAAGACTTAGAGAGGGTAAAGGTGGAATCATGAGGTCAGTTAGGAGTAGTTCAATAATCAAGGCGGCAAATGATAGACCAGAGTCGTAGCAGTGGAAGTGGGGAGACAAACCTGGATATAATCTAGATAAATAAAATATATTCTATTCTATATAGGAGTGTAGATATATTTTGGTTAAATTCTAGATGTATTTTGAAGGAGAAGCCAAGATGACGTGCTGGCTGACTTTAGGAGAGGGCTAAGAGAAATAGAGGAGTCAAGATGGCCTCAAAGATTGTGTCACGTTCTCCTGGAGGATGAAGTCACCATCCCTTCAGCTGAAGGGGGAGCTGTGGCAATGTTAAATGTGCATTGTCTGTTAACCTTCTGCATGGAAATCCTATCGGCAGTCCCGTACGTGTGGGGAGTTCGGGTGGTGTCTGAGCTAGGAATATCCATTTGTGACTCATCATCATATAGGTTATTTTCAAGGCCATAGGACTGCTTGTGATTACTTATGAATAAGAACATTTAGGAAGGGAGAAGAAAAGATCCGAAGGACAGGTTGCTCCAAGATTTATCTAAGATAAGTCCTGCTTCCTATCTCCGTGGTATCTCAAACCGTAGAGAATTTCATGGACCAAAATGAGGTTCACAGAAGCTTAAAGAGTCATCTGCATCTTCATCCCAACAAAGACACGCATATTTACTTGGGAAAAACAAAAACAAACCATAAGTTGATTTGACATGAGTCCAAGAAACATCATTAATCACAATAATCTGGATGGCCCATCTGCTTCTAGTTAATTTACCTTATCAGGAGCCGTATAGTGAACATTGGACACGCCACCTTCACCAATATAAGAACAGATATTTTCTTTAAAACTGTAATGGATGTGTGTGTCTGTGTGTGTGTGTGTACACTATTTTCCTCTTTCTGTGCCATATCACTCCTTCCTCCTTAACACAGTTACATTAAGGTTTTATGCTTTACAGCTTAGAGAGGTTCACTGGCTTGAGAATGCAAGGGAATCTGTTTTGGCCTCTTAATTGCTAAGAACCTTACCTTGAAGGCATTTTTTTTAGCCTTCAAGCTCTATTACTCTAGCTGGTGATCTGGATTTCAGCCCTTACTATGTTGAGTACACTTAGACATGTCTACATTTTTAATTTCCTTATTTAAAATGTTGTCACCTACTTCATGGACATGTTACAGGCTTTGAATTTAACAATGTATTTGAAAACAGTGAAATGGACATGTAATTTCAATGGATTGATATTAAAGTAAATAAAATATAAATTAGTATATTCAGTATTTTGGATCCACAGTTAGTATGTAGCATATCTTACTACTCTAAATTAGATTCTTGATTCAGTATTACAGAGACGTGACCTCCCTCATTTACACACAAGGAAAATGCCCAGAAGGAAACGTATTAGACTATATTATATTTTTCTTGGGATTTAGACGCCCTACAGTTCCTCACAAAGGGCATAACTCTGATCTAAACTACTTTTCTCATCAAGAGCAACCACAAATGCATTTCAGTACAGATGTTTCCTCAACTTTATAATAACACTTGATATACAACTGCTTTCCTGATGCTTATGTAGCCCAGATTAGATGCTCAACAAATATCCGAGGAGGAAAAGAGGGGAAGAGCAAGTTTGCACGTTAGATTGAGTGTAGGAGAGTAAATTCCATGAAAAGGTAAATTCACTTGTTTAGGTTTTATTTTATTATATAATGATAAATAATTAAAAAATGTAAGACTTTAAACTCCCCAAAATGAAAACATAATGCTTCATTTTTCAGCTAGTTTTTTCTCACTATAACCATTAAAAATTGAACTACTGCATCTCACAAAATATAAATCATGTCTTTGTATATTGCAAGAAACAGAATGAAGGAAAAAAAATAATCCATCATTTGAAGCATGGATACTATTGTTAAAATACGAAATGCCAAATTATATTCACCTGTAAGAATTTAAAAATGGGTAAGAAAGGAGGGGTATGGTTAAGAAAAATAAATCCTGGGGTATGAAATGTGATCGTGAATGAATTGCAATAGACTCAAAAGGTCACCGTAAGGACAGACAGGAATGGGAGAGAAGGGTAGGGGATACCTTAGCTCACAATAAACCTTGGCATAAATTTCCTTCTAAACATTTTAATATGTATTTTACTGAGTTGAAGCACTGATCTGAAGCTGTGGTGGCTTTCTGTTGAATGTCATAATAAATGCAATTGTGACATGAAAACCATCTAAAAAGTTTACAGTGCACAGTAATTGGCTAAAACAAATTTCTACTGCAATTTGTATGGTCCAGACTATCTTAGGGCAAACAGAAGCAGCCTTAAGTGTCTACTGATGAAAGCAACATTTCCTAAACAGGCGCTAGCTCACAGAAAGTGCCTGATTTTTGTAAAATAAATAAATTAGAGGATCTAAATCAGGCATTAAATCATTCAGACCAATTGCTCTCTAGTTCAAGAATTACACTCATGATAATATCACCACAATAACTTCTCTGACTTAGCTCTCATCCCTTAGTGGTTGAAATTTCACCACTTGTCCTTCCTCATGCATCTCTTATGAGTGGAGCAAAGAAAAGTGTCTTACTCGGCCCTACTATTAAACTAACTTAATAGCTTTCATAGGAAAGCTACAACCCAATTATAGCCCGAGAATATGGGGAAAGGGGAGAGGGAGGGGAGGGGAGGGGGAAGGAAGGGTGATTGGTGGGATCACATCTATGGTTCATCTTATAAGGGTACCTGTGAATCTTTCTAAAAGTAGAATATAAATGTCTTAACACAGTAACTAAGAAAATGCCATGAAGGCTATGTTAACCAGTTTGATGAAAATATTTCAAATTGTATATAAAAAGTAGCACACTATACCCCATGACTGTACTAATGTACACAGCTATAATTTAATAAAAAAAAATTTAAAAAGTATCTTAAATTTTAGAGGAACCAAGTCATAGATCAACTGATTAGCCTGATAGAAGTCATGTCTAGAATTAAAATCTAGATCTTTTTATTCATACAACCAGTGAGTGTCTAGACTGTTCTGAAGGTTTTTTGTGGGTGGTTTCTTTTAAACGTTGTATATTATAAAATTCCTCTTCTTTTTAAAGGCAATAAATACATTTTCCTGACTTTTTGCTTTTTAGGTTTTTTAAAATTAAATTATTACCAGAAATCACTGTAAAATAATATTTTTCATTTTAACTGAGAATAGGGAAAACTATTTCACCATCATAAAAGTTCATTCTTCTTTAAAATTTACTACAAATATTAGCTCAGGTGAAAGAGTCTATAATACTTCCTCTGAATAGGATACTTCTTGCCTGATCCCAGGATACTGTTATTTCAGAAATATATGCGGCCCTCTAAATTTCCTTATATTCCAATTATTCTGTAACCCTAAATCAACATAAAGATAATAAATTAAAATAATCCAGTCATTTGCAGATTCCCTTGTCTAGAATGACAGATGTTAATGCTAACTCTTTTTTTTTTTTTAATTTTTTTTTTTTTTAGAGACAGAGTCTCACTTTATTGCCCTTGGTAGAGTGCTGTGGAGTCATAGCTCACAGCAACCTCCAACTCCTGGGCTTAGGCAATTCTCCTGCCTCGGCCTTCCAAGTAGCTGGGACTATAAGTGCTCACCTGGCTATTTTTTGTTGCAGTTTGGCCAGGGCTGGGTTTGAACCCACCACCCTCGGTATATGGGGCCGACGCCATACTCACAGAGCCACAGGCGCTCCCCGCCCCCCAATGCTAACTCTTGAATTGGAGGCCGACTATGATGGTTTGATTTTCTTCCTCTTTTTTCCTTTACCTGTATTTTCTATTTTTTTTCAAAATTGAACCTATACTACTTCTATGTTAGAAAAACAAGCTTAAAAATGAATACAATTACCTTTACTGCTGTTTTTCTGCTCTTGTATATTGCTGGAGGAAATGACATAGCTGAACTAAATACCGTATCACACCCAGATTATTATTCCCAATCACTCAGTGCTTATCTAGTGTGCATTTCTTTTACTGAATTTCATTTATTGCTCCTGCACATTTTTTTGGCAGCTTTACCAGTCACACTGAGTTCCCTGAGGGAAAATAGTAATTTGTCATGATTATTCCATCCTTAAAAACACTTGAATGCTGTTAAATCTTGGCTTTCAACCATTGCAAATCTAAAATCCTGTTGAACTTGACCCAGAGAGATTATCACTTACATTCTTACTAGTAGTTATTGTCTTCACCCTGCAAAGATATTTTAAAGGGAAACATCATTTCGGGACCCGCAATTATGCCTTGCCTTAGGTTTTGTCTTGTGTATTTGTTGAAAGACTGTGTGGGAGTCATTCATCAAAGCAGAGAGGAGAAATGTAAATAAAAAAACTATAGGAAAAGCAGCAAATTAAGAAGAAAATTTAGTTTGGGGCTTAACTAGCTAGTGTGTTTAGCCAAAAGAATTTCTTATGGTTAAAGTTTACCATGTGACACATTTCCTAAGAAAACCACTAATATGTTTTTTTTTTCCTGTTTATATGATTTCCTCTTTTTAATGTGACCACAACATAGTGTGCAAGCTCATTTCTGAGTCTATAATTTAAAATAGGTGTTCATAAAAAAAAAAAAGAGAGAGAGAGATAAAACCAAAATAAGTCATCTGGATTTTGTTTGTAAAATGCAGGAAGGTAGAACTACCATGGGCTTTGGAATTATTACACCGGATTCAAGATCCCAATTCTAGTTAATTGTCACGAAGTTCTAAGCAAGTTACATAACTTCTTCAAGTTTCCCTTGAGCCCCCAATGACCCAATGATGTAGAAGTAAGAATATTAATAGTTCATAATATAATAGATACAGATAAATTTGTGATTGCATAGTATGATCCATATATTCATGCAAACTATGGTAGCTATTAGAAAATCTGCACTAATTTTGTCTTAGATGTCTTCCACCATTTTCTCTACAATAACCTCTCTTAGGTCATGTGATGGCTGGTTCCTAGAAAAATCATATTTAGTAAGCAATTATTTTCTTCTAGATGATCTTAGCTACCGCTGGCTTCTAAATGAATTTCCTGTGTTTATCACGATGGATAAACGAAGATTTGTGTCTCAGACGAATGGCAATCTCTACATTGCCAATGTGGAGTCTTCTGACAAAGGCAATTATTCCTGCTTTGTCTCCAGCCCTTCTATTACCAAGAGTGTGTTCAGCAAATTTATCCCGCTGATTCCAATACCTGAGCGTAAGTATTTTATTTGTTTTGATGGTTTTCGCAAGGTTGTCTGTTTATGGCATGCTTATAACAATGAGAAGAAACTTCCAGTGGGGAGACCAGTTGGCTTTTCAGGAAAAACATTAAAGAGGGTTTGCACGAGGAGGGAGGCCAAAGGCTTGGACCAGAGCTTTTTAGGTTGAAAACACTCATTTGATTAAATTGCTGTTAACAAGGCTGAGTTCAGTGTAGTTGCCTCCAGCTCAGGTAATACACAAATGTCTGATTCACTGGTCAAGCGCTCATATGTTGGTTACAGTGGGAATCCCTGGCACCTGCTTTTTGTCTTAGGGACAGTCTGACCTCTTAGTAAGTTCACCAGGAAACTTAATGATTAGATCAAAACAAACAATAGTGGTGGCAGAATTAGAAAAAAACAATTCAGGTTGATGATTTTGATTTTTAAGGAGCTATGTAATTAGCAGAGGGTGCTACCACAGTGGCACCATGTTGCCTGGACACTGACATACCGATGGGCCTTCTCCAGGCTCCTCTGGACTACCGCCCTTTCTAAAATGCACTGCTGCTCCAGAGAAGCGTATCACAGTGTACTGCTTGCTTTCCATTATTCCTCTCCCAGTCCTACTCCCATGTGAGCTCCAGCTTCGGAGGGGAGATCGCCTTCAAATTGACAGACTTAGGTTTGGTTCCTGCCTCTGCAGTGGGAAAATGGGGAACATGCCCTGGTCCCCCTGAGATGACGTTTTCACTTCTCTCTGTAAGCAACATCCACATAGTACGTAGTTGGTATTCAATGACTATTGTTGACCTTCTGGTTCACGTTTCTCCCTTCAGTCTCAGGAGGTACTCTCCTACTTTACAAAGAGAAAAGGCGCCATCATGTAAAAATTCCCCTGATTCTTTCCTTCTCTTCCCTGGAAATATACTTGCATTTCAGCACTTCTATTCATTGTCTCAGGGGGGGAAATACAGTAGTTCTCCTCCTGCTAAGCTCATCCCTCCAGTTGGTCTGGTTCACAGTCAGTTTGATTTAATTAGACACTTCACTACTTTGCTTATTTTCTTTCTTTTCTGAATCTTCAAATTCTGTCCCACCTTGGTGTATTCTTTTATACTCAATACAAGCAATCCTGAATAATCACAACTCTCCTACTTGTTAAATGCAAAAGAGAAATTTTGTTCAGGCCTTATTCTGTTTGAATGTTGACGAGGTCTCTTCTGCTCATGAATTTTCCCTTCTTTACCTAATTTCCTTGACCCCTCATCTGTCTGCCTCTCTGGCAAATTCCATTTGGTATTTTAACCAGATGTTATTCTTTCTTATATTTATCTCCAGGGTTTTCCTAGATATTCCCAGCAACTTACACATTTTCAATAGTAGCCTCATGACAATTCAAATTTACATATCCAAAACTTTCTTGTGTATGTTTAGACCTTACCTCCTGGACTTGTCCCCCCAAAGGCTCTCAAGGCTGTTAAGCTCAAAGTGTTCCAGACACACTTGTTGTCTATCTTCCCACAAGATCTGCCCCTCGTCTGGTGTTTTTCAGCTTATTTAGTAACAGTATTTTACTTTTATTAACTCAAGGTAGCATTTTTTTTTTATCATCAAACTTTTCTTTCCCTGAACTTTAGGACAACTAATCAATTGGTTCTTTGTTAGTATATAACCACCTAGGAAATTTTAGGGGACATAAGGGACACAGAGATACGGATTTGTCAGCCCTGGGATGTGCCCCAGGACTCTGCAAGTTCAGCAAGCATCCTGGGTGATTCTGATGAATTAGGTCTTTGATCTACACCTTGAGAAATATTGATCCAAGAAGTAGGCCTGTTGATTTTGCTTCCGAAATACAGCCTGAATCTGTTGTTTCCTTTCTGGTTTCACTGCGGCTGTATCCTAGTATTAGCTCTCACCTGTATTGACTGAATTAATAAAATAGCCACCTTTAGATATCTGTCTTCTATAATTTTCCTCTCCATGCTCCATCCTTTAAAATTGCCAGCAACGTCTTCTACATAATCCAAAAGTAAGATCTATATTATCTCTTACCAAGTCCCACTGGTAGTTGCCCACTGAGAAAATTAACCTAAAAATCTTTAATACCATGATTTAAGTCCTTTTAGATTGCAGGTTCAAGTTCACCTTCAACTACGTATGCTTTAATATCGTTTGACTTCCTAGACCCTTTTGATTCTTTGCACACTCCTGAACTTTGTCATAACGTGCCGATTTCTCAACCTGCACTGGTCTAGTTCAAATGCCCCTTTGCCTGGGAGTCCTACCACACTCGCATACTTTTAACTGTCCTCCTTGGCTGCTACCATTTAGAGTACTTATTTTGCCTTGGCTTGGGTATCAAATTATTGCGTATCTATTTGTCATTTTAGCATTATATAGGGTAAAGTACACACCCATGTTATGATCCTAAACAATGCATTTCACCTTTCTAAGCTTGTTTTTTTCCCCTGTAGGACTGAGGAATTTACACATCTTTCAAGACTGATGTGCTAAATAAATGAAATGAAGTATTTTGATGAGCTTAATGTTGTTTGAATAAATGAGTTATTGTTTTCCATCTTTCCTTCCCTCTTTTCAATTTGTGTCCTTTTTGCCTTCAAATCTGTGGACACTTCTTTCTTCTTCTCTTGCTTTGACCCTTTCTTTTCTTTTTTTTTTTTTTTGAAACAGAGCCTCAAGCTGTTGCCCTGAATAGAGTTCTGTGGCATCACAGCTCACAGCAACCTCCAGCTCCTGGGCTTAAGTGATTCTCTTGCCTTGGCCTCCCAAGTACCCGGGACCACAGTCACCCTCCTTCCTCATCTCCTTTCATCTTTTTCTATCTTCCTGAGCCCCATTCAGTGCCAATCAAAATGTTTCCATGTATTTGATGCTCTCTAAAGACTTCCTGATTTTTTTTTTTTTTTTTTTTTTTGGTGAATTGAGTCAGGTTGGTTACCCAGTTGTCAGAATGAGCTGATATTATTGAAATGCGTGGTGAAGTTATACTGTACACATACATAAATGCTGTGTATAAGGAAATCAGTGTATACACTGTGACAGGACCAGCATCTACCCTGAGGAAAGCATTCCACAGGGAACCAGTTCTAATCCTATAGACCCCATGATATTAAATGAACACTGTTATGCTTAATAATCGTGGATGTCTGTGCTTCTCTTAATAATAGGAACGACAAAACCGTATCCCGCTGATATCGTAGTTCAGTTCAAGGACATATATACGTTGATGGGTCAAAATGTGACTTTAGAGTGTTTTGCGCTTGGAAAGTGAGTATACTTAAACTTTTCATTAACATGTATAGAAATATATTAATTTTGTACCATTTTAGAAAATAAATGCTGTGACTATTTAGCTGTAAACATAAAGTAATTTTCTTTCAAGAGTGTGGAGTTTTAGCACTTTATCTTCTATTTAAAGTCCTGTTCCTGATATCCGATGGCGGAAGGTTCTAGAACCAATGCCAAGCACTGCTGAGATCAGCACCTCGGGGGCGGTCCTCAAGATCTTCAATATTCAGCTGGAAGATGAAGGCTTATACGAATGTGAGGCTGAGAACATTAGAGGGAAGGATAGACATCAGGCAAGAATCTATGTACAAGGTTGGTATTTTAATTTTATATAAATTTAATCAATCTCTTATTTGGAGCCATTTCCATACTTGAAAAGTAAGTATATAAGGATTAATAATTTTAAAAGCAGTGATGCATATGGCATTGTGCAGAAGAATGAAATATTTACCTTATGTCTAATTAGGTTATGAGTATGAATTGTAGAAGTTATGGACTTATTCCTTTGGTATTATAGTTAAGAGTGATGAATTTATGGTAGTGTTCTTGCTAATTAACATAGCTGTTGAATCCCTCTATTAGGCTCCTTTTTCAATGCCTTTTTCTTTATAGAACAACATATGTCTTATGATTTATTTTAAGCCAGTACTTTGCAAACTTTAATGTTCATAAATAACCTGGAAGGCTTGTTAAGACACATACCGCTGGGCCTCCCCTTCAGAATTTTTGATTCAGAAGGTCTGGTAGGGGCTCATAAATTTGTATTTGTAACAAGTTCCAAGGGGATGCCAATACTTTTAGTCCTGGAAGCACACTGTGAGAACAACTGATCAAAAGAGTCATTTTTCTTTGACAAAATTATCTTGGCACAAACTTTTGATTTTCACACACTAAATTCATATCTGGGAAGACAGAATTTTTTCAGGCTAGCCCAGAAACTTGTCAGGCTGAAATCATCTCCATAACATTCTATAACATGAACCTTGTGGGTCACAACTGAGTAAACATCTAGGACTTCTGCAAGATTATTGATTTTTATCTCTGGCTACTGCCCCCCTTTGCCTTAGTAAAAACCCCGACATCCAACCACACTTTCTAAATGTGTTGTCACCATCACCAATTTTTCTTCTGTCTTAATTATACTTCTAGTTTCATTTCTTTTTTCTTTCTTCTTGGGGTCACCAGCAACCCCCATGTTGCTGAAGCTGACAATCGATTCTCAGTTATGTCTTGTCTGATCTAACAGCCATGGAAGCCCTGGTTGATTCCTCTCCCTTTCATGATCCACTTTCTGCAGTGGGTGTCTAGAACCCACACTTTATTAGTCTCCTGTGCTCCCCTCTCATTCTCCCTTTGTCTGCTAACTCCATGCCTTTCTAATTTTGGAGTGGTCAGGGTTTGGTCTTTGCTCTCATCATGATCATGGCTTCGGATGCACGCTGTACCCTGAAAGCTCTAACCCAGACTATTTCCCTGAACTTCAGACTGGGCTCCAATAACATTACACTTGATACAATGAGATATAAGTGGAGTGGCCTCTTGAGAGGAAGAAAATTCTGGCTAGGATCCCTTAAATTTTTGAAATAAAGCTACCAATTTCTATCTGGTTTCTAAAACATGTAGATCTGTTTTTATTCAATACATTAAGAAATCTACACCACAGGTTCTCAGCAGAGTAGAATTCTGACTTGTCTACCATCTAATGTGTTAGAGGAATGAAGGTGATAATATATGTATTTATTGAAGGTATTTTAAGGGAACTAGTATTTCCCCTTTACTACTGAGGCATACTAAGTTTTATCTTTAGGTCTGATGAAAATGCCCAAAGACTGTATAATTAAACTATATATAGAAGGCATCAGGCACATTCAATTATTTATTCTTCTCATTGGTAATGTCTGTATGAACAATGTGAGGCCAAGGCAGGAAAGGTGTTGATATTCCTATATTGTACAAAATAAAGCCTTTATCAATTAACATTGACATATTCACCAATATTCAGTTTTTTAAAATTACGTCCATATGTCACACAAAAAAAATGGTAAGTGAAAAAACATTCTAAGTATAGAGATATCTATAGAGATATTTACATATTATGTATAGATCTCTATAGAGATATTTACATATTATATACATAGCCTGTACGTCACGCTGCATAATGTTGATAGGTTTGATGAGATTATAAACATTTTTTTGAACTTATATACATGTTAAGTACTTTCTGTAGGTTAGTATATTACCTTTGTCAGAAAATAAACCCAAGTTCTCATTTTTAAAGAAAATTAAATAAAAGGTCACTCTCTACTCAGTATCTCTCTTCCTACTGCTTTGTACTTTGCACTAATTTACCTACATCTATCTGGACTACTTAGGTAACTGAAATACTCAAAAAAGACTACCAGATTGTTTGCTTGTTCCCTAGAAGTATTTTTCTTTGTAGAAATTTCTAGCATTTTCTTATTTTCCTAGATTTTTCTTTCACTATCAAGTAGATCACATCAAATGATGAGTGTGAGATCAATTTTACTCAAGCATTGATTTCACCAACGGCAGCTATTGAATGTTTTGTATTTTTCTTTTTTCTTTCTTTTTTCCCTCTTTTTCCCCCTTTTTAAAATTTCAGTGTATTAGGGAATACACGTTTTATTTATACCTTGCTTTTTTTGTTTTTTTTACAGATTGAGTCAAAGTTGTAAGCGTGCCCTTCACTCAGATCCTGTGCACTATACCTAATAGTTGTGAATTTACCCATCTCCTTCTTCCCCCTCCACCCAGCTTGATTTTCATTGAGATTTGCTTACATATGGCATGAATGAAAAGTCAATTAAAAGTTATTTTAGTGCTAATCATGCATTACTTTTTCAACAAAATATGGTTTACAAATACAATAATAATTACTAATTGACCTATAATTATCTCATGCTATAAAAATACAGAGTTTTCAAAGGATACAGACCTATGTGAATATGACCCTAACACTGATTTCTAATCAGTGACTCTAACATTGATTTCAGCACACATACAGTATCTGATATGTTCTCCAGAATACTATGTAAGGTTAACTAAATGTAATGTGTATGCTCTTGAGATTATGATGGATGTTGAGACTTGCATTTAATATTTATAAATCTGTTTACTTTTTAGCATTCCCCGAGTGGGTGGAACACATCAATGACACAGAGGTGGACATAGGCAGTGATCTCTACTGGCCTTGTGTGGCCACAGGAAAGCCCATCCCTACAATCCGATGGCTGAAAAATGGATATTCAGTACGTATGTTCAAGTGCCCTGCTGGCCCCACGTCCATGTTCAGGCAACAGTTCAGGGTGGTCCTGGGATGAATTTAGCAGTCATGCCAGTGGAGTAAATGTACATGGGCCCTGAAATAGGAAAGTGTCTTAAAAAGAAGCCAACAAGGAACTGAATGTAACATCTCTTCTTTGGGTTTAAACAACTCTCTGTGATCTTACTCTACCTTCTCTCTTTCTCTCCTTATTTTTTCCTTTGTTCCACTTCTCCCCCCTCTTCACACCCCTCTGTCTCCACTACCTGGTATCGGCCTCTTTTTTGCCACTCTTTTCCTGAACCCCTCAGAACAGAGGTAAGAGTGAAGCTCTAAGTGCGACCTTTAGCCCTGGGGACAAGTAGCATCAGGGGGACCTTCGCTCCTTCCCACTGTGGCCTCCCAGCTGGTCCAGGAGAGAAAGGTGGACTCCCAGCTCTGTAGAATGAGTAGAACAAGCCCCTTGGGCATGGTAAGTGGGTTTTACTTCCCTAGGCCATGGAATCCCACTAGACTCATCATAGGTGATAGTGGGGGCAGAGGAACGCAGTGTATCTAAATCAGAAAACAAGCTCGAACCCTAGTGAAAGCCTTTCCATTAATGTTTATTGAGAGTATGTGTCTTGCTTTTGTTCTTCTCAGTATCATAAAGGGGAGTTGAGACTGTATGATGTGACTTTCGACCATGCTGGGATGTATCAGTGCATAGCAGAAAACACACATGGAGCCATTTATGCAAATGCTGAGCTGAAGATCTTGGGTCAGTATCATTTCTAATTTCTGTTAAACATTCATCCAGAAAATAATATATAAAAAAAGATGATAGAGTACTCGAGGATCCCATATCATTTCACATTACCTTCTTTAATTGACAAAATTAAAAACTTTTCATATGCTGTTTGAAATGGAATAGTATTCTTTTTCCTTGCCATTGAAGAACATTTATGTAGAGAAAAAGTGACTCTTTAAAAATAAAAGGATGCAATTTCATGAAATAAACATTTATATGTAAATGGGATTCTCAACCAACATAAGGAAATTTTAATCTACGAAGCTGAACTCTATAATAAATTCAGGGCAACATAGAATAAAATGTTTTTTAACATTTTTTTTAAATGACAAGGCAAAACTTACACTCTCATATGTCCTGGGAGTTAAATATGTCTGCACAATGTCACAACAGTGAGGACTGACGCTGAAAAGCTGCCTGTGATCAGCTTCGGTTGAGTCTTTAACACTGTGGGAACATTCTCAGCCCCAGGGGCTCACCTTACACTTGTCTCCAAGACCTTGGAGACATTCCTCAAGTCCCTTATTCCACCCTGACTCCTGCTTTCATAAAGTTCTCTCACTCTCTGTGAAAACTGAAACCCTTTGGCCTAAAGTATTTTAAACTCCCACCCCTCATCCAAAGGTTTATCTTCATTACATTTGTCTTTTCAGAAATCTTTATCCAGAGGAGGAAATGTCTCTTTCCCACCCAAACTGAAACAGTCCTGTCACCTCTTTGCCATATAATTGATTCCTTCCTTTTTACTTTCCCTGATCCTTAATATCAACCAGCTATTCCTTCTTTTTTTAATTGTGTAGGACATTATTTTATTTATTTTTTGTTTGTATTAAATCATAACTATGTACATTGATGCATTTATGGGGTCCAGTGTACTGATTTGTGAAATGTGAAATGCTTACATTGAACTAATTCGCACATCTATCACAGTTATACTCTTAATAGTTTAGAAATGTACCATTGCATCATGCACATTAGGTGAGGTCCCCCAAACACCCTCTCTCCTCCCGCCTCCCCTTTTTGGACTATAATTGTCTGTGTACACGTGTACATACTCCTTTCAGCTGTCGTTGTGTTATAAATGATGAATCCAGGGAGTCAGCTTTCTCTTCTAGAAATGCATACCAAAAAGATAAAGCACTGACTCAGGTTTATTCTTATTTTACCAAAAGAAAACTCCTTAAAACGTTGATGTCACTACAAATTGAGTGACACTAAAAGGAAATATAATAGAAAGTGAAAGAATCCTAAAAAAGTGTTAAACAAAGCTATTATCCAGAAAGAGTTAACATTTAACTTTAACATTTCCTGCCAGAATTGTAATGGTGAGGATCACACTCCATTTCTTCTCCCCCTTAGAATCTAAATTCATTGGTAAGATATATATGTACTCTTATTACACTGGGGATCAAGCAGGCATTGCAGGCTTCCATATCTTTGATAGAAAGGGATATAAATTCATTTTGACGATTAGAGAAGAAATGAGTTTGAATTCCTCCCCAAATGTAAACTTTCTGTTTTCTGTTAAAAGTTGTCTTCCTACAATGCAGAAGCATGAAAGCCCATCAGCTCAGACTGACAAATCTTTATATATTCAAGCCTACAGTGTTCAAATCAGCCACTGTCTTAACTATCACTATTAATTTAGTGATAAGCAAACTCGGCAGTTGGGTCCTCAGATCAGTAGGTCCTGGGCCTCTTTGTATTGCCTCAATCTATTTTTATTTACCTTTAAAAACAGTGCTTGACACCTGGCACTGGTGGCTTGTGTCTGTAATCCTAGCACTCTGGGAGGCCAAGGCAGGTGGATTGCTTGAGCTCAGGAGTTCACACCAGCCTGAGCAACAGTGAGACACAATTCCACTAAAATTTCCACTGGAAAAAAAAGAGCCTGGTATCGTGGAAAGCGCCTATAGTCCCAACTACTTCGGAGGCTGAGGCAAGAAAATCACTTGAGCCCAAGAGTTTGAGGTTGCTGTGAGCTACTAGGATGCCATGGCACTCTACCCATGGCAACAGAGTGAGACTCTGTCTCAAACAAACAAACAAGAAAACCACAACCAACAACAACAACAACAAAACAAAAACAAAAAACCCAGTGCTTCTTTCTCTTTCTTTCCCTGAGTTATTTATTAATAGTTAATCTATTTATTCATCCACCAAATATTTATTGAGCACTAACTCTACACCACATACGATTCTTTAATAGATGGTGCAATGTGGAACCAGAGACAAGACTTGCACTGTGCCCTCTTCTTTTTAGTTGGGAGTAAAATATCCTCTTATTTCTTCCTGTTTCCCAATTATATAGGAATATAATCTAGATTCTCTTGCTAGAAATTGGAATAGTAGATAAATTGAAGTCATTTGAAGAAGCTTACCGAATCAACTGTTTCATTAAAACCTTAGCTGATTCAAGAAAAAATTCTTATTTTCTAGATAAATTTCATTTTAAAAATGTAATCCTATTAAATTTTCTTTCATATTTTATAAGCAATTTGTCACCCTACATGTTCGTTGTGCCTCTGCAAAATCCCCAGCACTGTGTTAGGTGTACACCACAGGATGGTGGGTTACTTATTTAATACCAGTTACCAAAATTCAGACTAAAGAGCTTGAATCCTCACCACAGAAATGTGTCTCTTGGAGCATTAGCAGCAGCAGCAACACCTGGGAGCTTATTGGCTGCATCTCAGACTCACCCGAGACCTAATGAATGGACAGTTTAACAAGATCTTCAGGTGATTTTGATAAGATTTAGGAATCACTAGACTAGATCAGGAAGAGTCCAGTTGCAGAGGAGGTTATCCTTATCCTAGAAAAGGCTCCAGAAGGGACACAGGGGATTGCAGTGTGTTGAAGTAGATGGATAAAATCCGCCTGGAGTCTGCCAATAGATAAGGGATTGAGCAGAGGGCTAGAGGTGGGGACCCTGTTAAAATTAGAGCACGCCATCCACGGAGTGACCTTTTGTGAGACTCTACTGCCCTTTTCATAATTATTGTTCTGTACTTTGATGTGCGGATGAGCTACTGATGGATCGTGTACTTCTTAATTAATTGAGCAGGGCCTCGTTCCTACTGCTGGGATCCTGAAGGCAGGGCTCAGCTCTCTCTCCTTATTTTGGCGTTCCTCAGAGTCTGCACACAGCTGGTGCTCAGTAAATGTATATGAGGGAGGGATTATATTGTTTAATGAAAAGAACAAGCTTTGAAAAGAGAAGGACCTCCGTTCAACTGTGAATCACACCTGTTACTGTCTGTGCACCTTTGCGGAGTTATGTAATTTTAGCAGATTTTAATCTTCTGATTTGTAACCTGGGGTGAGTTCATCCAAAGTGTGGTCAGGAGGGTCTACTGTGACCCTAGGTCTGTTCATACAGGGCTTCCGAGACCGCTCCGGCCTTTTACTTCACTTCCCTTTTGCAACTGAGTCAAAACAATTAAATCAGATGTTATTTTTAAGGTAAATTTGTGTACAACATTTTATGGTAATTAAAGTTTATAATAATTAATCCAATCATCATTAAGAACTGTACATTTGAAGTAGGAGAATTTTATGATAAGTAAAAATTATTCAAGAAAAGAAAAAAGTTTTGAGTGTAGAATGTCAGTTGGTCACAGCTGATTATTCGTCTATTTACTGAGCTTAGTCTTCTTTTAAATTGCAGGTTAAAATGAGGGTACAAATGATTAGGTTACATTGTTTGTGTTTGTTAGGTAAAGTCCCTGTTACAGTTGTGTCCTTCCCCCAGAAGGTGAGCCTGGTACCCTGCCTGCTAGTGGAGACCCCCTCCCTCCTCTTGTCCCCTCCCTCCCTTTTCCTATCTTCTCCAACTTGAATTAACTGAGTTTTTCTCTGGTGTGGGCATGTATTTGTTTATCCACTGGCTTCATTTAGTACTGAGTCCATTGGATACTTGCTTTTCCATTCTTGTGATACTTTACTAAGAGAATGTTCTCTGACTCTATCCAATTAATGCAAAAGATGTAAAGTGTCCATCTTTTTATAGCTGTATAGTATTCCATGTATACTTGCACCATGGTTTGTTAATCCATTCATGGGCTGATGGGCACGTGGATTGATTCCACATCTTGGCAACTGTGAATGGACTGGGCTTAGTCTTTGCTATTTACTACTAATAAAAAGGGCCTATGGCATGCCGTGATGCAGAAGGCTTTGTGTTTAGGCTTTATTGATGAAAATAGAAAAATGATAATTTGCTTTCCTTTTAGCTTTGGCTCCAACTTTTGAAATGAATCCTATGAAGAAAAAGATCCTGGCTGCCAAAGGAGGAAGGGTGATCATTGAGTGTAAACCTAAGGCAGCCCCGAAACCTAAATTCTCCTGGAGTAAAGGGACGGAGTGGCTGGTCAACAGCAGCAGGTCAGTCCAGAAGCCATCGATCCACCTGCAATTAACTATTTGTGAAAGTTTATTATAGAATATATTTTTATATTAACAATTTGAATGTTTACATTTACAATTTACATTTTTGATAGAAAACTTTCCCAACACTTTTCCACAACAGGAGAGACTCTAAAACATTGACCCTGAAATCACCATACAAACACAAAATGGGTGGTTGTAACTAGATGTACCTTTGACCTGTATTTACAAAATATGCATTACAAACTTTTACAACATAGTTAGAACATATTCTATACATCTTGGCCACCTCTTTGTAAGATTTTGTAATGAGTATTTTGTAAGTAAAGGTACATTTAGCTGTGATTTCTGGTTTTTGCTGTATATGGCAACTTTAGGGACAACTTTTGCCATTAGCCTATTAAAATATTTGGTAAGAAGATAAAAAGGTGACTTCAAAGTACAAATCCTCTCTTTTTATCTTTAAATGAACCAGATCCCTTTCTGTTCATGTTCTTCCTAACAAGTGGATATCTATTAATGTTTTGATGGCTTTGGGACAAAATAAAAAACTGTGTGCAGCTTGCATAGGTTACTTTTATAAAAGCCACACTGAATAGTTTTTCTAGATTTCCTAGAAGTTATATTGAGTACCAAAATATGAGGAGGAGAGAGGCAGGGCAGGAAATAGGAAGGGGTCTGGGGAGTGGGGTGGCAGGGAGGACTGTGTACACAGGCCTGGTGGCGAGAAGTATGGGATGGGTCAGAAATTGCAAGGACTAAAATTAGCGTGAGTTGTCTTTAAAAGGAAATGAAAAAGACTTTTAAGAGATGAGACACAGAAAGCCAGATCATAAATGACAAGGTTTCCTGTCTAAGAGGTTAAGAGTAATGGAAATCTATCTAATGTCTTTAACAAGGGAGGATTAAGCTACTGTTTGCTTTTTGAAAGAATATTTTAGCAAAACTATAAAAAACAGGTCTTCACAGTAATCCAGTAAGAGAAATTAGATGAATATTTTCATCCCTATGTTGATGTATCTAAAGCCTGACAAAGTTAAAGGGAAACTTCTGAAAAAATACATCTATAATTCTAAAGTGAATCTTGAACCGGGTCATGTTGACATGGGACGAGGACAAGCCGGTGACGGGGGGCTCTTGTTAGGAGGTGCACAAATCTGGCTGGGTGGGGACAGGGAGGGGCAGGCAGAGCACGGGGCTTCCCCGAGCACATCAACTTTTTAAAGTCAATATGTTGGACCTTAGAGTTCTTAGGACATTGTCTAAATGATCCTAGAAGAGTCAGTTTGTTCAATTTGCCTCTGAGACAATGAGCAATACAGCATCTGTGGTCCAAGGGCAGCCCCACAGTACAGAGGCCCCATCCTCACAGCCCACAGCATGGCCCCCTCCCACCCGGGCCTGACCTTACTTTTCTCTTTTTAATCACAGAAATTTCCCTGAGTCCAATTAAGATCAATGTCATGGGCTTCTCTGACCAAAGATTTTCCACTATGTTTCATGGACTTGTTTTTCCTGAATATTAATGTGTTCAAATAATATTTTAATGCCTTCAAAATCAATTGGCATTGCTTCCTTGATAGGAGGGTCCACTAATCCAACTTGCTCTCATTACTTTAATTCATCAGTATCTACATTTAAATTCTACCTTATGTAGCATTCACATACATATATGTGTGAAAGTTGTAAAATAGTATGTGCAAAAGTTAAATAAGTGTTTGTATTTATTTTGAAAAGTAATATCCAAGCAGTAAATAAATAACAGTCTTTCAGCATAAATATAATCTCATTTTGACGACTATAATTACAAAAAACACCTAACAAAGTTTTTCTGTGCCTGGTTAGTGGCCTTAGAATGGCTTAAACAATATTGGCAGCGAGTAAAGAGGAGCTTTTCATCTTGGTAACTTGTAATTAAGTTGTCAGTTTGATGATTTTATTTTGGACTCAAATGATACACTTTCTCCAACAGAAGGTAGCTAAAGAATTAATTTAGTTGTCAATTTATACTCCATACACTATCAACTTTGGGTCACCATGTCTCTTTTCAACTCCAGAAGTTATCCTGGGGTAATTTTGGCACCAAGTTTGTTAAAGACAAGATTGTTCCTAGTTTGTTTGCTGAGTCCTATCATATTATCTGAAAATAGGGATAAGATCTTGAGGGTTTAATCTTTATTGTGATTTAAGAACGAGGAACATTTACTACAAAAAAGAAAAGAGGTCAAATTCCTTCGATCTTCTTACTGACAAGTTATTTTAATGTCCAAGAAGAGGTATGTGAGAGTATAAATAAGGTGAAAGACACAGGAAGCACATGTACCCCTTAACAATGATAAAAATCAATCGAGAGCTAACGTAAGTCAACTAGTAATATTACTGCAGATTCTGGAAAGAATTGTCATCATCGTTTTCCTATTGCCACTTGACTATAATTTTCATTGCTTTGCTTGCAAAATAGTTAAATGGGAGGGGAGTGGACATTTGGCTAATGTCTTATACTAGAGCTTAGTGAGAGAAAACGGGGCCCATTCACACTGGCACCGTGTTAACATGTGTCCTCCAAGATGTCTTTGCCAGGTTGGGAGTAGCCACATGAGAAACGTGTACTAATGGCAGTGTATGGGAGGGAACGTAGAGAGCAATCGGGGTGGGGCCTGGGAGAGCTATTTGACTGAGATGTGGGTCTCATCCCAGATGAAGGAGAGAGGGAGGAAAGGAAAGAAAGAAATGCCGTGAGTGTAGAGCAGGGATAAGAGAGTAAGGCAGGCCACTGGTGCGTCCTCCAGTCAAAAATGCTCCTCAGAGGAAATTACTGTGCTGTAAATCGCCTCCATGCTGAATCCTTGGCTGAGACTGGCCTTTCATTATTATAGTATTTTGACAATGCATTTCTTCTTCAAGAGCAAAAGTTTTCTGAAATGAACTTTAAGTGGGTACTGGATAAAGAAGGAAATTCTGGGATATATTATTAGCGGAACTTCTGGTATTTTTTTATATGGAGATTTTTATTAAAAAAGCAGAAAATAGTATTTTTCTTTTTTTTAAAGATGAAACTCAGTATTTTTCTTTTTATGGGATTCTACCTTGAAAATGAGATACACATTTGTATGTGTGTGCAAACCTTCAAAGACAGTTTAAAGTTTTGAAATAGTACGTTTAAAGAAAGTAAATATCCAGGGGCAGGCAATCCAATATGGAATCTCCACGCGAGTGACTCTGTCCTGAAAGTTAGCAAGGGTTTGGTCTCTAGCTCCAGGGAAGAGGCTGACAGGCAGGGAAATGTGTGTGATATGCAAGATTTAGGTTCTTTTGGAAGAAGAATTTTCTCAATATTCATTTGGTACAGAACCTGTTACTAAGAGAGGTTTTAAATATCTTTTTTAAAAGTTTCTAAAAATAAAATGTTTCTATTTCTGTGTAGCAGTGAAAATAACAATGTGTCCTAACTGTGGTGTCTCAGTCCTGAGGTTACATTTCTGGAAGGTTTGGGCTCATTTGTGCAGGCCTATGACGGGGCCTGAAATTCTATTGCCATATGATTTGCATAAAATGTAATATTCAAAAGATAATGAGTTTTTTAACATTTAAGACATATAATAATAATGTATTAAATAAGTTTGGTGAATTATTTACATTTTTTTTTTCAATAGAATACTCATTTGGGAAGATGGGAGCTTGGAGATCAGTAACATTACAAGGAACGACGCCGGTATCTACACGTGCTTTGCAGAGAATAACAGAGGAAAAGCTAATAACACCGGAACTCTTGTTATCACAGGTAAGAAACTATTGGATTTATTTTTATTTGAAGTTCCTTACGGTGTTTAATTTCTAATGTATGAAGAAACATGTGATTCAGCCCTACGCCTCTGAAACGGTCCATGTAGGGACCAGTTCCCACTTCAGAGCATTGAGGCAAGTCTCTGGCTTGATGAAATTGTTCCTGGAATTTGGATGTGAAAATATCATCTTATTCCTTTGGAAACCAAAATGTATTGGCCTTTACTCTTGTAATGCGGATGACATCATGTGTTATGTTTTCTTGAGTATCACTTTCCTCTTTTATTTGGAACTGTCTAGACCCCACGCGCATCATCTTGGCCCCGATTAACGCGGACATCACCGTTGGGGAGAATGCCACGATGCAGTGCGCCGCGTCCTTCGACCCCGCCCTGGACCTCACCTTTGTCTGGTCTTTCAACGGCTACGTGATCGATTTCACCCGAGAGAACATTCATTACCAGAGGAATTTCATGGTACGTGTGTAAAGTTTCATTGTATCAACACCCCAGTGTGTCCCAGGTATCTTCATGGAAACTTCTATCACTACGATCATATTTTATATGATTTTATTTTTTCATGAGACCAGAAAACAGGCAAGAAAGCTTTTCATGAGTCTCTTTCTAGTATCTGGAGTGTTCTTGAACCTTTCTAAAATGGCTAACCCAAAGGACTTTGGTAGAGATGTTAATCAATAAATATACATTGGGTTTTAGTACATTTCCTGTCTTAATTATTAAGCAATATTCGCAATGATGTGTACTAGACCTCAGTATACATGTGCTCTGGGTTCCAGAGCAGTGGTTCACAACCTTCCTAATGCCCTGACCCTTTAATACAGTTCCTCATGTTGTGGGGCGACCCTTGACCATAAAATGATTTTTGTTGCTACTTCATAACTGTAATGTTGCTACTGTTATGAATCGTAATGTAAATATCTGATATACAGGATGGTCTTAGGCGACCCCTGTGAAAAGGTCATTCAACCCCTAAAGGGGTCGCAACCCACAGGTTGAGAACTGCTGTATTTAGAGCCTTCACTTTTACCTTCAATGAAGTAAAAGCACAGAACTTACCAGTTTGTTATAATAATTATTGTAAGCAGTTATCTTATGCATGGAGATAAGAAATAGACAGAATACAGGTGTACGTATGTTGGACAATTTGGAGAACTAGTTTTTGTGTTTTGGAGAGGTTTAAATGGCTAATTTTAAGAGCTGGAAAGTATACATGCAATAAATCTTGTAATTAAAAATAGCGATACAAAGAGTCAAGGTATGGAAATAAATAAAATAGAAGGAAAATATGGGGAAATCAGGCCGGAATAACGACTTGCAGGGGCCCATCATTGGTGTCTTGCCAGGCCGTCTAGGGTACATAAAAGGCAAACAGATGGCGGGCCCTGGCAAGCCTCGTGTCTAGAAAGGCATCCATTTAGAAGACTAAAGACCCATTTAGAACATGTGCAATTTAAAAACTTTAATTTTAGAAGTCAATTATTAATACAGAAACAGAAGCTTGAGTGAACTCAGTGAGATATTTAAAATGTTCTACTTTTATAAAATCTGAAGATTGATATATACACAATATAATATTATGCTTCCAATGTCTCCAGCTCCTTTTTAACACTTATAAAACTTTCCACCTTAAAAAGCTAAAGGTATCCATGTACAAAAACCCCTGAACCCCCTTAACTAAAATCTTAAAATTTTAAAAATAAACTAAAGCAAGCTGTCAGTTAAGTAAGACTGATTTTGACTGGACAGATTATTGTTGTACATTTTTATTAACTGGATGCACATGAGGAGCTCCTGTGGCAGTGTCCACGTTAATACCTTCTTCATGCTAACCGTAATGCAGGTTCTTTTAAATAAACTGGGATATCTATAACTGCATCTTTTTAATTTACCTGGTATAGCTATAACTATAAATCTGTAATATACTTACAAATCATCTTTTGGTTTCTGAACCAAAACAATTAAAAAAAAATAACAGCTAAGAATTGGCTGACAGCTATGAATTTTGTGTTTCAACATTATAGCACACAGTTTTTCATATGGTGTTAAACAGAAACATGCCCCACAGTCTTCAAATTGTGTTTTGTATCACAGGAAAGGCAAATGGCCTTCAGTGTAAAGGAAAAAATTACGCTAAACAGAGGTCTCACATTTTATTTCAATAAAACAGACGTTTGACATCGAAAGAACTTTGGTATTACAAATGGAATAATGTTAAAAACACAACCTGAAAATCTGACAACCGTAGTTTATCAAGTAGTGACTTAGCAGCTGCAGTGAGGTCTGTGTAAATAGATTTGGGGAGATAAATTGCTCTAATTATGCTGACATGGCATAGTTAGAGACCACTTGCGTTCTCTGAGATAATAGTTACATTGTGCTGATTGCATATAGTAACATTCTGAAACAACGAAATAATTTAATAAAAAGAGGAAGGTGGGGAGGAAAAGGGAAGGAAGAAAGGAAAGAAGAAAGAAAGGGAGGGAGGGAGGGAGGGAAGGAAGGAACCAGCCGAGTGACTGAGAAAAGGAGGAAAATAAAGAAATCACTGGAATCTGAATTAGGAAAAAATAAGGAACTAGACAATAAAAGCGTAAAAGAGCTTGTGGTCGCCTAGTGCAGTGTCTCCATTTGCAGATGATAACCACAGAGGTTAGCTGCCTCTCTGCTAATCCAGAGCAGAGTCCTGATTTTGGCCCAATCTCAAGACTCACCAGTTTAGGTTTCAACTCATTACATCACATAGGATCTACCTGGGACAGGAAACCTATTGAACTGGCTATATATGCAACTTAATTGAATAAAATATCAAATTTCCATAGTTCACATGTGATAGATGAACAGGTGGACTCGATTTTCTAAATTAAAAAAATCCAGCTAAGAATAATTATTTTAAAATAAATTATTCAACTGAATTCTGCTGTTTGAACTTCCCAAAGGCCAATAAAGCTTTCTCTGGTGTCTTTTTTAAGACACACTTTGAAGTCAGACCTCACCGCTAAATGTACCATGCAAAATTTAAGTAGAAACACCACAGAGGTTGATCCACCTTTTAGAAGATCGCCCTAATGGCTAGTAATTGCTTCTGGGCTCTCAAGCGGTCTCAGAAGGACTGGCTCTTTCCACTCAAAGCTTAGTGAGCGAGAACAATGGGTGCAGCAGGTACTGGGGACAGCAAACGTGAAGGAACATTGGCAACTGCATTTGTCTGCTGTTTGAAGTTGCACAGGCAAAAATTTATGTACTGGCTGCCTAAGTAAGTTTTGGTATTTTATTTAATTGTGGCAGTATTTCAACAGAATAGCATCTGTTCATTGATACTATATACTGTGCACATGCCACAAGCAGGCACGGTGATAGACACCAAGGTAACAAAACAGTGAATACAACAAACACAGACACCAATCCAAAATAAATCAGAGACGCCCTGTGAATTTAAAATTCAGATGTAAATCAGTAGCTAGCTATCACAGTTATCAGAACTGACATCATTATTATCATATTTTAATAATATTAATTACTACAAAACAATATAAGAACTTTTAATTAATGAAGAAAGAATAAAAATCAAATCAAAAAGTTTTTATCTCAAGAACCTGTTTTCACTTTCCAATTTAGTTTATTGTATTCAGTAAGTATGCTTTGATTTCAGCTTGCTATTTTGATTTTGACCATCAGGTGGCAACATTGTATAAGATTTCAAATTTCTTAGCTTTTTGCTAATTTGAGACTTGAAGTTCTCTATGAAATTAAGCACAGCTGCCCATCCTTAAAAATAAATTGGGAGATGTTCGTGCTTTAAAAATTCCTTCTTTATACTTCTTCCAATTTGAGTCATGTAATTACCAAGAAATATAGTAACTATACATTTTTAAGGGTGTACATTTATTTAAGAATTTATGGTGAGCACCCAAAAAGTAAAAATAACATTACCACTACATTAAATGATCCCACTTAATTTTTCACACCAAATTAGTTATTTTTCAACTGTTTGATAATACTTTCCTTGTGAGAGGCATTATCTGAGTTAACTGCGTGGGTTTCTCAAACGTCCTGATTCTGGTGATTGCCACTAATATAAATTTTTAATATAGTACGTATTTTATCAGATTCTCTCATTACAAATAAATGTTTTAATTGTAATTCTGCAAGAAGTTATTTCATGTCTGTTGTGAATTGCAAATATCATATGAATCGTTCCAAGGTTCTGCCACAAGCGGACCTGGGCCCTGGGCTGCATTTTTTCACTTCTGATTCTGTGACTCTGATCCAAAAACAGAAACTGTGTATGACTCAGGAACTACCCCTGTAAAGTGTTATCATCCTTTCATTTACATCATTCAGAGTAGTTCATGGGGTTTGCGAAACTGGTTACTTCATTGTATCTTTGTGAGGAATAAATGAGGGTTTGCCTGTAACATGCTTGACACAGATTTGGTGTATTGTAAGTGGTTATCACTGACGCTTTTCATAATAGAGCGATCATATTCCACCAAAAATTCCAGAAGCTACTGCCAGATAGCTTTTCTGTGGTAAAAGATCTTATTTTTCACAATTTAATTTTTGTATTGCTTGCTGTTCTTGTTACTTAGTCATAGACAAAAAGCAAACAAACCAATAAAAATCCTTAAGTGTTTCATCGCTGAGGGCAATGGAGAAGCAGTAATAGCCAACACTTATGGAGTGCTTACTGTTTACCCAGCATTGGGTTAAATGTTTTTTAGTTATTTATTGGTTGATCTTCATAGCAACCTCTATCAAGTACATATTTTTTAAAGAAAATATTAATTACACTAAACATGTTATCCAAAAGTCTTTAGATTTGAAAAGTATCTCACTTTTGTACTGGAGCATGCTCTGATCTTGAGTACAAATTTTGTTTCCTCAAGACAAGCAAAAAAGAGAGGAAAAATAAAACAGAAGTTACTTTGTTGTTCATCTGTTTTGTTTTGTTTTTTTAAATTGTTGGCTTTCTGTTCCCTTGAACAAGAAAACAAAGATTGTCCAGAGCTATGGGCAGCAGATTGGAGGAAACAAAGAGGGGTGGGCAAGAATCAAAATGAACCTGAAGAAACCTGAGAAGACCAGGCAGGCACAGTAGGATCAAGCAGGAGCCCCAAAGCTCTGGGACTCAGGCCATATGTGGGGAGATTTGGGTTGACGGTACAGGGGTTTTGGGGAGCTGGGTGTCATGAGCATCTGTGTAACCTTGGTACTTTTAGATATCCTATAATACACAGGACAGACCTCCAGGACAGAACATCATCCAATCCTAATTATCTAATACTGGAAGGTTGAAAAAGGCTCTTATGAAAGTCTTTGTTCTTCAGATACATACCACTGGCTGTGAGGGAGCTCCCAAAATTCATCCCAAATTAAGGACTCTTTAAAAAAAGTTTTATTTTTATTTGTTTGTTTGTTTTATTTATTCTTGTTTTGTTGCTTGAGATTAGGGTGTAGTAACCACCACATAGTTCACTGCAACCTCAACTCCTGAGCTCAATCAATCCTCCTATCTCAGCCTCCCAAAGTAGCTGGGACCACAGGTGCACAGCACCATAGCCAGCTAAATTTTCAGTTTTACCTAGAGAAAGGATCTCTCTCTGAGCACTTTAATGCTCAGGTCTGAAGCAATCCTCCCACCTTGACCTCCCAAAGCACTGAAATTACAGGCATGAAGCAGCTTCTCTGGCTGAGGACACATTTTGGGGGGAGCAGGGGATATATTTTTCTTTTTTTGTTAACCATTCCTTTTTTAAGTATTTTTAAAATTTCAGATTAATGTGGGGCTACAAGCAGATTCCATAGTTTGCATTTGCGAGGTTAAAGTCTGACTTGAATGTGTGGCCCACACCCAGTTAGGGTGCCATATACCTGTGCACTGTGCTGGTTGGCACCTCAGGGTGCCTGGCTGAGTCAACAAATGCAAATCTATAAATGTAATTGACCACATAAACAGAAGTGAAAATAAAAAACAGATGATCCTCTCAATAGATACAGAAAAAGCATTTGACAAAAATCAACATCCTTTTTCTGATAAGAACAATTAAGAATATTTGCATAGATAGGACATTCCTAAAATTGGCAGAAGCCGTCTATGACAAACCGATAGCCAACATATCTGACAGAGAAAGACTGAAAGAATTTCCACTTAGAAGAGGAACCAGACAGGTTGTCCACTAACACCACTACCGTTCAACATAATTCTAGAAGTTCTAGCCAAAGCAATCAGACAAGAGAAGGATGTCAAGGGGATCCAGATGAGGACCAAAGAGGTCAGTCCTCTCTGAGGATGACATGATCTTAGACTCAACTGGAAAGCTCTTTGGAACTGATAAAGACATACAGCAGTGTCTCAGGATATAAAATTAATGTAGACAAATCGTAGCCTTCTTATACACCAGCAACAGTCAAGTCAAGAATCAAATCCAAGACATAGTACCCTTCACTGTAGCATCGAAGAAAATGAAATATCTTGGAATATATTTAACCAAGGATGTGAAGGATCTCTATAGAGAGCACTACAAAATGCTGAGAAAAGAAATTGCAGAGGATGTTAACCCGTGGAAAAATATACCATGCTTGTGGTCCTTCGTTAAAAGGGCATTACTACCCAAGTGTGCTAAAGATTCAATGCAATTCTCATTAACTTATTAACATCATGTTTTGCCGATTTGGTAAAAAAAAAAAAAAAATAGTTATGTAATTTGTATAGAATCAGGAAAAAAAATAGCCTGCTATTTTCTGCTCTGCTACAACGTAAGAACAAATCTTGAGGCATCAATCACTTCAGTAGACCTCAGACTATACTACAAGTCTCCGGTGATCAAAGCAGCATGGTATTGGCATAAAAATAGAGACAGAGACATGTGGAAGTGAACAGAGAGTGTAGAGATGAAACTAGCCTCATTCTGCCACCTTGTCTTAGACAAAGCAAACTAAAGAATCCCTGTTCAATAAACCATGCTGGGAGAAATAGCCACATGTTTTAAATAGAATTCCTCACACACTTAAGCATCTCTATAGTAATTATTTTTTTGATGTTTGCAAAATATAGCCAATAAAAAGAGGGGGAAATATACATGTAAACTTCCTCCACCTTAGGAATAATTTTACATCATAGACTTTGATGTTTTATTTCCATTAGAAATCAACGGTTTTGTTATTGTCATATTCCTTTAAAAATCTAATTTTTCCAGCTTGTTTTTAAGAACAGAACATTGTCTACAGATCTGGTCTTTTGTTCTGGTTTTTTCACTGGCAAGTTATATGACCTTGCTCAAAATAGTCGCTCTGAGCCTTGGGCTTCTCACTTGTCGTATGAAGAGGTTAGACCCACATCCAAAGTTTTGATAAACAACAGCACAAAAATGTTTTTAGCAGCGAATTCTTTTTGCAAAGAAAATTTGAACCAAAAACCAGATATATGTTATACAAAAGATGAAGTGAGATTGTTGTGACTGAAGCAGAAATTGCATGCACATGTGTGTGTGTCTGTGTAGGATACTACATGGCCCTCACTATAGAGGGCTCCCTCACAGAATAGCTCACTTCTCCCTGCTCCCAAAATACCCCTTCTACTTCCTTCCTTCTCCAAAATGGTCCACAAAGATTTTTAGAACTCCCAGGCTAGTGGGGTCCAATTTGAAAACCATATGAAGTAAATAATAATCAAATTTTCTTTCCACTCTAAAACTTAGGTCCTAAATCCAGGCATTGATGTTTTTGTCTAGCATTCAAAATACTTAGCAGAAACCTCAAAGAAAATTTCCTTCTTTTGAGTTTTCCTTTAAAAAGGGCCAATGAAAAATAACTCTTCAGCCTTCACTCATTGTTGATTGTACATCAAAGTAGCGAAAATGGGAGATATCCAACATTTCCACTATTTCTACACTTACTAAGTGGCCTGTTAGTAATAATCCTGGACGGCTTCCCTTATGAAGCTATTTTTATATGTCTAATGGTATCACTTCATTTCCATAATTTTTTTATTTTTTATATATTTTTATTTTTTAGATTCAGGTAGTCTTACCATGGATGTCTTACTTAAAAGAAGTATTATTAGATAATACTGCACTGTTAGATAACTTTAGGACATTAATATTAATTATGTGTAAAAATTGTTTTGAAATTTCACAGGAGAATGGCCTTATTTTTTTGAGATTCAAGCTAATGTCTTGAGAAGTTGCTGATGACTTGAGTACTGATACCATGATAGCAGTAATTTATTTTTCAAAAACAGGCAGTAGAGAGAGAGAAAGATAGAGGGAGGTATAATAGATAGACAATGAGATAAATAAATACGGCTTAAAGCTTAACGATTGTGATATCCAGCTGGTTGTATCTATTTTTTTGGTTTGAAAATTTAAATAGGAAAAAATTAATAAATAAAACAATAGCATGGCACATATGAGCAAGTATCACTTCTGCTTACCCCACTTCAATCAGAACCATCTCACTTCATACCCAGCCGAAATCCAGTTCTCTGATCTGGGAAGCCCTACCTGGTGAAATCAGAGCTATCTATAAACGGTAATGGCTTCCACATGTAGCTCAATGTTAAAATTACAAATTCCTCATTTCTAAAATGGAAAGATTAATAGTAAATCCCTAAGTATTATAAAAATTAAGTGAGAAAATGCATGTGAAGTAGCTAGCACATTGCCAGGCATTTAAATCCAGTAAATCAGACCAGGTAATAAAAGGAGTTCAGTAGCCCCAGCAGGCAGGGATGGCAGCATCAGTAACAGCAGGATTACCAGCAGCATCAGTTGTATTCTCATAACAGTAATAGTAGAAATAGTACGAGTAATGGCTATAGTTGTGAATTTCCCTGTAAGATGCTGTTAAGAATAGTATGTCTCTCATAGGTTGTAGTCAAGAGTGATTCTGCACCTGGAACCGCTCTTGGCACTGAGCTGACACTAAGTATTTGCTGTTAGTCAGTGCTGGGGGTGTTAATGTTTGCATTTGCAGACAATGTATTTTCTGTAAGTCATCATGTTTTTCTACTCTAACAAGCCAAAAGTAAAAAGGAAGAATAGTTTCATTGTTTCATTGATACAGCATAAATCTGACATAGTTAATAACTTTGGCTTATGTTTACAAACATTAAAGGGCATATTTTCCTCCCAAACTTTTCTTTAAATTTCAAATTAATATGAGGGTACATCTGTTCAGGGTTCTACTGTTTTTATTTCTGAAGTAAATTTCAAGTTGCAGTTGAGACCTTCGCCGAGGGGGCGTGAACACCCTCACACTGCACATTAGGTGAGACCCCCCCACAACCACCCTCCTCCTGCTCCCTCCCTTCCCCGTCCTCTGCCCTAACCCCTTGCTAGACTATGCTTGTATTTTTTCTTTCATGTGGACTCCTAGCAGTTTATACATGTTCCTCTAACCTTCTGTATCTATCGCTTTACTATGAACCTCAATGTAACAAAAGTGATGGGATCCTTTTTTCTTCTTCTTTTTTTATTAAATCATAGCTATGTACATTAATGCAGTCATGGGGTACAATGTGCTGGTTTTATATACAATTTGAAATATTTTCATCAAACTGGTTAACGTAGCCTTCATGGCATTTTCTTAGTTATTGTGTTAAGACATTTCAGAGGGTGATTGGTGAGATGAGCTCTTTTTTTAAGCAGCCGTTGTGAGCTCTAAGTTTTATCAACCACAGGTGCCTAACCTTTTTTCCTTTCTGTCACACATTGCAAGGATAAGAGTTATCTTGGGCTGCATATTAAATACACGAACACTAATGAAAGCTTATAAGCAAAAAAAAAAAAAATTCCGTGCATACACTATGTCTATAGGCCTCCCATAATCTGCATGAGGCCAGCAGGTCGCAAACTGGACACCCCTGAAGGGTATGTACCATATAGAATATTTCTTTGTTCATTATGATCACTTCAATGTGTTAATACAACTGAATAATTCATTTTCATTTACATTGCAGAAATTATTGTCCAGCTAGTTTATGGGAGATGGGGAAGGCAGGGGTGGGCATTTGTATGCTGGAAATCTTTTGATTTAAACTTGGGAAACTTCGAAGTGGTCGACCACATATACAATTTGGAACATCCCTTAGCTTTGCTATCACAATTTCCAGTATGTGATTCAACTCTCCTCCTATGAAGGGAAGAATTTTGTAATTCAGCCAAACTGTGGTTTTTAGTAAAAATATAGACAGCATTCATATCTAATTTGTGGCTAGAATGTGCTGAGGCCCATAGTCTTTCCTGCTTGGTAAGCGTTCTGTCAGCCACACGGAACCTCAACGGCCCTTGAGGTATGGAAAGTGCCAGTAGTATTTATAAAAACTTGAGGGAAGTTTTTGTACATACACAGCTATAGCGGGGATGATATAGGTTATTTTTCCTTTGCTTTCCTTCTGAGGCATTTCAGTGCGACCTCTTCACCAAATATAGAGCAAACGAGGAAATAAACTTTAAAGCTACATGTTGTTTCTTCGTCCAAGAAGACTTATCATCACCCAGCTCAGGCCTAAGGCTCAAAACCAAGTTGCTTTTAATATGAGTTTAGCATTAAACTTTTGGGATGGTTTAACTAAAAGTGGTAGAAGAGTTTATTGTGAATATTTAATAAATAAAAATTTAACAATATGTTAGGAAATGAAATAAGTTGTGCTTTCTATTACATGGGGTAGTATAAAAAGAAGGAACATATTATTCCTATTGAAATAATTGAAAATAAATGAAAAGATTAGGTTTCAAACTGAGAGCTTTTTTTTGCATAGTGATTTCATTAAGAACAAAAGATTAGCTGTGATATCTGTATACCATGGAATACTATCCAGCCATTAAAAATACGGAGACTTTACAGCCTTTGTATTAACCTGGATGGACGTGGAATACATTATTCTTAGTAAAGCAGGAATGGAGAAGCAAGAATCCCATGTACTCAATTCTGATATGAGGACAATTAATGACCTAGTACACTGTGGGGTTGGGGGTGGGGAACATGGAGTGATTAAAGACAGTTAATGACCTAGTACATGATGGGGGGTGAGAGAAGGAAAGAGGGAGCGGGTGGGGGATCATGGAGTGTGACACACCTTTTGGGGGTGGGATAAAATTATAAAAGGGACTTTATCTAACAAATGCAATCAAAGTAACCTGGTTCTTTGTACCCTCAATGAACCCCCAGCAATAAAAAAAAAAAAGAAAGAAAGACTAGAGATATATATTAGATATGTAATAAATGTAACACATAGACATTTTTTAAAGGGCAATTTATAGTGCCATAGCTTATTTATTTTTATATCATTTTTCTTCCCTCAGTTTTTAATGTTTTATTGCAAGGTTGGGTAAGGAAACATTTTAGATTACTGAGGGGTTTTGTTTGTTTGTTTGTTTTGTTTTGAGGAAGACTCTCACCCTGTTCCCCTGTGTAGAGTGCCGTGGCATCATCACAGCTCACAGCAACCTCAAACTCTTGGGCTCAAGAGATCCTCTTGCTTCAGTTTTTCTGTTTTTTGGTAGAGTCAGGGTCTCACTCTTGCTCAAGTTGGTCTTGTACTCCTGAACCCAAACAATCCATCCACCTTGGCCTCTTGGAGAATCACACTACTTGGCTTATTGCAACAGTGGTAATTTAGTGCTGTAACAGGATTATCTTTCAATTAGATATCTGAGGGGAACCTGGTTCTGAGTTCAAATAAGGCAACAATACAGTAGAACTAAGTGACTTTTACTTTTATGCAAACATTATTCTTTGGCAAATATAGCTATTATTTTGTATCATAATAGTTGAAAAGGATTTTACATAATGTACTTCTATTAATGAATGGTCACTGTCAAGTATGTTTCTGTGAAGGGTATCAAAGCATATCAAAGCAGTCTGTTTTATAAATATATAATGTTTACATTTTACTATAATTATTCTTTATTATTACATTTTTTTCTCACTAGCAAATTACTTAGACACATGTGCCAATTGGCTTTTAAGATAATTCAAAATAAACTGTTACAATTACCTTGTCCATATACAGAAGAATTACTATCTCTGTTTACCTCAAAGTAATTCTAAGTAATAATATCTTTTTAGCTCCTTTGTGAAATGACTAATATTTAGAATGGTATGAGGATTTAGGCCAGCTCCATGGTGGACATAGCTTGTAACATTCTCACTTCTGACACCAGCTGCAAGTTCAGGGGGTGGCCAAAAAACAATTTCAGTTTTGAGACTTCACTGGAAGGGACTCATAGAACTCACCAGGAGCTATTATGCTCCTGGGTATAGTTTCTTGCAGGAAAAGGATACAGACTAAAATAAACCCAGGGAAGAAGTCCATAGGAAGTCAGACAGTTAAGTTCGTGAACTCATCCTAGGTAATACTCAATGCTGTTCACTTCTATGTTATAGAGAAAGGCTGAATTCCTAGTCAGGAGCTCTTTGCTATGAATAATAATAATAATAATAATATCGATAACAGCAGGAGTTTGCCGAAATATTGGGAACTATTTTGATTTGTATCCATTCTAGACCTCAGGGACAGGAAGACCCCAGTTGACACTAAGCTCTGTATTTACTAATACTGGCTAATATCAAGGAGCAAACTGTGTGGCCATTGACCAGTTGCTTACACGGAGAGATCAGTATTCTGCTTAAATAAATCTGCTCAGCTATTATTCTTAACCTCATTCATTAACAAAGACTGCACATTCAAACACAATATGTGAAGAAGCTACTGATTGAACTAGTGATGGAGCATGACATTCACTCCACATACAGTCGTTAAAAAGTAAAATTAAAAAAAAATTAGATCTAACGTATCACATGCGATGTAAAGTGTTAACCTAACCCATTAATCATTCTTTACTATATTTAGTATCTATGATTAGACTATGAATATTTTTGACTTACAGGAAAACCAAATGTCTATTTGTTTTTAAATTTTCCTTCCAAGATCTTAGGAATAATGACGATGAACTTGGACATGTTCACATGTTCACACTATCATACAAAATGAGTAACCTTAGTTAAATTACTAGGCTACCCTAAGTCTTAATTTTACTGTTAATAAAATGGACATAGTGAGACCTATCTCATAGGGCTGTTGTCAGAAGAGAATTGAATGAAATAATATATTTACTTGCAAAGCCCAGGAACTGGTGCAGGGTAGGCATTCAATAAGTATTAGTTATTTTTCAAAGTTACATGGAGGCTGTGCTTTATCATCACCAGCGAAATTTCCTCAAGCCTCCTTCAACAACTATGGATAAAACACTCTTCTAAACAATGGGAGCAAAACAAAAATCTTCGTCCTATCTTAGCACAGATTTGCCAGCAAAGTCCCTGCTTGTGGGATAGTACATTTTGACAGATCCTGCAAACATTTAGTACCTTTATAAAAATGAACTATGGCACATAATGAAATGAGTCCAGTAGATTAGCGTTGTGAAACTAAATAACTTTTATTAGCCTAATGACATTAATGTATATTCACTGACATCTAATAGTTTAGGATTATTGGGCCTTAAGATTTCTCTTTAGAAGAAATCACTAACAATGTGGTATCTTAAATGCCATGTGATGGGTGAAAATGTACTGATTTGAATGACTGCTGTTTTTGCTAACAGCTGGATTCCAACGGGGAGCTCCTTATCCGAAACGCCCAGCTGAAGCACGCTGGGAGGTACACATGCACGGCTCAGACAATTGTGGACAATTCTTCAGCTTCAGCTGACCTTGTTGTGAGAGGTAAGAGTTTTTAAATTGCAAAACCAAAGGTATTTGACTCACATAAATATGTATAATCTTCTGGTAACTCTGGTTCAAATTCTTACATACTTAAAGTCTCAATCCCATACCTAAGCATGAATCATAAGCATCTTACCCATGCCTAAAAATGATTTATGACAGACTAGGAGTAAACAATACCAATTTGGTTTGTTTTACTAACTACGTCTATCTAGAAAGTTACGCAGCATGCCTCCTAGTAAATGTGCTTTTTAGTATTTACCAAAGTTCTCATTTCTTGCTGATCCTTTTGTAGTGGGATGAGCATAGCGCTGTTCCCTTTTTTATTTCTGAGGAAAATATGTTAGTACTGTATACTGTAACCTGCAGTGTTATATATATTTATCACTGAGAATAAAAAGTTAATTTATATAGGTACCATCTTCCTTTTTGTTGCTGGTTATCAAGTTGGTGCCTTTGTTCTTATAAATAATATAATTGAGGACGTGATGGGAAACCCATTTATGGAAAATGGAACCCATTTGCTACTGACGTTGGCTGTAGCAGTGAGGCCAGCTTGGAACATGCCTCATCCTGTTTAAAATCATGGATTGGATTTTCACTCTCTGTCCCTCAGTGAAGACCCTTTAGCTTAGTGCCCACGAACTTCCATGTGTTGACCTAAGTGTGTTTATCTTTAAGGTCTCACCTCTCCTTGTCACCAACTCCAACTTCCCAACTAATCCTCAAAAATACCTTAACACTTGTAGGTCAGTTCCATGACTCCCAGCATTCCTTTCTTGTCCTTTTTTCATTGTTAACCAAATCTTATCCATTCTTCAAGGCTTGGCTCAAGTATTACTAAGTTCATGACTCTTTCTTTGATATCCAAAATGTGAGCTTCTCCCTTCTGAATTTTCTTAACATTTATTGCTGTCTCAATGTGTTTTACAGCAATCTTTGCAGGAGTTATCTGCTCTACTGAGGTGAAAATTCAGATGTGCATTTTTATTAATCTTTAGTGAATTGCAGGTTGCTTTGCACACTTTCATAACTCTCATTTTCTCTCTTTCTGTTATGTTAAAATTTCTATTTTTCCACGTTCATCTACTAAAAAAATATTTATTCACCATTATGTAAGTGCATATTTTGTTGATAATTTTAATGCTGCAAATAATTAATTAAGAAAACAATATCTGTGGTTTCTTTAGTTTAATATCTGGGTCAGTGTAATTTCACTCAGTCTCATATACCTGCATTTCCCTCTGAAGCCTGTTCATAGGGAGTCCCTGAGCAATGCCGGGAAAATGCTGAATAGCCTTACATTCCATCCAATATGCTCTCCCGTAGAGTAATGAGAAGGCTGGCTGCAGTGTCTTTATTTAAATGAACTTAGAAAATTATTCCATAGACTGCTTATTGAAAATTAATAAATAAAATACATTTGTCACAAGGTGACAAAACTCTAAGTCAAAGAAAGTTAATTTAGGTTTAGTATTTCCACTTATGGAATTTTGTTATCTGTTACGTCAATTGTTTTCAAGAGTGGTCAGAGAGTGCACGGATATCAGTGTCTTCACATGACTGGCTTGTAGGAACCTCCTTGTAGTAACTCTTTAGAAACTCCTGTAGCACAGAACGTTTTCCTGATGTATTGCAGGGGTGGCCAGGCTATTATCCACACATACTTAGGTAATTAATAATCACGACCATGTGAATTGTTTATAGAGGTGAAGCCAGTAAAAAGAAGCTGTAGTAGATATTGTGCAGAAATAAAAAAGTTTTCACTTTTAGTCCCAGGGAAAATGCCTTAAAGCAATGGAATCTGGCAAGTATACCCAGTAGAAATACAAGAGAGCATTTTAACTATGGCAGGATTTCAATAAAGCTATACAGGTAATAAATACTATACTTTAAATAAATACTTTACTTTCAACAAAAACTATACTTTCAGGTAAATGAAAAGTATTGCTTACCTCTGTTAAAGTCAGCTGAGTCATTAACCATTCTCCAAACTTTATTTCTAATAATGGAAAAGGTATTCATTTTATATCAAAAAATTGTGATTAAAATAGTCAAATGTATTTCTTCAAAACTTGCATCAAAACACATATATGAAGTAGGTATAACATCTTATATATCTAAATCAGAATATATGAAATTGAAGTTTTATTTTTTCTCATAATAATTGTGAGTAATATATAAGATGTAGTCCTCCTCAAGAAATAGTATTATTGGTCTATTTTATCATTTAACTATGCTCCTTCATCTAGTTCCAGAAATCATAACCTATGGTCCATGAGCAAGCCGTAGGGGTCCATGGAAGGCCAGAAGTTGTAAAACTCCATGTGTATGCATATTTTCCTGAGAAAAAGATTTATAATTTTCGTAAGATTTCCTTGGCTGTTTTTTTCCTCCTATAGACGCTGTAAAAAGAGAAATGAAGAGATGATTCACTTTAGTCAGAAGTATTAAAAAACTGATAAATTTTGTAGAATGAGATCTAATAGCATTTCTACATTTTGAATGGTTTATGAAAGATTAAATTTACACTCAACCCTTCATGATTATATCTTTTCATCAAAACATTGCATTTTCACGCAGCAGACAGTAAACATGTATACGAACATTTTAGATTTGTGATGGATTAATTCCAATTCATATTCACATATTGGTTACCCAAACTGCAGACACTGAAATTAGTGCTGGGAGAGGGACAGTAAGCAGAGTAGAAAGGAAAGCAATTTTCTCTAAGGATCATAAGAAATTCTTTGGGGGAAAAAAACTAGTTCAATGCATAAACTATTATTTTTTATCAGAAGATTGATACAAAAGTATAAATATACAGACATAATTAAAACTATAGATTTCTTTTAGCCTCTGTTACCTTGAAGGAAACAAATACCTAGTTAAATATGTTGCTGTTCTCCTTAGCTCTTATATGTGTGTATGGGAGCACGTTTGTTATTGTGGATGGGTGAGTGGGATGTGAGCATAAAGCTTGCTGAAAATGAGATGTTTGAGAAGAAAAAATGTGTTTTAGGCTTATGTTTTGCATTATTATTAAATTAATATGTCTTGCATTAAATTGTGTTGAAAATGAAGTCAATTAGTTTAATCTGTGTGCTTCTAAATATGGAACTAAAATAAGATATAGGAAGATGTAGTCAATGAAAAATGTAGCACTGGCTCTATTACATGAAGCTCTTACCAAAGAAAAATCACTCCCCTTTTATCTAGGTCATGTATAGTAAGATTGAAAAAGAAAAAAAAGAAATACTTAAATGATAAACATATTCATTAAAAAGAAAAACTCAATAGTTGGGTTAAAGAATACATTAGAGACAGATGAGGAAAAAATTAGGGAACTGAAAAATAGATATGGCTCGGCGCCTGTGGCTCAGGTGGCTAAGGTGCCAGCCACATACACCTAAGGTGGCGGGTTTGAATCCCCAGCCCGGGCCCGCCAAACAACAATGATGGCTGCAACCAAAAAATGGCCAGGCATCGTGGTGGGTGCCTGTAGTCCCAGCTACTTGGGAGGCTGAGGCAGGAGACTCGCTTGAGCCCAGGAGTTGGAGGTTGCTGTGAGTGTGATGCCATGACACTCTACCCAGGGGGATAGCTTGAGGCTCCATCTCAAAAAAAAAAAAAAAAAAGAAAGAAAGAAAAGAAAAATAGATATGATGAAATCAATATAATTTCAACCCAGGGGATCAAGAACAAATTGTGAAAAAGAGACTAAGACATTGAGCATATAATGAGAAATTAATATTTGACAAATGAATTACTAGAAGAAACATTAAAGGAACAAGGAGAGAAACAATTTTCCAGAAGTTAACAATTACAGATTTAGGGAAATTAGTGGCAAACATGATTCCTCACATTTAAGAATGTGAATGAAACACCTGAAAAATAAGTAAAAATAAACAAAACTAAAGAACATTGAAGACAAGTGGAAAATTTTAAAAACAACAAGAGAGAATTATTTTTTTAACTTCCAGAGAGCAAACAATACACCCAGAGCAGACTACTTAGCAGCAACAGTACCATTAAGAAGATAATAGGGGGTCCCATGTCTAAGATGGTCCCCAGTTATTCCAGCCTCCTGGTGTACCTACCCTTGTGTTATCTCTCCCACACGTAGATTAGTCTGTTTGTCAGCAGAAGTGCCTGGATGTGAATTTTTAGACTACATTATAAAATATCTTGGCAGTCTTCTGAAGACACTACAGGAGGAGGAATTTCCCAGTTGTTTGACTGTGCCATCTCAGGAACAGATCCACCAGCCCCAGTGCAGCTTTCAGATGGCTGTATCACTGGCTGACACTGATTATTACTTTCAATAGAGACCCTAATCAAGAACCATTTAGCTGGGTCACCCAAGAATTCTTAGTTCACAGAAACTGTGAGAGGTAATAGTGTTTATTATTATTCTAAATCACTGATCAGGCGGTAATTTTTAATGTAAGAATAGATAATTAACAAAACTATGGTGTCTTTAATTTACCGAGAGAAAAATTACTGTCAACCAAGAAGTGTATATCTAGGCAAGTTATCATTTCATAATGAGAAAAAAAGAAAGTTATAGTAAGACAAACAGAAACAGAGTTTATCCCCTAAAAGATTCTTCTAAAGGAATGGGTGAATTTCAGGAAAAAGGAAAATAACCCCAGAGTAAAGTTCTGAGATGCCAAATAGCATGATAATAAACCAGTATGCATTTGGATCAATCTAAGCCATCTTAGTCTGTGTGGGATGCTACAACAAAATATCATAAACTGGGTAACTTATAAACAACAGAAATTTATTTCTCACAGCCTGGACGCTGGGAAGTCTATGCACAAGGAGCTAGCAGCTTCAGTGTCAGTCAGGGCTTGCTTTCTGGCTCAGAGATGGCACCACCTCACGTGGTGGAAGGGCCACCTAACTTCCTGCAGACTCCTTTATAAGGGTATAATCCCTCACATGATAGCTCTTCACTTGGACTAACCACATCCCAAAGACCCCATCTCCTAATACTATTATAATGGTGATTAGGTTTCAACATAGAATTTGGAGGGGGGGTGATGCATAAATATTCTGAACCCAGCATAAACAAACTGAGCTAAACCTGACTATAGATGCTTTGGTCCGGTTTTAAAGGCTGCTGAGAATGACCCATTACCCTCTGATCGAGCTGCTAGTTACTTTTACTTCAGATTTCTCTTACAATAGCAAATCAGGCATATTCATGTATGTATGTATGTATTATGTACGTGTGTGTGCAAGTGCACCCATAGTGGGTCTCTTAGATGGTCATCTACAGAGAATTCATAAAATGATAATCATGGAATATAGAAGCGTAGTTACTTCTAGATTTGAGGGACTAGAGAGAAGAGGATGTGATTGACCAGGAAAGGGCTCCTCAAGAAGCTACCTCTGTGTAAGCACTGTTTTATTTTTCTTAAGCTGGGTGATGGCCATGGGGGTGGTCATTTTCTCATTTTTTATAACTTCTCTAAAATGTTAGATATTTCTTAATAAGTTTAAAGAAGGCAGTCAGTCACTTCCTATTTCCTACTTCTTTACCATCAAAGGTTAACCTTCTCAGCAAAGGGTAATGAAGAATTTTTTGGTAACCTCTGGACAGAGTTGCCACACTTGGCTATACATCAGATCTACCATATGGCTAACATAAAAACATAGTTTTAAGCCCCCTTTTGGCAGTTTCTGAGTTAATAACTCTGAGATAGGCTTAACAAAACCAAATGAAAAATTGTGCTGGTGAACCATGATGTATCAGGATTGGGCATAGAAATTGACCCACACAAATATGCTTGATTAATTCCTTGACAAATATGTACCAACAAAGGGCAAACCTTGAAACAAATGGTGCTAGAGATAAGGAAAACATTAGTGGTTGCCATAGGTCAGGGACGAGGAGACAGGTGACTGGGGATAGAAAGGAGTAGCAGGGGGGATCCTCCTGATGAAGGAGTTCTGGGTCTTGACTGTGGTCCTGATCCTACAGTTCTATGCATATGATAAAAAATCAAAATTGCTTAGAACTAAAAAAGCATACAGATGCCCCAATGAATGCATGAAAAGCTGGTGAAATCTGAATGAGATCGATGGATTATATCAGTGTCAGTTTTCTGGTTGTGATGTTGTGTTTTAGTGATGCGAAGTGTTACCATTGTGGGGGGTGAATGAAGGGTAGACAGGATCTCTTATTATTTTTCACAATTGCAGTTGAATCTATAACCACCTTAAAATGTTTTTTTAAAATTGCTAGACCTAAACCCCTGAAAATATAAAGAATATAGTACTTACAGATGCATATTTCAAGGATAGTACAACACGATTGGAAGACATGAAGTGTGGCCCACTCACAGGTACTCTTTGATGAGTGATTGCCACTAAATTCCCTTCTAAGGGGATGGGTCCAGGTAATCTCAGAGGCTGCAACAGACTGAGCAGGGCTTGCTGCTTTGGGGACCAGAGGTGAATTTCTGAAGGCAACAAATAGCGTGTGTTCTGCCTCTGACCCAAAACTCTCTTCTGTGCTATTTCTCAGTCTCTCCTTTAAATACATGTTGTGTACAGTTTTAAAGAATATCATTACAGAGCACATCAAATTAGCAGCATTCTAAAGTGACCAAATATTTAAACCCTGCTGGGGTTGAGAAATCTTGATTTTTAATGAGCTCCATAGCAGATTGTGATGAAACAGTCATTAACCAGTACAATTATTATAACTGTTCTATTCTGTTCTATTCTGTTCTATAACTGTTCTATTCTATAACTGTATTATTCTGTTCAATTATTGTTCTAAGGAATCTATGGAAAATGTATTTTGGTGGATCAATTAATTTCAAAATGTATTTCAAAAAGATGGTTTTTCCAAGGCAAACCAAATAGTCAATCAAGAGACAATTGAGAAACTGATAATCTCATTTTTTGGAAGCCGTGGAACAGAGTTCTTCCATACAGGGCAGGAGCCTCCTGGGTGTGGGGAAGACAGCCTGGGTGGAGAGAGAAGGGTTAACTCAACGCCATGAATGTTTTTCTGACTCCCATCAGCACTTCTGAACAGCTGAAGTTGGCACTAAGTCACACTAAGTAAGACAGTTAGATTTAAATACTCCCTGGTTAACTGCAGGACCGTTCAAACCAAACATGTGTCAATGGTAAGGAAAGCAAACAAGCAAAACAAAATAAAACCAAAAATGGAAAGCAAATTCCCCAGCTAGAGCAGTAACGTACAAATCAAGCTAACTTCATAAGAGATTGTACACTGTCCTTGGTATTATGACATTTACATTGTGTATAGGAGATTTTCGTGAAAAGGAATTTTGGGGGGAGAAGAACATATATTGACATCAATAGGAAATGATACTGTGTCTGTGAGAGGAGTGATTTCAGAATCAACCTATTACAGGATTTGGAACTCAAACCACTGTTAAATTGCTGAATAGCTAAACGACCTTTGTAGTTCAAAGCTATTCTGTCTGAATTATTCTGTCTGAATTTTGTAAAAAGGAATCAGCTATTATACTTCAGATGTTTTGAGGATTTCATGTAAAAAAAAAAATCCTCATTAAGAAGATTGATACAAGTTTCGCTTTTTGTTGTTGTTATATGATTTTTACTTCTGAGTTTCCACTGAAGTGTGTATTCCGGGTTGCTTCATCGAATAAATGTCTGATGCTTGTGACCCACCATGTAGAAATGCTCTTTAGCAAGGGATGTTGCTGGGTGGCTCCCACTCTGCAGCTAAAAGAGTGCCACTGAGAGGGAAGGGTTTGGCAGGATTTATTTGGCAGCCCTGGTGGAAACATATGTGCTACTTGCCAAATCCAAATTCATATTTATGAGCACACTTTTGGACAACATTCAAAAATGGACCATAAAATGATGCCACGAAAGAGGAATTAGGCTTTGACTTGTGCTTGTCTTCCAATTTTCCCTGGGTTTTCTTCTGCAATGTAAATATTACTGGCAATGCTACTGGCTGGTGGGAACACTTCCCTGACACCTGGATGAGCAAAACTTGTCTGCTACTAATATTATAAAATAGAAACTGCAGTCAGGATTATAGTTTATATACTATACTCTGACCTATTGTAGACTTTATTAAATGATATTTATTAAGTCTGAGATTTCAGAAAACAAAAGAAACAACAAGGCTTTATTCTTTAAAACTTTTAGTTTGGTCTAATTCTCAACTCTAAGATATACTATATGGAATTTGAAAATGTTTTGGATAAAGAGTAGCTGAATCTAAAGCAAATTATACCTAAACCATGTAAATTATTTCCTCCCCAAAGTAAGTATGTGTTTCTTATATTGCTATCTTCCTGATAGGAACTTATAGTCATTTTTTTTTTTTTTTTGCAGTTTTTGTCCAGGGCTGGGTCTGAACCCACCACCTCTAGTATATGGGGCCGGTGCCCTACTCCTTGAGCTACAGGCCCCACCCTATAGTCATTTCGTCTTATGTAGATTTTTATTTAGATGGGAATGCCGTGTGTGTGTGCATGAGTTGCTGAATGGTGAGAGATATAAATTAGATGTCATCGTTATTTGATGTAATCCATTAAATTTGTATTACTTGGCCTGATGACATAGTTAGCAGATTTTTTTCTAAGTAGGTCATTTCTATCAATGACTAAAGCACTTTTAAACTCTTAGGTAATATAACCAAGTAAATAACCTGATGGAAGCCGTCAATATACTTTTTAGTTTGAATAATGTTGCTACATGTTAAACTATTATAACGGTTCCCTAAAAGTCTTTTCTATGGAAAATGCGCTTGAATATTTATTACTCCCAGCTGTTGTATATTAACAGAGTTCATCTCCACGGCTTACCACTCTTCACTATCCAGACAGCATTTTTTCTGATGCATTTACTTGGAGATCCTGGTCCAGACTAATGAGTACTCTTTCATTAAGTGATATGGAATAGATAAACATTTCCTTTGTCCGAGAGTGTTCTCATGTTCCTATTATCATTGGTTATGTCTTTTTCCCCCTCCCACTTCTTCCCAGTAACTATGAAATCTCTGCATTTATGTTCAAATTTGAAACTACAACTTTAAATCTAGAATTAATCCTCAAGGTTATCTACACAATTCTCATCCCTCATTATACAAAGTTAAACTCCCAGGGAAAGAGCCTTCCCCATATCACCCACCTACGTGATTGTGGCCAAAAATCATCCTGGAATCCCAGTCCAGTCTTTTCATAGTACTTGGTTTCTTCCAAAAAGTGTCAGTAAATCAAATCTGCAGTTAATTTCTTAGACTCACCATGCCAAAAAGATCACCACGTCTATTCAGAATTCTCAACTTTTACAAATTCTCAATTCTACTGTTACTAACTTTGAAGTAGAGAAAGTTACTGATTTCTCTTTCTGCTCCTTTTTCTTCCTTTCCCATAATCTGGCGCATGCTAATAAAAATGATTTAACTTTTAAAACAATGTGGGAAAAGATTAAGCCAAAGATATTCATCTGAAAAAAGTGAAATCACTGAGTCTTGGATTATTTAGGGTTCCATTTGTATGACTAACGGGGGGGTTTGTGTATTAGTGAAAGCAACAGGCCAGAAAGTCTGTTGTCAAGATAAAAGTTTGTGGAACTTTTGGTGCTAAATCAGAATGTAGATTTTTATGGTAGCTTCCACAAGTGTTCAGGGATTAAGAAACTTTCTATTCGAATAATTGTTAATAAATATATTCCAAATTAATTATTATGCCAGATCAAAATTAATTCAGAAAGACCTTTAAGTTAATCAGTTTAACATCATGACATTTGAAAGAATAGAGGTAAAGATTTTATGTAACATACATGCCAAGTTAGGGCATGTAAGTATAGAAGTACCTCACCACACACACACCCACATGCATACATCACACACACACACCCCCCCCACACCACACACATGCACACAGCACATACACACATGCACACCTCACACACACATACATGCACACATCACACACACGCACACCACACCACACACCACACACACACACATGCACACATCACATACACACATGCACACCTCACACACACACACACACACATGCACACACCACACCACACACACACACATACACACACAGGAAAAGAGCCACAAACGAGGTAAAATGACATTGGCAGAAAGGTCCGTGTCCAAGCCATCAGTCCAGTCGGAATAGCTGAGGTGGTTTTTCTAGCATCGGGGCAGCAAAGGGCACATTTGCTTCAGATACTTGGATAATTCCCTCTGCTTTCTACTTACTTTGGCCAAGGAAATCTTGCCACAGAGACATACTAAAGATTCCATCTCATCAGCCCTGCAGCACTGAGACAGAAAAACGGTCCTTACTGCCCACACTGGCTGGAACGATGATGACTGGGCGCCACTCTGAGGCCAGCTGACCTCACCCTGCAGTGAACCACAGAGATACACCCACTAATAGCAAAGCCTGCCCAGGAATTAAACTTTTCCCTTTATACCGAGCATCAACGAATTTAGGTCAAAGAGAAGCTATTAGGGGCCAGTTCTCCATAATTGTTACACACTAAAAATGAAATTTTGAGCTTAATTGTATTTTTGTTATAATAAGTACTGAATTTTTTAAAACGTCTGATTATTTTAAAGTTGGAAATTATTAACAGTTGTATTTAAAAAAAAAAAACCCTCTAGTAAATATAACAGCTTTTCCAGTTACTAGCGGAGGTTTAAGTACTTCAGTGATTTGAAATTGTATTTCTCAATATAAGTTCCAAGTAAATTGAAGTAAATTCAATGAGTTTTTCAAGTGTGTCAACAAACTATGTAATTCATTCAGAATGTCATGCTATTTTAAGCTTTTAGATGGGCCCTGAGAATGATCTAGATTAACACTTCATTTTACAAAGTCAAAAATTAAAATTCATGGAGGGGGTAGGGTTAGAAACTGATAGAAAATACAGTCGTGTGCTGATGTAAATTTAGATTTCTTAACATTTCAGCGTGATTCCAAGGAGAACGCAGAAAAGCTTTACAGAACTTAATAGATATTGCAAGCGTCAGGCTCTCTGCTTTAGTGATGCTGTGGGGTTTTGCCTTGTAGCCAAATTCAGCTACAATTATGTCCATTATGTTAAAATCAAAGAGCAGTACAGATCATCAGGGGTATCCAGAAGACTTTATGACTATGAATAAGTAACAATTAGTTCATATTTTGAAAATAATTTTTATGTCTATAAAGTATTATGTTTTTCCAATTCAAATATTTAGGCTGTGGAAAGATATATATTTTGAATATAAAATAAGAAATGAAGATATAAAATGATATAATCAATAATGACCTAATAAAATATTATAATTATACAGTATATTATAGTAAAATACATATCATGTATCATGTATTTATTATATAAGAATATATAACATCTGTTATATTATTTACAAGACACAATTCATTGAATTCCATGGGAGGCTAAGTTACTTGCCCAAGGTCAGAAGGAAGTTTGAATCCAGGCAGTCTGACTTCAGATATGACACCAGATCACTGTTGTAACACAATATAACTGGCACTCATTCAAATATAGCCAATGAAATAAAATAGTCAATGTGAAAAATTGAAACAGCAGGCCTCTTCCTTTTGGGGCAAGAAATGTTTATTCTATAGAAAGTTGCTGATACAAATTTTATAATTTTACTTTTGCCTATGATATATTTATAGCTTCCCTAATGACAAGGGAGAAACTATAGTAAATTAATTGTTTTTACAGCTAGTTAACTTTATACAGTTATAATCACAGTAACAAAAAGACTAATAAATTATAATAGATGGGTTTAAAGTTTCATTTTTGTAATATGCTCACCGGCCTAAAAATAGGCAAATGAAATTTTGATGTGTCTTTTCCTGCTTTTTTTTTAAACATGTAACCCATACAGTTAAAAATAGTTCATTCAAAATGTTTAAATGGCTGATTATAATGTACATATCTATAGAACTTTCATATGAAATTTACCACGTCATCCTACAAAATTGCTGGGAGGTGGTAGTGCAGTCATGTACCATTATTCCCATTTCATAGGCAGAGGACGTTTAAAAAGGAGAAAAAATATTGGAGAAAAAATATTTTTGACTATCAATTAATGATAAAGCCAAAACATGGCCATATTTTAGGGTTCCAAATACAACTTCATGACCTTGCTTTTTCTTCCAATTGTTTAAAATCCCCAAAGATAGAAATTGGACCATAGAATTTTTATTGTACATCTCTAGCACTGTTGGTACCTGGTTTAATTGATCAAATTAGATAGCCTCTCCAAAGGACTCTGCGTGATTGATAATTCCAGCTTAAGTTAGAGAGGAGACTAAAATTTTAGAATCTCATTATTTCTTCTTTTATGTTTTCAGTTCACTTTACTAAATCAAACAAGACAAAAGTATGTTAGCTTTATTATGAGAAAAATAACTGAGCAAGTACTTAACAAGATGAAATCCCTTTCAAGCAAAATTTGATCACCTGTAATTTTTGTTGAGCCTGCCATTTCAAATTTCAGCAGTGCCCACTTGAAATGCTTCCCAAGGCCACCAGCCTCTGTCATGAGTCAAGCCCATCAGAATTTGAGAAGGTCACGAAATCATTTGCACCGAAGTAAATGAGAAGGAAGGAAACTTTAAAAAAATTACCCTCTAAACTTATAGTCAGTTTAGAAATCTATAGGGAGAAGATTTCAGGGCTTTTGAATTCCTGTCACATAGCTTCCGTAACTCCATCCATCAGTACTGGAATTAAAGGAAACATATTGAGAAAGAAAGAAAGAATTGACGTGTTCTGCAACTGACTGGGAGTTAGAATATCTCATTAGATCAGAACAACAAGGGGTAATTCTTAGTCTGTTCTCTGCCCAGGCACTTTCCCATTATCGTGTTTAACTGCATACTTTCATAATTGATTGCCAATACTGGCATAAATCCCCAAATCATTTTTCCCCCTAAAATGTAAATTTTATTTGGCTCCATGATGTCCATCAGTAATGGTCACTCTGTGGACACAAGAGTACATGAGGAGGAAGGTGGCTGAGGTTCATGGGTCCATCCCAGGGCACTCCTGGAGCACCAACACCCTCATCTGAAAGTGGTTGGGAGGCAAGGGAGGGAGAGTTAGTGTATTCCAGGGATAATTTTGAATCCACTTGATCTTTAGAAAAAAATAACGCAAAAGCTTCTGAACTCTCAATATCACTAGTAGCAGATCCCTTGTGACACACCAGAGTGTAGAGGGCCCTTGTGTGAGTGTCACTGAGTAGCCTAGGGTCTTTCCCCCTGCAGGACACACTCCGGAGCGTCTGTTCTCTGTGGTCTGAATGGCTCTTAGCAAGGGGAGCTTGACCTTCTTTCTCATATTTCTGAGAATTTTTCTACAAGCCAGGGACCAGTACTGATAGGAATATGGGGCTCCCTCTGATGTGTAGGGTTTAAACTGCTTGAAGGACCATGATTCGATATCTACCTGCAGAGGGTGGTAGATACTACAGAAAAATCCATGGAAAAGGCAGCCCACCTGGAGGGGTTTAGGGAGATTTTCCCTGTAACTGTCCAGCCCTCTCTATCTGGATAGATAAGCAAACTCTGGTAATAAAGCAAAAACTACCAAAATTATAAAAGAAAACAAAAAAGAATATATCTAAAACTAGCAAATTCAGTTCTCATCGAAAGGACCTAAAAGTTTATATGCTTAACATAGCCTTCACTGCGTTTTCTTAATTATTATGTTGAGACTTTTATATTCTACACTTAGTAGATTTAACAAGTACCCTTGTAAAATTCAACCAGTTTCATGAAAGTTCAAATTGTGTATAAAATCAGCACATTGTACCCCACAATTGCATTAATGTACACAGCCATGATTTAACAAAAGAAATTTTATATGCTTAAATCATCAAATGAGTTTTGTGACCTTTTTTACTATTTACCGTAAGGACTGAATTTGCAACAAGCAGTCAGCAGAGGCGAGTGTTCTGGAGACTATTTCTTCTATTTAAATAACTATCCCTAGGGGACCCTAGTAGCTATAAAGTGGCCTAATTCTAACAGTCAAACTGTCCTTAGTTGCGGACAGGAGAAAGAGCTGAATGATCATCCTGTTGGTTATACAGTTGTCTATAATAATATAGTTATATTAATGTGTGAGTACAACTGTTAAGAGACCTACATGGTGTGATGGAAAGGCTGTCGCCTTCGGGATAGATAAACAGATTAAAAATCCACTTCACCTACTTAATAACCTGTGGTTTGTCAGTTAATCAGTGTAAGCCTCAAATTCCATTTTTATGAAAGAGAATATGAATAGTTACAGTTTACACATTGCCCATGGCAACTTTTTATAACTTCATTTCCTTCTCTTTGGCTATGCATAGATATAAGGGATAAATAAAATACAACTCAAGACACAGTTTCACAAAATCCAGCCCCAGCCACTAATTAACTTTTGTAAATCATCGCTTATGTCTATCCTAGGCATTTTTTTTTTCTTAGTTAGACGTCTCCAAGGCATAAACATGTTTCCATAGGAAGATGTGTATTATGTGGAATGAAATTTATGGTTTGTTTTAAATTGTCTTAGTTATTGTGTTTAGACATTTATATTCTACATTTAGTAAGTTTCACATGTACCCTTGTAAGATGCACCGTAGGTGTGGTCCCACCAATTACCCTCCCTCCACCCATTCTCCCCTCCCCCCTTTACCCATATTCTTGGCTATAATTGGGTTATAGCTTTCATATGAAAGCTGTAAATTAGTTTCATAGTAGGGCTGAGTACATTGGATACTTTTTCTTCCATTCTTGAGATACTTTGCTAAGAAGACTATGTTCCAGCTCCATTCATGTAAACACGAAGGAAGTAAAGTCTCCATCTTTCTTTAAGGCTGCATAATTTTCCATGGTATAAATATATCACAATTTATTCATCCATTCTTGGGTCAGTGGGTACTTGGGCTCCTTCCATGACTTAGCAATTATGAATACTTAGAATAATAAATAATAAATATTCTAGTACAAATGTCTTTGTTATAGTGTGATTTTTGGTCTTCTGGATATATACCTAGTAGAGGAATTGTAGGATCAAATGGTGTCTAGTTTTTAGTTCTCTAAGTATTTTGGAAAGATGTTTGGTTTTATTTATTGATTTTATTGTTCTCATTGCTGTGGAAGGACTCCAGTTAGAACTCTTGTTTGTTTGTTTTTTTTTAAGTTAGTCCCTGTTTATAAGGAAAGAGGTTTAATTGGCTCAGAGCTTGTCACTTCAGCCTTCTGTCTGTTGGACTCCTCCGTGTGGACAGGAGGAGATGGTATCTTTCCTTGTTGATTGTTTCAACTTACCTGTCAAGGAGACAGGGCAAGTGCTCAACGTCCACGGCTTCCTGCCCCTACCTGGGCATCCGCACTCTCCCTTCAGCCTTGATCTTTCCTCTTGCAGGTAAAAACAGAAAAGATGGAGAGAAAAACATGGTGGATTCCTTTCTCCCCGTCTGTGCAAGCCTGCCTCCAAACTGGTGATCGTTGACACTCACCGTTTGTGTGAAAGACTTTAAAAACAAAAACAAAAACATAATATACTAGATTTGACTAACTCAGTCTTGTAGTGTCTGCACTTTTATCCTCCAGCCTAGTTCTTAGAGGGTGTTTTTTCCCTTTTGAACTATCTAAACATACATTGAGCAGAAAGATATTTTAAAAATATAACTACACTGCTTCACTAACACCTGACATATGCCTGGTGAACTAACCCAGTCCATTATATCATGTCCAAGTGAGAGTTTTGTGTTTTCGTGTCCTGTTTCTGTTTGAAATTATATATCTCCGAAATTGGCCTATTATCCGAACAATTTACGAAGAACTGGTGAACTATGATAGAGGAGCATTGCCACTGAGCTGTTTGATTCGTTCAAGCAGGTAATGAAATATGTTGTCACATTCTCTAATGAGTCACCTTAACTAGGACATAGCACGCTAAAAAGGGCCTTCCTCTGGCAGTCGTCTTTTTCATTCTAGGACCATAGGTACTCCCTGAAAGGAAGAATGAAAAGCAGCAGCAGCAAACTGAAGCCTGGCCATGACTCTGTAGGGTTTTTGTAACAATTCCTGGGATTTAAAATGAAAATGGGTAGCATGGGGCAGAAAATGTCATCTCTGTGGCAAGATTTAAGTAAAGAAGATGACTAAGCTATTCGTAGCATGCACTCACATTTAATTTTGTTAACTCTGTAATTAGCCTTTGTAGATCTTTTGAGAGGAAGATTGAACTTCATGTTGGAAGGATGTGGGTAGAAGTGTGTGATTAAAATGGAAGTGTCCATGACTCTTTCTGGGACTGCTTACATTTCATTGTTCGAAAATACTTTTACTTTCCCCATTTGGTCAAAGAGACATACTTAAAATTATTTTTCCTTGCTAGAAATATTCTTGTTTTTCTTAGGTTTATATTTAGGTAAGAGATATGATATGGGCTTTCCATTTACTTTCTTTAGTACTTCTATCTTTGGTTAGAACTCTCAAGAAACTTTAGGGGGGATGGATATAATTCTTATATCATATTCCTTATATAAAGAGAGATAGTTTTATTTTTAAAAGAATTAATGAGTCACTTTAAAGGAATAAATGTTTTTGACTCAAGATGTTACTTATTCCCATCGTTTACATTTTCTTGCCAATTACCATTCCAAAATGAGCTATCATAGAATTTAGAGTAGAGATCCAGGTTGATTGCCATTTTTATAAGATATTAAAAATTAATTTGAGGATTTTCATGTGTTTGTAAACTCAACGTGGAAGCATGTATGAATCACCAGGAGAATGATCTTCCTAAGTAGTTCATACTGAAAACACACCCCCAAGACCAGATAGAAATATAGTTTTGTGAAAGAAAGAAAATAAAATTTAGAAAGGAAAACATATGATGAATATGGCTGGTACCAGGAAAAGGAGTACATTCTTGTTTAAATAAACTGTATCAAGTAGAAGAATTATTCAAATTCATTCATTATCCTTTAATCTCATTGTTATTTTGAATTGAGATCTAAGCTCACTTTTATGAATGTCAGAGGTTAAGAAAACGACCCTACTCCTATTAAATGGTACAAATATTTAATATTCAGCTTTATCTTAGTATAGCTTCAAGTATCAACACAGTCAGTCACACAACATTGATTTGTATTTTATAACATAATAGAGTCATTGTCTTAATTAGCTTTCAGGCCAAGAATGCACCTGTAATACTAAAGGGACTTTATTAGTCCCCAGTAAACTGACATATTTTGGTAAAGAAGCCCTTCTTTGGTAAAGAAGGCATGCCAGTAATATCTCAGCAATTTTAGTTTTACAATTATTTTATTTCAAAATAAATTTGCTCCAAAAATATTTTAACAGTTTCAAATTTTTCATTGGAATTTGCTACTTTGGTAAAGATAAACCTCACCCACAGGATATTTGTAGGCAATGCTCTCCTATTGGTTACTTCCTGGGGAGTTACCAGCGGGAAGGAGAATGACGCCAAGTGTCTTCCCCGCTTCCACCAATTCTGGGCAGCAAGTTTTATATTAAATGTATGTGCTACATAGGTGGAGTCCCCAAAGGACCAGAAGTTTTGGGGGGGTCCATTTCCAACTGTGGTTGTTTATAAAACCAGTCAGTATTTAAGGAGGGAGGGAGCAGGGAGGGCTACTGACTAAGTAGTGGCACCAGCTTGAGTGAGGCATGGGGCGTGGTCAGAGTTACTGTCCATCCTGTGAAATACCGGAGGGTCCCAATTTAAAAGCTTCTATCCAATTTGATTTATCAAAGAATGAATTTAGATTTATTGACTAAGAAAATACAATCAGCTTATAAAGTGTGAAAGATTTGGAAGGTACTATTCTGTTCCTATTGTCTTTCCTCAACTGTCTAAAGGCTTCATTGAATGTTACTGCATCCACCACCCCCCCCAAATGACAGAACTGATCAACAATTGAATTTCTGCCGAACAAAGGTGGTTTTTCTTTTTTCTAAAAACATTAATAAGATCTGGAAAAAATTAACAATATGATCTTTATAGTAAGCAAGAAAGACTAAGGAGGTAGTGAGGATGAATTTATAAATTGGTGCTGTGCTGATATTAACTTATCTGAGGTAACAGATAAATATTTAAAAAGCTATAATCAATTTACTACGTTTTCTCTCATTTTTTCTAAAATACACACTTATGCCGAAAGAATTCATATTCTCCCCAGCAAGAAGGGTCACCAATGGAAAGCCATCATTACCAATAATGCTGTTTTCATTATAAATTATTGTTGTGAGTATAGCTGTAGAAATGTTGGTCTCATGGAAAATTGATTATGTTCAAATCCCAACTTTTCCATTTACCAGCCCGGTTACCATGGGTTATCATGGCCATTTTATTTAATCCTATCTACGATTTCCTCATTGGTAAAATAGCACCTACCTAAGAGGATTATTTGTAAGAATTATAAAAGATTTGGGAATAGCTCAGCCATTAAGTATTCAGTAAAATGTATAATTTTTATCAAAATGTACAATATGAATTTTCCCTTTTTGATTCACTGTAATATTGTATCATGTAACTTTTATGTTGTTATGAGTTTG
>NW_003852465.1:2311162-2312387 GCF_000181295.1 Otolemur garnettii
TGTTGACCCTTAATGACATCCCATTAGTGTTTGGCAGAATCAGAGAACATAAATAGCAGCCCTGTAATAGGGATATGATACGTAGATGAGTTTAATAAAATGCATTTCAGAAATTCTGTAGAATGGGGTGGGGAGAGGTAGTAACAAAACAAGGGTGAAGTAAAAACTATTCGTAAAAGGCAGAGAACAAGAAGCATACTTTAATCTTTATTCCCTCTGTCATAGCTCTTTTTCTTTTTTCCCTCATTTTCCTCTCTTTTCAACTTCCTGAGTTTTGACAGTGGTCAGGAGAATGGACCAAAGCCTTTGCCAGGGCTGGTCAGAGATACAGTCCAGTTTCTTTTTCCCTTCATTTCAGATCTTTAATAATTACAAAACAAAAAAATTACGATGAAAGAAAATGGAAGAATGGAGATTGTATTAAGGATGACCGTTATGTTCATGATGATAAATTCATTTACATATTTACCAAGTATTTGTTAGAACCCACTATCTGCCATACATGTACCGGAGAAAACAATGGGAAAATATTCTGTTTGCTCCACAATATTACTCTTCAGTGCACACAGGGTCTCAACAAATACACGAATAGTACACGGCCTTCCTCTGACTTTTGTGAACTATTATTTGACACATCAAGAACTTCAGATAATAACACCAGGGAAATGACTCACACTTTAATGGTTAATGACTAACCTATGACCTATGATAATTTTGTTTTAAATTTCCTTTAATGTTTTCCGAATGTCATACCTGTATGCTCAGAAAATGTGTTTGCATGCATCTTATAAGACTTGCTCTGCCTTTGAAAAATTCGTATATTTTTCATCTCTAATTTCTAATTTCAATACACTGAAATATTTCGGTCTGTTGTTGACTGAGGACGATGCTTAGTGTGAAGTACTGAATTTCTTGGTTTGAGCAAGAACGGAGAGTATATCTCAATGTGTTCTTTTTTTTTTTTTGCACATGGGAAATGCAATATGTTCGCTCTGAATATAAAATGTGTTCCATGTTATTTGTCTATTTTAATTATTGGACAGTAAGAATTAGAAGTATACTATTATAGATTATAAATGTATATTTGCTTATATTATATTTATATGTGATATATTTCCAAATAATAAAATTTACTGTCATCAATAGGGTGTGTGTTGTGTTACTTTAATATTAGTGGTGATATGTTTGTGTTGATCTACACACACATTTTCTTCCTTGGTACCAA
>NW_003852465.1:2313129-2320330 GCF_000181295.1 Otolemur garnettii
CAAAGTATAAGCATCTTGTAAACCATTATTTTACTATTTATTATTTTTCATTATCACTATTTATTTGCTGGTCCATTTCACTTTTTTCAAGCTCTTCAAAGCCCCAAAGTTATTTTTCCTTATCTTTTAACTTCTACCACCCAGCACAGTGGTCTCAGTTCAGAGTATAAAGAGCTAGTATTGCTACTGAGTTATGAAGCACCTATGAAAACCTATTTTTAACATTATTTTATGCTCTGCAAGAAAAATTGTTCATCCTAGGACTCTTCAATATGTAATTTAATGTTTTGAAAGCATGTCTGACTTATCTCTGAGTTGAAATTTTTTTCTAAACTTTTTATCTAAGTAGAAACATCTTTTAAATATCACTTATTGCTATAATTAACAAAAAATTATTATCTAAAATCAAACATAAAATTATTCCCACTTATTTCCAGTTCAAGTACTGTAAACTACTTATAACATTTGGGGTTATAAGAAAGTCTATGCTAGATTTGGGAGAGGCAGAATGAGACATTTGACCAATGATTCTGACACCTAAACTGAATTGTGATACTGTCTCTGATTTGTGCGTTCAGCAAGTGGTCATTAAATCCCAGTATGCACTGGTGCTCTAAACACTGATAACTCAAAGATTATCATATACATCTTGAATACTATGCCATCCTTAAGTTACAGCATTTATCTTCTCCTTTAAAAGGAAGCACATAAAATCATTCATGAAACCCAAATGATACCATCACTTATTTTAGTCTATATTGCACAAATGTTCTTTAGATTAATTGCAAGGAGGACATTTCTGTACTCTAATGTGTATTTAATTCCCTCACTGGGATTCATTGATTCATTACTCAAATTTCCATTCCAGGTCCTCCGGGTCCTCCAGGTGGTCTGAGAATAGATGACATCAGAGCCACTTCTGTGGGACTCACTTGGAGCCGTGGCTCAGACAATCACAGTCCGATCTCTAAGTACACCATCCAGGCCAAGACCATTCTTTCCGATGACTGGAAAGATGTGAAGACAGGTGAGTTTCGTCACTATATGTTTTCAAAATGAATGTCTTTTATCAGTAACAAAACTGTGGAAATTTTCAGAATTTCATTATCTACCTTAAAAGGTTTTCTTTCTTAAAACATGTTTCCCTTGGTGTTCTAGTCCTTTGCTTGTGAAAAAACCCACATAAAACTTAAACATTTAGACATTTTAAAACTATAAAGGAAGAAGCATCACATCTAAATCATGTATATTACGGAAGGCAGAGCCTTCTGGATTTTTTATTTGAAGTATGTCTAACTAAGATTTACTGGCAAAAATTCATCGGGAAATTTTTTGTTTTCAGTAAAGGGCACTTATAACAAATTATTTATGGTCCATTTTATCCGATCATATAAGTACTATAATTCTGCGTTTTTAAAAAACACATCTGCCATAAATATTAAATGAAGCATCCGGATCTTACTGCCATACCTTTCCTTTCTGGGTATGATCAACCCTGGATTGAATTTCCTCAAAGAAGATTTTTAAAGAAGTTTGGATCTTTCAATCTTTTATTTTTTTCCTACTGATATTTTCTAAAAGTTGATCAGGAGCAAAGAATTAAGTGTAAGTGGGTAATTCCTCTGCCTATAACTACTGTCATTGCCACATCTCGTGACCGTCCCACAGTATCACACATCAGTCTGTTTTCTCCTGTAACAAAGAAGATTGAAGATCCTTTTGGTAATGTAACCTGTTTATGTTTGCCATTTTTGACAGTATTTTTTTTAAATTTCAGATTAACATGAGATTACAGTTTACATTGTTTGTGTTTGTTAAGTAGAGTCTAGGTTGTACTGTGCCCCTCACCCAGAAGTGTGCCACATGCCCTTACATTGTGGCAGTATTTTTCCACAAACTTTTGGTTGCCAAAATTTCTTTAAGTTGCGTAAAGAAGAGACGTAGAAACATCTTGCACTGTTGTCCACAGAGGGGAGAAAAAAGAAATGGTGAATAAAATGCTCTTCCTTTTTTTTTTTTTAATTTAATCATAGCTGTGTACATTAATACTCTCATGGGGTACAGTGTGTTGTTTTTATATACAATTTGAAATACTTTCATCCAACTGGTTAACATAGGCTTCATGACATTTTCTTAGTTATTGTGTTAAGACATTTATACTCTACATTTAGAAAGACTCACATGTACCCCCATAGGATAAACCATAGACGTGATCCCACCAATTGCCCTCCCTCTCCCCAACCTCCCCTTCCCCTCCCTCTCCCCTTTCCCCGTATTCTTGGGCTAAAATTGGGGTATAGCTTTTAAGAACTAAATAATAACTCCTCTATCCCAAACCTAAGTTCATTTTAGTCTTATCTTAATGTAATAGAATTTATTTCTGTTGCTCAGTAAGACACTTTAATTCAGATTTAGGTCTATTGAGTATTTAATTCAGATTTAATTCTATTGAGTATTTAATTCAGATTTAGTTCCATTGAGTATTCTTCCTGTCAAGGAAAATGATTTAAATAGAAACTTGAAGGTCTGTTGCAGGGATTTAGAATACACTATTTTAGTATCAAGTGATTCTCCTCGCAAGCATATACAGATTCAATGTATTAAGAATAAGTGAAACATTTCCATTGAGTTATGCTTAAGGTTTTAAGAATTACCTATGAATATTCTTGGCAAAATCAGACCATATGAAAACTAATTTTCAAAACCGTTTAGATATTTGATAAAGATGAAGCAGGAGCCGTTTCTGCTCCCCTGAAGAGACTGAGAACACCTAATGATAATTAAACTGTAGCTAAACTTAGGAATCTAGCAACACAGACATAAACAAACTGTTTATAATTTCATTTGACTTTGAAAAACATAATACTAATTGTAATCATTGTCGTTAATTACTTATATATGCTATGTAAATATGTATGTAGTCAATCAAGACGTCCTTCCCATGCAAGAAAAATTCCGTTGGAAGGTATGTTCCGTGAAGGCAGAGACTTTGTTTTACACACTTCTCTAGCCCCTTGGTCAGGGCCCATGGGGCTCATTTCTTAAATATAATAAATACTGAGCTTCCCCTTGTGCCAGACCTGTCACGCGTGTGGATGCTGGATACACAGCTGAACAGCAGTGAACAAAATAGAGGTAAAAACAGACGGCCCTGCCCCAGCCTTCAGGGAGCTGACATTCTAACTTGAGAGACTCCATAAACAATTAAAATGTGTTTCCTTGACCTCCCTAAACTCAAAATCACAAACTCATAAGTCATTCTTTGTGTTTCTACCTCGAAGCCTTTGCGTAGTTTCCTAGCACAACTATAACAAAATACCATAAACTTGGTGGCTTAAAACAACAGAAATTTGCCCTTTCATGGTCCTGGAGGTTGGAAGAGCAAACTAAGGTGGTGGGAGGGCCGCACCCCTTGAACTGCTCCATCGCTGCCTCTTCCAGCACTCCCCGGGTTCCAAACGTTCCTTGCTAGAGTTGTGTCACGTCCACATCTGCCCTGCAGTCTCACGGCCTTGCTTGCTTGTATGTGAATCTTTCCTGTGTCTTTTAAAGGGACATGTGTCTCTGGATGTGGAACCCACCCAGGTAATTCAGGAGGATCTTATTCCTGAACTAATTTATAACCTTAAACTGTTTAAAGGGTCTGCCAACCATTTTTGTTCAAATAAGGTGACAATCATAGATTCTTGATTTGGACATGCACATAACATTAGGGGAGCTACCATTTAACCCACTACAGCCTCTTCTCTATAGGGGGCTCAAAATAACGGAAAAGTATCCAGTGGGGAAGGAGGGCCACTCTACTCAGTGTCGTAACATCCAGCTCTGTCTTCCCTTTGGTCCATGAAGAGCTCTTCACAGATCAAAGCTTCACTTAACCTCTTTCAGTTACTTAAAGATAAGCCCCCATGTAAATGAATTAAAACAGACTCTGATTTGGTTATGAGGGAGTGGTAGAATTGGGAATAAAGAAGCAGAATCAAAACAGAAGGTGAAACCAAACTTTTAATCAGAAATTCAAAAACAGGCCAGGTATGATGGCTCACACCTATAATCCTAGTACTCTGGCAGGCCGCCGAGGCAGGAGGATGGCTTAAGCTTAGGAGTTCAAGACCAGCTTAAGCAAGAGCATAACCTAGTCTCTACCAAAAATAGAAAAATTAGGCAGGTGTGGTGGCCAGTACCTGTAGTCCAGCTGCTCGGGGGCTGAGGCAAGAGAATCACTTGAACCCAGGAGTTTAAGGTGGCTGTGAGCTAGGCTGAGGCCATGGCCCTATAGCCCAGGTCACAGAGTATGACTCTGTCAACATAAAAAAAAAAAAAAAGGAAGGAAGGAAATATATGCCAAATCAATAGACCAAATCTAAAACAAAATAAGATAATAGATGACAAAACTGATATCCAGAAGTATTAAAATAATGACAGAGTGAAGCATGAGATAGTCTCAGTCACACAGGAATTTATCCCAAAGTAGAAAGTGGACACTGGGATGCTTAGCATTTATTGTAGTGATGAAAAGAACATCTTCAAAAAAATTACATATTCATGGTTTTCATTGCCAATAAAAGTTCCCTAAAATATAAGATAAACAAGCCTAAAGGTACAGGTAAGAACACACATATGTATGTGTAGGTGAATTACTAAAAACACCTATGGAAATATTTGAAAAATAATGTACAGACCTGCCTTGGTTGTATATTTCATCAGATTCTATCAGAATAAACAAGCTAGAATCCATTCTTCACATTATTTGTAATTTCCCATTAGCACCTAGTAGCATGATTTCTGAAGACAACTTAATAATTCGTAATGATTTTTGATCACGCTTCTTATCACAGATTCAAATAATTTGAGTGTAGTTCTATAAAACCAGGTGAAAAGGATACAAACATTATCCTTTTTATCCTAGTAATAAGTAATTTGCAACCTATGGACTATAACAGTAGCAATCCGTACAATTTTACTGCCCTAGTTTCATGCTGGCTTCAAGAAATCATTGTAGATTCTACCTCCAGAGTACAGCTACTTGCTATTCAAGGTGTAGTCCATGGACTATCAGCAGGAGCATGAACTTGGAGCTTGACAGAAGTGGAAGATGTCAATCCCCCCACCTCGGGCTTATAAAACTTTCTAGTTTATCATTTATTAATCTGTCCTCTTAATCCCTTGAATTTAGCATTTTCTCTTTCCTAGTTGTTGTTGTGATTTCAACTCAATATAATATGTACCTTTCTCTCCAAAATAGTAAAATCAAAATGAGGAGTTATAAAAGTGACAAGTTAGTTACCCGAGATTCTCTATGTAATGATCTAACGTGTATGTTATTTAGATCCCCCCATTATTGAAGGAAATATGGAGGCGGCCAGAGCAGTGGATTTAATCCCATGGATGGAATATGAATTTCGTGTGGTAGCAACCAATACATTGGGTATAGGAGAGCCCAGTGTACCGTCAAACAAGATTAGGACAGATGGTGCTGGTAAGTAGGAGAAACTTTGTAAATTTTAAAAAGATTTGTAAATACAGTGCCACTTTAAAATATGGTTGGATATATTTGGAAATAGTCCTCTGAGGTAAGTGATTCATCTCAAAAATGTGTATGTATATTTCATGTGTGTATTCTACGTCAAAACAGCCAAAAATCAAAAGATAAAATATGAAGTTTTAAGGATATTTTTACATGGTTAATGTAGAGGTAGAGATAAATAGAAACCACTGCATATTCCACTAGAGACCATTTAAATGAAGTTGGTATTTCGAATATAAACTTTAATGTACATTCTGAATCTTAACCAGACAGATCTTGATTAAACAGGTTCCATGATTTAGAAAGTTCGTAATTTCACATGTCTCTCAAAGACATTTATGACTGAATGGCTAAGTGGATGGTTATTTATGCTAAATCCCCACTCCATTTAAATTGCCTTTTGTGCAAGAAATACTCATCTCTCTTCTCTTTCCCCTGTCTCACTAAGGCACAATGTTGTTCTGATTCTAATGATAGCTCTCCTTTTATTATTCCTTATGTGAAAGAAAATGTTTCATAAGCTCTCTGAATTCGTATAATTTAACTTACCTTGGTAAACTTCAGTGTTTTATGGAAAGAGGAAGATTTTAAACAGATAACTGTTGTCTATTAAAATGTGATTTCTTGACAGTCCTTCTTTCCATTTCTGGCTACCACAGTTCTTTGCCCAAACGTCTACATAAAATTATGAGTTCCAATGTCTTTAGTTTTTAAGCCTAAGCAATTCACAGGGACAGCCATCAGGAAATCATCTCTTGAGGTTTCCTGTAACTTATGAAATTTGTCAGATCAGAATGATGAATCTGAAATAAAAGTAGAAAATAACCACTAAAATAGTTTGTGCTGAGTATTTTCACATACATTTCATTTAATCCTTATAAATATATTTTGATGTAGGTGGTACCTACATGGTACCATGTCCCTGTTCATGGATGGGTAGTAGACTCAAAACCACTAAAGAGTTCATGTAAGGTAATGTAACTACTTCCCAGATTCAGCACTCATATGCATATCTGCCTGACACCTCTTCCTACCCTTCGAGCCATCTCTCTTAAGGTAGCTTTTCAAGTAGAACTCCAAAAACCACATCTGTTCACATGAACTTTTATTAGAGTCCTAATAAAAGCTAGATTTCACCCTAAAATATGAAACTAGATATGACCTAAGTATTAAATTTGGGAATTTGGTATATCCAGTGACAAAGTGAACACAAACGTTCTTTTCTCTCTACCTCACAGGAATCTCATTAAGATGTGTGGGTAATCCAAGTGCTTTCCAGAACACAGATTCCACATAGCCAGGATCATTGTTTTTGGCATTTCTATTTATTTTCTAGCACTTCCTGTGTTTGTAGCAGCGGCTTTTGTATGATAGACAGAACACAATTCCCCTTTCTTAAAAAAAAAAAAAAAAGTAACTGGGGCATGAGCCTACTGGTGGTTTTAGCCACATAATTTCATCCTGAGAGATCACACACTTGATTTGATATAACAAACGTTCATTTTCAGAGCGAAATTGCAGAAAAATACCAAGTAGTATTGGTACTTTTTGGTGGTACTGGTTAGTCCAAGCAAACCTGTTTCAGTTAAAACACTTTTACAGACCTATCTGAATACAGACGTCTTTAAAAATCTCACTGAGTTTGATTAATTTCCTGCCATCTTGTAATTAATA
>NW_003852465.1:2320987-2344117 GCF_000181295.1 Otolemur garnettii
GAGTCCTAAAGCCTCTAACACATTTATTAATCTAGCATCAGAAAATATTTCAGAATCTTTCCTTAATCAACTCTTGGGGCTGCCACAGCTTATACACTTGCTCTGTGTTGTCAGATGGATACTTCACCCTCACTTGCATCCCTTCCCTTGATTCACAGTGTCTTTCTGAAACAGATCAGGAAGTTATGATCGAACTCATCTAATGTAAGGTCGAGTTAGGATTGAATCCAGGTCTTTCCTAATTCTAGAGACTTCTTTCCTAGATCACTTTCCAGAGATGGTGTGTAGTACCACACTTCCAGACTCCTGATTCTTTGGGAGGGATGCCAGTACTCTCTCATTGGAAAGCTCTGTGACTCCGTGTGTATTATTAAACTTCAATGTTCTCAACTCTAAATGGGAATTATCTATTTCAGGGGATTGTTTTCATAATTAAAAACTTATAAGGAAAGTAGTTGACCATAAAAGTCAACTGTGCAACTGTGATGCATGGTATTTGCCCAATTGAATTTATTTATTATGCTATCATGGTTCCTTTAAAATATATTGTGCTTTTAAGAAAATGTGGTTTCTTGTCTACTTTAATTTTTTCTTTTGAGACAGAATCTCCTCTTGTCTACTTTATAACTGGTCAGCTCATTTGATAACATATTTCCTTTCTTATAAGCATTGTACAGGTTGAAGTAAGGTCATATAGTTTCATGTATTTTTAATTATCTTCATCATTTCATATGTATAATATAAAATTCAACAGTTTTTCTTTGATTATTATTTTTCTTTTCCATTAAATTGGTAATTTACATAAAATTGGTAATTTACATTTTTCATCCTTGTAAGACAATAAAAATAGTTTCTAAATGGGGGATGTTTGTCTTGTCATGTGCCATTATAACAAACCTCTATGAGATGGCAGCATATGTTATGTGGGATAAAGGCTGATTCCATTTGATAGAAAGCTTGGTCCTCCACCTCATTATGCTGATTGAGAGACGTGACATTATCCAGTGCCACACATGCCCTTATCTGTCCAATTACTCGATGTTAAGATCTCAGTGCACAGTTGGGTGTATTCTTTGGATTGAGACAAGTGCATTATAAAATGCAGGCTCCCACATGAAGAATTAGAAGATGTGTTTGTAATTAATTTTAGCCCATTTAATTTTGACTGTAAGAAGGAGATAATAAAAGCATCCTTTGAAGTAATGAGCCATTGTTGATGTACCCCCATAGCTAAGGGCTCAGCAGGTGCAGTTGGTGAGTCAATATCCTAAAATGATGCTTTCAGGTTTGTTTTAACAGCTTTGGTGTTTACTTTGCCAGATCCAGCCAGTCTAAAGAGGAAAAATTAAAAAAACAGAAATAGTACTGTTTTATTATGTATAAGCCTTAATTTAATGTCTAATGAAGTTGTTCATTTTTAAAAAACATATATTTGATAAAGGAGAGAAATGGTGCTAAGAGCATGCTTTATAGTTGGGAAATCATAAAGTTAGTTGCTGTTAGAACAATTAGATAGACAAATAGGCAAATCTATTATAAAAAGAAAGAAAGAGTATAGATTTTTAAGCCATCAGCAGACCTGAAATAAAGTTGGAAGCTTCTCTAAATGTGAGGAGGGTAAGCTGGGCAAGTTAACTAACTTCTTTGGGACTCATTTGCCTTTTCTATTAAGTGGGGAATAAAGTTATTACTCTATTTACTTACTTCAAAGTACTGCTCTAAGTATCCAATTAAGTAAGGTATGTAAAAATTATTTCTAAACTCTAGATGCATCAAATGTTAAGCTGAGATCATTCATTCAATCAGCAAACTATTTTGAGCCAAGAGTACTTAATACATTGAATTAAAACTAGTTGTATATATTTAATTTTTATCACTAAAAAAGGAGCATTCTCAGGACAGGAATCAGACTTTCTTCATATTGACGTGATGTCAATAGTTGGCACTCAAAATTATTTGTAAAAGAAGAAGAAAAGGGAGGGAAAAAAAGATGGTAAGATGATTTTTCTGGCAATTGCAAGTTAATACAGGATGATGAAGAGAGAAGGGGTGACCAAGGCCAATAGTGAGATTTGTATAGTACAATTTAGATCTATTACCAAAATGCTTTTTCTTTTGAGACAGAGTCTCAAGCTGTCACCCAGGGTAGAGTGCAGTGGTGTCACAGCTCACAGCAACCTCAAACTCTTGGACTTGAGCAATACTTTTGTCTCAGCTTCCAAAGTAGCTGGGACTACAGGCACCCACCACAATGCCTGGCTACTTTTTGGTAGTAGTTGTCATTGCTGGTTGGTAGGCCTGGGCTGGATTTGAACCCACCAGCTCCAGTGTATGTGGCTGGTGCCCCAGCTGCTGAGCTATAGGTGCAGAGCCTATTACCAAAATATTTTGTTTTACTTGAAAACAAGATTACATATGTATACACTAGATGTTTGCATTATTCATATACCGAGAAAAGTAGACTAGAAAGTGTCAGTTCCTTTACTTATTTTACAAATAATTCATAGTTTGGATTTGTCATACGAATTTGACTCTGCGTTAGGGTTATTTCGGTTTACAGCATTCTTTCCTGCCCATTCAAACATTTTCCCCAACTGACTTGCTCTTCAATTATCATTCCACTAAACAACTAAAATACTTTCTCTGCTCTACCTATTTAAATGTCCTTTTGAAAACAAAGCCTAAAATAATTTCTGTCTATAATTTCTATCTGACAAGACAATGAGACATTGTTGTGAATTATCTGAGACCCTGTATCTTTTCTACCTACGATGGGAAGATCATCAGTTTAACAGGGTACACTCAATTAGGAGTGTTTGTAATCTGCTCTACCCTCAGGGCAGGAGCTTTAAACAATTACAAAGAACTACCCTCATTTAAATATACAGATGTTATATAGTTCATTTGATGCTATTGACAGCTCTTCAGGATTTTATATTTAAACGCTTCAGTATGCACGTGTAGACGGAGCATTGCATTGAACCTGGTGTCAGACTTCAGTGCCTTGGTTTTCTAGACTAGACCATTACTTGTACAACCAAAGAAAATCTCTCACGAAGAAATTTGTATTGATTAAGCCACAATGAAATGTCCATGCAAATTAAAGTGAAAACTACATTCATGGTTAACATTCTGTCTGTGAAAATGATCATACATACAAGTTGAAGCAATCATTAACAAGAACTCAAATAGTCAAATATTTTGAATCAAGGGCCTGTCTTCGTATACACCATGATTTTTATCATTTAGAATTTATCACAAGCCAATTTGTTAAGTTGTTAAATAAATATCGCAGCCCAAGGAGGGAATTGTATGCAAATTACATAAGCATTCAAATCTAAAAGGAAAATTAGCAACATTGGTTCCTTAGGAGAGAATAGTCAGGGCATTGGGCTGACTTTCTTTATAAAATTGTTTTAGATTTATGGCTGAAATACAGAAGCACTTTTATAAGCATCACAAGAGACTATCTATTAAGGCAAAAGGACAAGTTAAAGCACCTTACTGTTTTAACCTTTCACAGTAGAATTATAAATATAGTATATTCATGATGAATCATTCAATATTTTTCCCTAAATATCCTAAATTCTTTTAAGTGATTTATTGTTTAGCAAATGTCTAGTCTGTTCTCTGTTAAATGCTCTAGAGCTTAAAGCTAAATAACCTCCCTTGTGCTTGAGGTAGTTTACTTCCCTGTAACAAATCCCATCACTCTTTGGCCAAGTTCTCCTATTTCAACAGGACTGAACACAAACAGGGCATCAGACTGCTCTGTTCTCAGAGTCATGTTAGACGTATAGGTTCTGTATCAGTTCCACCTGTGAAACGACTTTCCCAACCTGCAGAGGCTACAACTGAACACTCAAAGTTAAATGGAAAAAAATTAAGTCAATAGTTAATCCCAGGAAGATATAAAAGCACTTTATTCTTTCCTTTTATTTTATCTTTTCAGCATCATGAGCTCCCTGGGGGATCTTTGAAGAGCAAATCAATCTTGAATTACTTATTTGAAGAGGGTTAAAAAGTACCTAAAATAAACATGATGAACTGGAAAAAAAATTCAATTTCATAATGAACAGCCTCCATTTGGGGCTCTATGCTAAATAAAATGGTTGATATTGATTGATTATAATGAAAAGCATGACAGTCCAATGCTTTGGCAAATCATGTTCGTCCTAAGGAGGCAACATTGAGTCAATAAATTGCGGAATAATAAATTCTTTTAGAGTTATTTTTTAAATTATTTGCCTGTGACTACTATACTTGGACTGAGTGAAGCCTGCCAAATTTGACATATTCTTCAATAATAGGACAACATGCTTTCTGTATTTTATACCATATAGAGTTGAAACTTCAGAATATGAGTTATAGGGTGAAAAGTATTTCCAGAAGTTATTTTAATATTCCAGCCCTCAATACGTATTCTCTCTAAAGTATAACAAATAATTTATTTTTAACATTTTTAGTACCCAGTTTAATTTTCAAATACTTCCAATGGTGACAGTTAAACAGTAAAATGAAATTTCTCAAATTTGATCTTAATTTCTTTGTGAGGAAAGGGAATCATCATGTAATATAGATATAAGGAAAAACATACAGTTTTATTTAGTCTGTGCAATTTATGTAATATTTCACCAAAAACTTAGCTAACTAGCATTTGGGAGAAATTTTTGTACTGTGCATCTTTGAATCATAATGATTTGGTAGGGTCTGTAACTCATGAAATGTTGCACTCTGAGGATTGGGGGTCGTGGGTAAAGGAAATGCTAACATAGTATCTAGGCCTGGTGGTTCAGACTGAGCCAAGGCATTTGTGTGAGAGTGTGTGTCCTCTGTAGAAACCCAGGGTTTATCTACATGGCTGGGTAGCTGGGTGGAGCTTTGAGCACAGGAATAAACAATGTATTATTCATTGTTACAAGGCCCAGTTAGGTGCTAAGCGTACACATCCAATACTCTGCTGACCCTGAAAGGGTTTTAAGAAGAGTGAATACCTTGGAGAAGCCACTGGACTTGGCATTGTGATTTTTGAAGGAGTGATTTCAGTAATATAAAGAAGTGGAAATAGATTGTGGGTTCTTCAAAAATGATTACGGAGTGAAGTACAAAAAAACATAGTCATACATCAGTTCTTCCATGTAATACAGTGACAGGAAAGGGTGTGATGGCTTGAGGAGCAAGAAGAAAGCAGTGTAACAGGAAGGCTTTTAAGAACAGAGAGACAGCAGAGAGTAGAGCGTCTCCATCAGAGAGTCCCAGACTGACGGACAAGGCAAGAGGAGAGAGGAGGCCCTGATGAGGCAAAGTTCCTGAGAGACTGAGGCTTTGGAAGGGAGCACAGGAGAGACAATGCTAGATTTCTAGTGTTCCCAGATATATGCAGAAACATTATTCAGTGCTATACGAAATGCATGGTCTCCTAACATTTATTTGTAGAAATGAAGCATAAAACAAACAAAACAGTAAGTTGTTAAAGGTTCATGGGGTTCATTAAGTTTTGATGTCATTAAGAGTGTTAACACATTTTCCCAACAGAGTCTGTCTAATCTTCCAGAATCATATTAAATGAAAAGACACAGAGCAGGAAAAAAAAAAAAAAAGAAGAAGAAGAAGAAGATGATGATGATACGGGAGGCAAATTCGCTTCCCTATCTGAAATGGCACATTTCCTGTGGCACCAAATCATTTTCTATCTTGACAAGAAAACAGGTTATTACAACCACTATAAGCCATTGTTGTGATAATTGAGTAGATCATGTATGTGGCCTGTTTTTCCTCATAAAAGAACAAAATCATCATTTCTGTAGCACATAATAGCTCAAACAGCAGGAAGGAAATAACACAGACTCTGTTGTCGTGGTTGTTTTGTATATTTGATTGTTTGTTTGTTTCAGCACCGAATGTGGCTCCTTCAGATGTTGGAGGTGGGGGTGGAAGCAACAGAGAGCTGACCATAACGTGGGCAGTAAGTATTAAGTTGTACATGTTGTAGGGTGTTTTATCTATGCCTTATGTCAAAACCCATTTGATTTCTGAAATAAATTGAGATAAAAGAGATCACCCAATATCCAAGTAAGAATACATTACTTATTTTTTTCCTAAAGTCAGACTTTATCTGCTGTACTGTGACTTCCTGTGCAGTTCCTTTGCAAAAATGAATTCTGGATGGTAAGGGGCCCATTAGCCAATTAAATATGCAACTTTTCAATTGCAGAGATATTTTGAACTCATTGTATCTTTGTAACCCAACTGTAATTTAGAACGTATTCTCTGGACATTCTAAACTCCAAAGATTCAATTTACAAACTTGTATCAAAACTCATTTTTAAATTGGAGGCTACATCCTCATTCAAGGCTGACTTTGATCACTATTGTAATGTATCAGTGTAGGATAGTGTTAGGAGTCCAAGAAACTTGTGACTGAGGTATTTTATTAAATTTTCATGACCAAAGAAGTTCCAGATCAGAAAGTATGGATCTCTGAAAAACTATACCTCTTACCTGGAGTTTTGAAATAGAAGAGCTATTGGGAAGGAGTGGGGAAGGTTGTGATAGGACAAACTTGTTTGAATCAGACATCTGGCATGTATCCAGGCAACGTGTTTTATGCAGATTCGTTCATTCATTCATTCATTATTCTTAGTGTTTAATTGCTACAGACAAAGCATGATCTAGACTCCAAAGAATTTTAAGGACTGCAGGAAAAATGGCAGGTTTTACTCTTGGCATGGACCAAATTGATTGATATGTATAAGTGAATATGTAGCAGAAATTAACATTACCGTCCCTTTTGTAGTCATATGTTATAAATTCGGCATTCAAATCACATTTTTTATCAAGATTTGGGAAAACCTATTTTTTTGCTAATTCAAATCTCAAATTATTTATTTCTAAGTTTCAATGTCAATGACATGTTCAAAAATTATAAATATTATAAAAACTAGAACATTTGACTCTTTCCCATATGGCTTGATTTTTGTAAACTCTTCAACTGTCTGCTTCCAAATAAGTTGAGCCTTATCCAAGATTAAGGATTATAAAATCTTTCTCCAAAAGTTAAAAATCAAATTCTGGGAATGGAGCATGAAAAACATTATTTCTGAAAGCTCCATTGCTGATTCTGTTATACTCCAAATTCCAAAAACTAAGTAGAGAACTATCAATAAGAAATATGTTTAAAGAACTGTAGAAATGTTAGATTGTAGTAAAATCACATAGCTACGCTGTATACCCAAGCACAGCTTCCTCCATTTGACCTTTATACATTTCTGTATCTTTCTGTTTAACACGAGTATATCCAAACAATGGTTTTATGTTGAGTTCAGGGTTTTTGCCTGGAGACAATTTGACTTTGATTTTCTGTAGACAAAAGTAAATATACAATTTGCACATTTACCTTACTGGCTAACAAAGACCAAATGACAGGGTGGAAACTAGCTTTAGGTCAGTATTTATAAATAACACATTGTGAGGTTCGACAGAGATGTCTTTATTGGGCAATTGGCATGTGTAGTAATAAGAAACCCTGAGAAAATAATGCAAACTGAGCCCTTTCTTCAGCCCTGGAGTTAGGGGCCCAAAGCCAGCTCCTATAAATGAGTCCAGTGTTGCCCCTTCTTCCTTGTCACTTTCTCCTTTATTCCTGTGACCAGTTTCCTTTTTATTATAATGAAGATATTCTAAAGATATTCTAAAGTCTCCTATAACTCTCTTACCATTGCCTTTTAATTCTAAAGAAATTTCATTACTCCTCCACTAAACACTGGAGGCCCTAGTCTAGGTGTTGGGAATAAAGAAGAAAACAAAACTAAAAGAAAGAAACCTCTGCCTTCATAAAAATCACATTCCAGTAGATGGGAGAAACAATAAAGTTGATAAGTAGCAAAATACAGTGTGAGATCATGAAAGTGTTCAAGGGAAAAAATGTAGCAGGAAGGCGGGATGTGGAGTGTTGGGAAGGAATCTTGAGATGGCAGATTCTATGGCCGGAGAAAACATCATTGACATCGAGTAGGTGATTTTTCCCTCAGTGTCATATGGCATCTAGGAGAACATCCCCCAGGGTGAGAGTTCCCTGTGTGTCCCCGAAATAGCAAGGCTGCCCCTGGGTAAACACCATCATCGCATGTCATGCTCTGGCATTTGCAACGAGCCCTGACTTAAGAACCAAGTGTGTTTTTACTAAGAGCTTGTTTCCATGTGTATTATTCTTTGCATGGGGATTTCCTCCTGTGTTAACTGTATCACTAAAACCTATTGAATATTTAATTTCCATTTAGCCTTTGTCAAGAGAATACCACTATGGCAACAATTTTGGTTACATCGTGGCATTTAAGCCATTTGATGGAGAAGAATGGAAAAAAGTTACTGTTACTAATCCAGACACCGGCAGATACGTCCATAAAGATGAAACCATGAGCCCTTCAACCGCTTTTCAAGTCAAAGTCAAGGCCTTCAACAACAAAGGGGATGGACCTTACAGCCTTACAGCTGTCATTAATTCAGCACAGGACGGTAGGTAAAAGAAAGACCTTTCTAACACAATGAGGGAGGAAAATGGAATTCTCTCGTAGGCATTTAGTTCACTTTCTTTCAGTCCTGATTTACCAAGATTATTTTTGATCATACTATGCATTTAGTAAATGAGTATTATTGTGAGCCCAATTAAAATGTCAATTCATTTCACCTAAATGACAGGAATGCTGTTAAAATTCTTTAGATCACGTCCACGTATTTAGGAAATCTTCACTAAAATAATTGGCATAGGTGCCTGTCCTTGGGCTCATGATTATAACTTTGTAGTCAGAAATTCTCCATACTTGATTGGAAGGTGAATGCATTCATAAAGTTTTACAATTTTAAAATGGCATAGCCTATACATTTTTTGTAAACCTTAAAATTCTAAACCAAAATTTGTGCCTTTGTAGCATTTATGTAACTTGGTTATCATTACAATACAGTATTTGCTTGAATTTCAGTTAAGGGACTCTAGATATAACTATATGAAAAGAGGATCAATAAGGCAGTTGAATTTATTTTTTCTTGAAAAGACAGAACTTTGTCCTGTAAGTCATTTAGGAAAAAAAAAAAAAAAAACTGATGCTAGATCTTTTTGTTTTTCTAGGGACATTAACTAATTTGAGCATGCTCTTGGAGGACTCTGTGTATTTATGCTGAATGACATACAGTTTTAGGTTAAATGTAATTACATTGTTTTCTATGTTTTTCTGGTAAAGTTGCTAAGCTTTTTATTTATATTCTGTTTAAGAAAAAAAGACCTTCCTCTATGGTTCTTCATTCATGTGTGCTATGTAAATAATTAATAGTAAAGCGAATAGATTCCATTGCCTTCTGATCTAACATTTATCCATTTACCCTTGGCCAAGTTGTTCTTTGCACTTGAGTGAGAAGCACAGATGGAAGACTTTGAAAACTAGAACTGTGTGAGGGACCCTTCCATTTGTTTAAGGGATCAACACTCTTTTGGTATACCCAATTGCATTGTTTTTATTCTAAAATACACATTTAGTCATTCCTTAGAACTCAATAGAAATTTTCGCATGTGCTCCTCCCTTCAGCAGAATTATTAGCTTTCATATTTGTTAAAAATGTAATATACAGAGGGTACCAAGAATATATACACATTTTAAGGAAAATAAAAACTATATTAAAGTTGTAATACTCAGTATATACTGATACTACAAATGACTGTAAGTCCCCTTTGATTTCTGCAATTACGAGAGGTGCCCCCAGTGGTTACCAGCAGCATCCAGACACTTCCACTGATGGAGAACGACCTCTGAGTGATGTTGTGAGATCTCCTGGATCTTCCCTGGTGCACATCACACACAGTAGTGGACGCCTCGGACATACTGTGAATGTGTGTAGTTGTCAGGCATGTTGGAGGTTCTGTTGGATGTCACACCGCCATTGCTGTACTTCCACCACATTCTGGAAGTTCAAATACTGCTTCAGAATAGTCTTGTGCTCCTTGAAGGACAACCGTACCTCTACCATTTTCTTTCACTGTCCTGCCTGTCACATGGTGACATTAGCATTCATTTGACTGTGCTGTCTTTTGAGCAAGCATCATACTACACGTTGTTACCATAATTCATTTTAGCTTCAAAAAGTAGTATATAGATAATGTCTCTTAAAATGTATATACATTTGGACAGTGCCTGTGGCTCAAAGAAGAAGGGCACTGGCCCCATATGCCATAGATGGCAGGTTCAAACCCAGCACCGAGCAAAAACTGCAAAAAAAAAAAAAAAGTATATACTTTTTGGCACCCCCAGTATATTCAAATCCTATCATCATCTTTGCTTTCTATACATGCCATTTTACCACACATACACTCATATATATAAATATATCTCATAATATCATGTCATATACCTGAAATATACACAATAAAATTTCTTACAAAGATACGAAACACAGTCATACAGAGTTGCATCCTTTTAAAAGATAGCCCAACCAAATGCAGTGAGAGAATAAAAAAATAGGAATAAATTATTATCTAACAATATAAATGTCTTTATGACAAATCTTATTTTCTATATGCTTGTGCTCATGCAGCAAAACTATAATTAGCCTCAGTTTTAATAATTTGAAAATGAGTTTCTCTGACAGAGAAAATGAAAGTTAAAAGCATTTTATGAGTTATCTTCTCACCTAATACCATTCTTTGACTGCTTTATTTGGTGCTGAAGGACCTTTTAGGCAAATAGCTTGTTGTCTATTTAGTGATGGGCATTTGTATTTAATTATATTTCTCTCCTAAATATTTCATGAGTCTCATAAAACTTGCACATGCTGAAACTTGTATAAGTGTTAATCTTTTCTTCTCCTGCTAAGAAATTAATCATAGTGCTACATGTTTACCTGGATTCTGAAAGGCAACAATATTCGTGTGTAGAAAAATTTTTTAACATTAAATAGGATTATGGCTTTTTAATGAAAGACAATAAAAATTGATCACCCTGCTTAAAGGCTTCTTTGGTTTCTTTGTGTAAATTTCATAAGGGATGTAAATTACTTTTTTCCCTGAACACAGGCCTTTTGGATACATATTTGACTTGAAGCCCAGTTGGAAGATTAGACATACAAAAGCTTTCCTGAGCTTAAGAAACAGTGGATGTCACAACTTGTTTCAAAGGATCTGAAGTTTCTTTTTTTTTTTTAAAGGTCTTAGCTCGAACATATGTTTGAGGGAAGTTTTATTAATATTACTGGTGCTTATAGTCATTTTATAAAATATAAAAAATAAGAGAAAATTAGTTTTAATGAATAATTTTGTATAATAAATACTATTTTCCTATTTTGTATAAAAACGGAGAGTTAATAAGCCAAATATTATTAACTTTAATTTGCAACTACAGGCTTTCTTGAGCATATCAGTTGAGAATAGTAAAAAATAAATCAGTATGGTTCTTATTCATAGATGTAGTAGTAATCCGTGAAGCTTTCCTAAGTATGTGGATGTGTTTGTGTATACATCTGCAAGTATGTTAACTTTCATGTCTATGAAAGTGTGTGTATGTATATTACTAACGACCATGAAATAAAGAACATTAGTAAAAACAGAGGCAGAGTTAATAAAAATAATTTGACTTCTTTTATTTTGAAAACATTAAACCATTTGGGGAATATTCATTCACATAGCAAAAGGTGCTATTCAACGTCTGTGTAAAAATCTTACTAACAATGGAATGTTCTCATCAAATTTCAGCTCCTAGTGAAGCCCCAACAGAAGTAGGTCTGAAAGTCTTATCATCTTCTGAGATATCTGTTTATTGGAAACATGTTTTAGAAAAAGTAGTGGAAACCTATCAGGTGAGTTCCATTTTTATAAAGCAAAAATATTTTTTCATAAATATATGTGTATATGTTTTCCAATATGTTATTTCTTAGAATATTCTGTGTCCCATTAATTTATGTGGCATCCAACACTATATTCTTTTTGTTTAGTATGGGGATCAGTTACAAGATAACCTTTAAGAGTTAAACAGAAGTTCCTAACAGAGTACTACTCAGCCATTGCAAAAAAAAAAAAAAAGAAAGAAAATAGGATTAAGTAATACCTTTTGTAAAAATTTGGATGGAACTGGAGACCATCCTTCTTAGTGAGGTATTGCAAGAATGGAAAAACAAACACCACATATACTCACTATTAAATTGGAACTAAATGATCAATATCCATTCACACAGATGACAGTTAAACTCATGGAAATTGAGCAGATGAGAGGGGAGTGCAGGGGACAAGTAGATTCACACCGATCAGGTACAGGGCACCCTGTCTGGGAGAGGGACACAGCTTATACTTAGACTCCAACTGTGGAGAGCAAATCATGGAACCAAATGATTATAGCCCCATAGTATTCTGAAATTTTTAAAATATATATGGAATGATGTCATGTTTTCTACAGAATCCAGTCTAAATTGGGTTAGCATTGTATTAAGGACCGCTGGCTCTTAGAACTGTTGTGTGGAAGTAATTAAATAAACTGCATTTAATCATTTTCTCTGTTTATGTCACTGGGTATTTGAAGGTGATGATCATGGCAGTGATGAAGATGATTATGATGATATTAATGATGAAAACAATGATGACGTTTATTGAAACTTACTAAATATTTAATGAATTTCATTGTACTTAGTCCATATGTGAGATAAACACAATTATTTCCTCATTTTAAAGATAAAGACCTGGAAGCTTAGAAATGTTTTTCCCAGTAATAATTGTCATAACCGAATTTTAATCTAAGTCTTGACTCTCCAGAGGATGGTTGATTAAAATTGCTGGAAGCAAATAATAGAATTATTCTTTCCATTCATTCTTTCTTAAAATCCTTTTACATCTTTCACACACAAAGCTGGCTATCAAAGAGACAAGCGTGACTGTTTAGAAGAGAAAATTCATTTCACGTACTTTCCTGTAGGAAAATATTTCTGCAAGTATACAGGAGGAAGTCTAGGCTGACTATAATGGGGTTATTGTTTCTATTTTCAAATGTGATGGGAAAAGCCAATGGTTAACAAGATAGATGATCATGAAAACCAATAGCCACTGCATGTCCCATGAAAATGTATGATGGATCCAAGTTATAAAGATACACAGGAAAAAAAGAAAGGCAGCACATTAAAAATGTAAAATGAAATATACAGCTGGGCAGCCCTGAGTCCTCTGTGACTGACCCTATCTCGAGGTTAATTTCCTGACATGTCAAAAGAGAATTGCGGGCAATTGGGTCTGAAAATAATCTTTTCTTCCCTGTGGTTTTAAAGTGCATCTCAGTAGAATGTTCGTCACTCATGTTGTCCCTCTTGTTGGGTTCAAAAGCTCTGCACTTCCAATTTTAATACCCAGTGAGTTTTTCTGTAATGTGGGTAAACTGGAAAAATGCAAAAAGTCCTTCTTATCAAAGGCCCTTTAGAACTTTGAGCTCCTCCCCGGGAACCCACGAAAGACTTTACTGAGCAGGTAAAATGTTCACTTAATTAATTGAATGAAAATAAGCAAAATAGGCTACCAGGAATAATGAATGCCAAAACTCTTAGCAGCAGAATCAGAGATTAATTCAGATGATTGATTTCATAATCATCATAGAAGATTAACAATCCTGCATAGTCGGCTCAAGTGTTTCTAAAGGTTAGATTGTTAGGGTGAACATGAGTTAGTATTTAGGAAGTTCTTCATTTTCTTACTTTGGGGAAGGCATTTGTGTTAGTCTGGCCCTCCCCAAGGCGGAAAGCCTCATGCGAAAGTGTAGGCGAGGATGATGCTTTATGGTTGTGTCTTTGTTTCTTTTAAGTAGGATCCTAGGAAGAAAGTATGAGGAAAAGGCAGAGTGAGCAGGAGAGGGGGCAGTGCAGACAGAAAGGTGCTTTCACTGGCTGATGAAACGTGGGTCTGGGACGTGGGTCCTCCATCCCTCAGACCTTGGTAAATGTGACTCAGAAACTACCCTGCCTGAGATGAAAGGCACCCACTCCTGAACGTTCTGAAATATGCTCACTCCACATATTAACCTCACACTTATCAAGTGAATCTGAGCCATCCAGTTCCATTTTATAATAGTTTCCTTTGTGTCTCTGTAAATGAAAACTGCGATTCCAGATTCGGTACTGGGCTGGCCATGACAGAGAAGAAGCAGCACACAGAATTCAGGTGAGCAGCCAAGAGTACTCGGCCAGGCTGGAGAATCTTCTGCCCGACACTCAGTACTTTGTGGAAGTCGGGGCCTGCAACAGTGCCGGGTGCGGACCTCCAAGTGACGTGATCGAGACCTTCACCAAGAAAGCACGTGAGTCTCCTATTTTGGTTTTAGGCTTGTCAAGTACCATCTGTTTCAGGGATGCAAGTGCATTTGGGGGAAATTTTCCACCTAGCTGCCTTGACGTACTTTATAGCCATGCGAGATTTCTTTTAAAATGTTACTTGGTGTACATGTAGACAATGAAAAAATGAGAAGGGTGACTTCATACGTTTAATGTTCCGTTATTGAACATTTTTGTTTTACATTGTGTCCCCACATTTTGTAAAGACTTCCTCCCCCAAAATTGTGTGCCATAAACTTGCCTTCCTTCTGTATTTATGAATGTAAACATTGTTTTAGTAGGAAGGCATCAACAGCATGAGAAAATGAAAATTCTGCTTGTTTTTATATGCTTTGATGTATAAACCTTCTTCATTGCACAACACAAATGCCAGATAAATGTAGAATTATTTGCTCTTATTACTATACGTTGCCATGGATCATATAACAAAACCATCTACCCTGCTCAGATTTTTCAGTCATTCTAATCTCTTGGTTTCACTTTGATGTCTCTGTTCTTGAACCCAAGTTGAGTATATGAAAAAGGGGAATTTGTACACAGGGCTCAGAGTACTTTTTAAGAATCTGAATGTGTGATTACTGTTAAAGTTTGCAAATTTATGGACTTCACTGGGGGACAAAACAAAATCTCCTAATGAGATTATAGAACATGGTGACAAAAGCCAGAGTTTGGTGTCAGACATTGGTTTTAAATCTATCTGTGCCACTTACTAAATGCATGATGATAGACAAATTACCATATGTATTTAAACCTCCGTTTTGTAACATATAAAAGGAACATTCATTCCTTTGTTCTTTTTCTACTCAATTTATTTATTTATTAATTCATCAGAAGCATGCTACATGTCCAGCACTGTTTTGGATGGTAAGGATACAGATGGACCAAACCGGACCCAGATCCTATTCTCACAGGGCTCACAACCTAATGAAAGGGACACAGAAACTTAAATATAATTCTGAAAAACAAATATGTTTCGTCATGTCAGGTGTCAGGGAAATACAACAAACAGAAAATTGAGAGAGATTTGGGTGGGAAATTCTGAATGAGTGGTCAGGAAAGACCAGTTTGGGATGATGCCAGTTAAGCTAGGATTTGATTGATGAGTGATAAGAAGGACTGAGCAGAAAAAGACTGTTTCAGACAGGGAGAATTACTAGTGCAAAGCTTGAAGGTGGGAAGAGTTTAAAATGTTTTAGGTGTACAGCACTGGTACGGACAGGGCATAGATGGCAGGGCGTGTGCTGGGGACTAAATATGCCTGCTAAGTCCTTGTAAGTGAAGAGTTTGAGTTCTATCTAAATGTGGTAAGAAGCCAATGGAAGATTACAAGGCAGAGAATAATATCTAATATATGTTTTCTTAAACAATCCTTCTGATTTCTGGACAGAGTATGTATAGTGGTGAGTTAAGAGTGAAAGCAGAAAACCCCTTGAGGAGGCTAGTTCAGTCTTCGTGGAGAGCACTCATGGCTCTTACTAAGTGACCACAGAGACGGGGAGAAGTGGGACATTTTCTGCAGGCAGAGTTGGCAACTTGCTGCTAATTTGGATGTTGGTGATGAGTGGAATGGAAGACTGAATATGGATTTTTGCTTGAGAAATAGGTCATGCCATCGGCTGTAGGTGGGACTCGTGAGAGGCAGATTTAGGGGTCCGTGGCCAATCACTCATCTTGATTACATCACCTCTGAGAAATCTTCAAGATTCTTGGGAACAGATAGGCAGTGGGGGCATGTGTCTAATGTCAAAAGAGAAATTAGGGTTAGAAATAGAATTTTGAGTATGATAGCCATGGGCTCACATATAAGGACATAAGGAAGGTTCCCAGAGGGAGGAGAAAAGAATGTTCAGGATCAAGTCCTAAATCGTTCTAACAGTTAGAAGTTAAGCAAGGCTATGATGATTAATGAGAAGGAGCAGCCAGTGAGACAGATGGGAAGCTGAGTTGCTAAAATATGAGCTTAAGAGATTCAGAAAGGAAGAAGTTCAGCTCTGTGGAATGCTCCAAAAATGTTCAATTTAAAAAGACTCAGAAGGGTGACATTAGATTTGGCCAAGTAGATGTGATTGGTGACCTTAAAAACAGGAGTTTCAAAGGCTGTAAGAGAAAAAAACCCAAAGTAGAACATGAAGGGAAGCAAGTAAGCCTTATATTGAGCGTGTCAAATGAACTCATGGGTGTGAAGTGCTGAGCACGCGCCTGGCATACAGGACGCGTTCATTGAATTAGGTGCTGTTGTTGCTGCTGCCAGCGTCATTATCATCTGTCTTATAACTCCTGACACAGTGAAGTCTGCAGAACTGAGTTGGGATATTGTGGTCACTGATGGCATGTCACTGCGTTTCACAGCTCCTAGCAAACCTCCGAGGATCATCAGTTCAATAAGGTCTGGTTCACGCTACATCATCACCTGGGATCATGTCGTCGCCCTATCAAATGAATCTACAGTGACAGGATATAAGGTATATAAAAGATTACTAGGTTCTTCTCCACAAAAGCCCCATCTTACAAAGAATGATTGAGATTTGCAATGTTTGCTATTTTGGCAAAACCCATTCAGCTTTCGTATTCTAAGCGGAATAGCCGAGCCACATGACAGAATGCCATGATAAATTTTGAAATGATAAAAAACAAGCTCAGTGAATTTTAAGATGTTATGTCAAGTAAGATAAGTAGAATGACTGCTTTAAAGAATAGAATTGTTGGAATAATCAGTGATTAAAAAGGAGAAACAGATGAATTCATTTTTCTTTGGCAGCAATAAGTTTGCAGCATCCAGCAAACTCCTTAAGATGCTGAGAGACATTTTTAAAGACCATTTCACTAACATGAAAGAGCCCTGGTTTTATGCTTGTTGCCTAAAAAGTTACATTCTTTTCATCTCATTGTTTTGAGTTGTCTCAAAAAGTAAAATTCAGATGCTTCAGTCACATCTTGGATAATCTTAAAGAAAAATGTAGACATAAATTTTCATGAATTAAAAATAACATGAATTTTTCCACTGATTTAAAATGTATTAATTATTATGAATGAAAGTGCAAACATTTTTATTCTAGTTTTATTATTAGGGCACTGGCTCATTATATGACCTTATTAAGTATTCGTGTTTTTGACTTTGTAAGGTACTCTACAGACCTGACGGCCAGCATAATGGCAAGCTGTTTTCAACTCATAAACACTCCATAGAGGTCCCGATCCCCAGGGACGGAGAGTATGTTGTAGAGGTTCGTGCCCACAGCGATGGAGGAGATGGAGTGGTGTCTCAAGTCAAAATTTCAGGTAAACCAGTCATTTCAAACACATGTCAATTAAGTACCTGTATGTTTTTCGACCATGTGCATTTTCAAGTGTAGAGATAGGACTACTATTCAAATCAGTGCCATTATTTTCCTAAGTAGATTTGAAGTATCAAGGATGCCCTAGAACTTTATATTCTTTCTTTGTGAATCATAAAAGTAATTTTATGACATACCACATACTTGCGGATTGTGATTTGGATGTCAGAGCACAATCATAAACTTTCAGTTCTAAGAAGAATGCATTCTGGGGCTCTAACATAGAGAATAGAATGTGTTAACTAACTTGATTATGGTCATCATGACACAGTGTGTATATCAAATCATCACACTGTACACCGTGAATAAGTTCAATCTTTACTTTGTCAATTCAATATGATTAAATATTTTATTTTGAACTAGAAAGCCCAATTAAAATACCATAATGCACTAAGTGGTACATAATACCAGATTTGTTACTGAATAGTTTCTAAACTTCTCTTACATCAAAAGAAAATTCACAGGGCCATTTATCATAGTCCTCTAACCCCATTTACTTGCCCTACACATATTAATAATAAAAAAATAGAAAGATAACAGATTGCATCTCCTTTATCTTATCCCTCTCCCTATCTATTACTTTTCAGTAAACTCTGTTTTTCACAGCATTGATTAGCTAGATATGCTTATTTAAAGAAATCATTTCTTCCTTTTTTGGATTTAAAGTATTCTATTATTTAAACTTTGATACTTTTTTCCCCAAAGGCATGATGCTAATCTAAAATTGATGTTAATTTAAGAATTGTAAGAAGGTTAAGAAATATTAGAAGATACTAAGTTAAAGATGGGAATTATTTATAGCAAAATAAATACATTGGTAAATTACCACCATGAAAATGTGGTGATTTATAGTTACACAAGTAAATACTATGTGTTAAATTAACAAGAAATCCTTTAATACATGCCACAATCATTAATAATTTAAATCCTAGCTTTATCCAGCTATATTTTCATGAAATTCATCACAAAACATATGCACATTTTTCAAATCAAAATAGATTGAACAATACATTGAAAAATTGTATTTTTAGTTTAAAAATTTAGGAATTATAGAAATCTTAAAGGAAAAGAAAATAATCAAACATAAAACAAACAAACTACTGTTAATATTTAGTTGAATTTACTTCTATCACTTTTTATACACATATAATTTTACTTTTTAGTTTCAATTGGTTTTGTAAATTCATTTAATATTATACATAATATTCTTTTAAACAAATTACAAATTCCTGGTTTTGTATCATACATAATACTTTTGGAGTACCATTTAATAAATTAATCTTTCATGTTAAATTTAAATAATGAGACAAAGTTTTACTTTAGATGCTAAATTTCTTTTAAAGTATTTATTAATTTATGTTCCTTTATCATTGCATATGAGTGCTTTTCTCACTGTACCCTTCAAGATTATTTTCTTTCTTTTTAGTCATTATGAGTTGGGCATCTTTGTATTTTGAAATCATTTTCTAAATTCCTAACCTTGATAAGAGACACATGGTGGGGCTATTTCACAAAAGGGAACCAGGGGAAAAATGTGGCCATTATGTTAAGAGTAGAGTAAAATACAAATTAAATAATAAATTGCTTTTGAGCATTGACTCTGCCTATCTAGAAGCCAACCTTAGCAGACTTTTGCTCTATTCCTTCTGTGAAGCAAAACATAATTCCTGGGATTTAAACCAGAGATTTACAGCTAGAGATGCCACAGCAGTGACAGTAACATCAGTATAGTAAGACACTAATGGTATGTTGGTAAATGTTTAAGAACTGACTGTTCTACAGATAAGAGAAAGGAAAAGTCCTACTTTATAGCATCTGCCAATTCCTATGGTGTAAATATTCTCCTCATATCTGATTTCAGCCTTCCCACATGATGTTGCTAGATGTGGAACTGGGAATTGCTGCTCAGTAGCATATCATTATATGGTTTTGCCACCTTACAGATACAGTCGGCATTCCCCCATAACATTTATAACATTAAAATAAGGTAAAATAATCAGGAAGTGGTGACTTTTGAGTATCTTTGTTTTAAGCTTTTTCATTTAATTAATACATTTGTGTAATTTAGTGTTAATAATAGTGTTTTTAACAAATTTCTTAAAAATTTAACAGTTGAATTTTGGGAAATAATATGGGTCAATTTCAGCATATCATGACTATAATTTGACATTCCAGTATCAATAACTCATGTGTGGAAGACACATTTTCCATATGCTTCTCCTTTTTTTGGAGATGTTCTTACTAATTTCAGAATTGGTATGATTTATCTCTTAGTCTAACCATAACTGTGCAAAGAATCTGTAGAATTAACATTAGGACATGACAAATGCTTAGTGAATTGTACCATTCTGGAATTTTCTTGTTTAGATTTGGATTTATTTGAAAATTGTTTAAATTATTTTCAGTGAGGAAACTGTGTAACTACAAATGGAAATTATAGGTTTTCTTGCAATATTTTCCTTTGTTTTACCTTTTAATACCCAAAATCTGTAGCCAGGAATAGAATACATTGCTAGATTCTGATGTTCATAAGCAGTGTACTGTTTGCTCATCCAGTCATTCATTCAACAATGAATGCCTACAATACAGTAGGTACAGTTCACATATTTAAAATGTGCTAATGTTGAGGGGAGTACAAGATGGCAGTCTAGAGACATCTCCTTTATAGTCCTTCCCAGTGAAACAGGGAAAAGAAGACTCTAGCTACCTCTGGCTGGGGGATCCTGCTGGGAACATCACTCTGGGGGCATGGTGGAGCATTAGGGGACTCCAGGAGCCAACAAGGAGATCAGGAGCTATGAATGATGTGCTAGAAGACACATGCCTAGGGTCAGGAAGAGGCTGGCCAGCCTTCTGGTGGCAGAATGATAGAGACAAAGAAAGGCCTGTCCTGCTGTTTTCTGTTTTGGGACTGGGCTGCTCACTGGGGCTGCCTTGGAAGAGCTTAAGCAAGTTAGTGAACTTGAACAGCATCTGGTGGCCAAGATCAAATCACCATGCAGGATGGAACTCCCATCAGCTCAGCTACTAGAAGGGGACCACCATTGTGGGAGGGCCACCAAAGAGGAACAGTTCACAGGGTCCTAGTGCATGGCTGGGTCTGGCATGCCAGCTAAGCTTAGGCAGCATTCTTGGGGTGATTTGATAGCTCCCACACCTCTGGAAAAGCTACTTTATGTCCAGAGGGCACTGTTCGGAAGGTGTGCCTCCTAAGAAATTTGGCAACATCTCAATCCTGTGTAGACTGAATGCTAGCAAAATGACCAAACCCTGATTGAGGAAAAATAAATCATGAAGATAGGGGTGGCTCTCCTTGGCAACTAGATTGTGGCTCTGGCCCCATCTTACACACCAAAACCAGCCTGTGTGTTTTACATCTCCTAATACCACAGCACCACCTGGTGTTTAGGCAATATATGGCAATACATATATACACATATATTTTTAATTTTTTTCTTCTATACTCAATTTTTTTCCTGTGCTTTTTATTTATTTGTTTGTTTGTTGTTGTTTGTTTGGGTTAGGTTCATTGTATTTTGAGTTTTTCATTTTTACTTTCTTCAATGGCAAGTGTTCCATTTTTGCTACAGTTTTTCAATCCCTTTTATTATTTCTTTCTTTTTAATTCCACTCTTTTCTCTCTTTTGTTGCAGATTTTTCTCATTTCTCATGTTTCTCACATAAATTTCTCATACAACAATGAAGATATCCCATTCTTTATTGTATATAATTTTATTCTTAATTTTCTTTCTCCTTTTTGTTATTTTTTTCTGATCTGTTTTATTCTATTTCAGTTTGTATTCTATTTATGGGACAGAGCCTCACTCTTAGGACTGAAATAGGGTGTCACAGCATTGATCTGGCTCAGGAAGGCCTTGAACCACTGGTCTAAATGTCCTTCTAGCTTTGGCCTTAGAAAAGACAGTATTTCTAGGTTCCAACTTCAAAATACTGTTGATTTTTTTTTATATTTGGCAGAGGTGGGTCTTGACTTTGGCTAGGCTGGAAAGGAGCTTCTGACCTCAAAGGAACCACACAGAGTCCTGGAATTAAGGTGTGGATCAAACCACCCTACTAAATACCACCATTTCTCCTGTCTCTCTCTTTTATCTCTTTCTCTCCTTTTTCTCACCTTTTTTCAATGTTTTCCTTTTACCCCCCCTTTTTAAACTTTTTATTCCCGTTCTTCTCACTCTTTATCCTTCTCTTCCTTTTTTTCCTAAATCAAAAAGACAGTTCAACACCTAAGCACAGAGAGAAGGTAATTTAAAGTGAAGGAGGAAGGAAAAGGAAAAAGAGAAAGAAGTGAACAAGAACAAAGTGCACATGAGGAGGAACTAACAGAAAATTTCTTAAAGGTGAAGAAGAATGACCCAAAGGAATTGAAACCCTACTGGAGAATATAATAAATAAAAACTTCCCAACCATCACCAAAGATTTCACACTCCTTTTAGAGGGATATTTAATTCCAAGTTATCTCAATACAAACAGTATCTCCAAGACTTGGACTGAAGGGTTGGAAAACAGATTCCCATTTCAGGCAAATGGAAATCAGAATAAAGGAGGGTTGCATTCTTATTTTCAGATAAAGCAGGTTTGAAGCAACTAAAGTTAAGAAAGACAAAGATGGTAACTTCATACTGGTCAAGAGAATAATATAACTAGAAGACATTTCAATTCTAAATATTTATGTAAACTACTTAAATGCTTTCAGATTTATGAAACAGACCTGAAGTGCTCTGAGCAATATGATATCCTATAACAGCATAACATCTGGTGACTTTAACATCCCTCTTACAAAACTGGGAAAATACTCTAAATAGAAAGTGAATAAAGATACAACGGACTTAAATGTAACCATAATACAATTGAGTTTAATAGACATACACAGAACACATCATACCAAAGCTAAGGAATATACATTCTTCTTGTCAGGCCACAGAACATAGTCCAAAATAGACCATGTCTAGAACACAAATCAAACCTCAACAAATTAAAAGAATTGAAATTATATCTTATATCTTCTCAGACCTTAAGACAATAAAGGTGGAACTCAACTCCAACAAAAATTTTCATCCCCACACAAAGCCATAACAACTTTATGCTGAATGACAGTTGGGCTTGGAAGAATAAAGGAGGAAATTATTAAATTCCTCAAGCATAACAACAATGAAGCTACCAAAAACTTGTGGGTTACTGCTTTTGCAGTAACCCTAAAAGGGAAATTTATCACATTATATGCCTACATCTGAAAAACAGAAAGAAATCACACTAACAGCTGAATGAATCATCGCAAGGCAATGGAAAAGGAAGAGCAATCCAATCCCAACCTAGCAGAAAAAAAGAAATAACCAAAATTAAATCAGAAATAAATGAAACTGCAAACAAAAGAAACATTCAGAAAATTAAACAAAATTTTATTTCTTCAAAAAGATAAATAAAATCAAAAAAC
>NW_003852465.1:2344360-2350546 GCF_000181295.1 Otolemur garnettii
AAAAAAAGCCCTGGACCAGATGGCTACACACCAGAAGTCTATCAGACCTTCAAAGAAGAGCTTGTACTCATACTGCAGAACCTCTTCCAAAGCATTGAAAAGGAAGGAAACTTCCCTAACACATTCTATGAAGTGAATATCACCCTGATACCAAAACCAGGAAAGGACCCAACAAAAAGGAGAACTACAAACCAATTTCACTAATGAATATACATGCAAAAATACTCAATAAAATGTTAGCTAATAGATTTCAGCTAGACATTTAAAAAATTATACATCATGATCAAGTAGGCATCATTCCAGGCATGCAAGTCTTGCTTAACATATGCAAATCCATAAATGTGATTTAACATATCAATAGAAGCAAAAACAAAGACCGTATGATCCTCTCAATAGATGCAGAAAAAGCATTTAATAAAATTTGGCATCCCTTTCCATAAGAACACTTAAGAGGATCGGCAAAGGTGGCACATTTCTTAAACCAATTGAAACCACCTATGACAAACTGACAGCTAACATCATACTGAATGGAATAAAATGAAAGCTTTTCCACTTAGAACTGGAAAAGACAAGGATATCCTCTATTGCCACTACTATTCAACATAGTTCTGGAAGTTCTAGCCAATGCAATCAGGTAAGAGAAGGATATTAATGGTATCCAAATGTGGGCAAAGGAAGTCAAACACTTGCTCTTTGCCAATGATATGATCTTATACCTAGAAAACTCCAGAGATTCAACCATAAGACTCCTGGAAGAGATCAAGAAATACAGTAATGTCTCAGAGGATAAAATCAATGTCCACAAATCAGTAGCCTGTGTATGCACCAATAACAGCCAAGTTGAGAAGCTAACCAAATACATAATTCCCTTGACAGTAGCTTCAAAGAAAATGAAATACCTAGGAACATACCTAACAAAAGAAGTGTAAGACCTCTACAAAGAGAATTATAAAACCCTAAGAAAAGAAATAGCAGAAGACATTAACAAATGGAAGAACATACCATGCTCTTGACTGAGAAGACTCAACATCATTGAAATGTCTGTACTACCCAAAACAATCTACAGATTAAATCCAATTCCCATTAAAATACCATCATCATACTTTAAAGAACTGGAAAATATAGTTCTTTGTTTTGTTTGAAACCAGGAAAAAAACCCAAAAAACCAAAGCAAATAATAAGGAAAAAAAAAAAACCGGAAAGGGGGGGGAAAAAAATAAAAAAAAAAACTTAACCAAACAAAGCAAACAAGTAAAACCGGGTCCTCCCGAATCCTTGGAACCCCAAAGAATCCCAAACAAAAAAAAAAAAAAAAAAAAAAAAAAGAAAAACCAATTTAACCAAGAAAAAAAAAAAGCTGTATGCATCACTCTATCAGACTTCAGGTTATACTACAATCAAAACAGCATGGTATTGGCACAAAAATAGAGACATAGACATATGGAACTGAATAGAAAAACAAGAGATGAAACCTCTTATCAACATCTGATCCTTGATAAACCAAACAAAAGCATACAATAGGGAAAAGATTCCCTATTCAATAAATGGTGATGGGAAAAATGGATAATATCATGTAATAGACTGAAACTAGGCCCTCACCTTTCACTACTTGCAAAAATTGACTCATTATAGATAAGATATTTAAATCTAAGACACAAATGTTAAAAATCTTAGAAGAAAGTGTAGGAAAAATTCTTGAAGATGTTGGCCTGGCAAATGATTGTATGAAGAAGACTTTAGTGGCAGTCGCAACAATAACAAAAACAAATGGGAATTAATTCAGCTGAAAATCTTCTGCATAGCTACGAAGACAAAAACTAAAAGAAAAAGACAACCTTTAGAATGGGAAAGGATATTTGCATGTTCTGAATATGAAGGGTTGATAAGTAGAATCTACAGAGAGCTCAAATTAATCAACAACAAAAGAACAAACAATCCCATCTACCATTGGGCAAGAGATACATAAACAGAACCTTCTCTGAGGAAGACAGACAAAGAGTTAACAAACATTTGAAAAAAAACACTCATCATCTCTGATCATTAGAAAAGTACAAATCAAAATATCACCTAAGCCTAGTGAAAATAGCCCACATTACAAAGTCCCAAAGTTGCAGATGCTGGTGCAAATTTGGAGAGAAGGGAACACTTTTACACTGTTGGTAGGACTGCAAACTAATATAACCTCTTTGGAAAGAAGGGTGGAGAATCCTCAAAGATTTCAAATTAGACCTCCTGTTTGATTCCATAATCCCATTACTAGGCAGCTACCCAGAAGAAAAAAATCATTTTATCATAAGTACATTTGCACTAGATTGTCTCTCACAATTCAATTTACATTCACCAAGATGTGGAAACAGCCTAAATGCCCATCAACCCAGGAATGGTAAACAAACTGTAGCCTATGTATACCATGGAATATTTACTATTCAGCCACAAAAAGGATTTTTTTTGTATCAACCTAGATGGGTTTAAAATATATTCTTCTTCGTAAAGTATCATAAGAATGGAAAAGCAAGTATCAAATGTACTCAGTACTAATATGAGGGCAGTAGATGATCTAATACACACCCACATAAGGGAAAAATTCAATTCAATTCAAGTTGTAGGGAAGGAGAATAGGGTGAAAAGGGACGGAGGGAGGGAGATTGGTGTGCTTCCACTTAATGGGCACAATGTAAGGGTATATGGCACTCCTCTTGGGTGCAGGACACACTACAAGAGAGACTTTACCTAACAAATGCAATCGTTGCAACCTAGTTGTTTGAACCCTCACATTAACCTGAAATAAAAAAAATAATGTACTAATATTTATGTATTTCCACATCTCTCCCTGTCTCTACTATCATTCTGATGATTCTCTTAGCTTTCAGTGTTGGCTGCTTTCAGTCTGTTCTCTATGGGGCAGTCAGAAAGGTTCAAACATTAATCAAACCATGTAACTCTCCTCTTAGAAAGCTGTCCTATAGGTTAACATCTAAATTCCTTACTAAGGCCAATAGTGTCCCCTGTATCTGGCCCTACCAAACTCTTTCATTTCAGTTAAGTGATTCTTCTCTTTCTCTATTGACCTTTCTCTTCTTCAAAATATCAATGTTATTCCTACCTTGAGGCAGCTGCACTTGTTCTTCCTTTGCCTGGAATTCTCTGGATCTTGGCATCCAAGTTCATTCTTGTCAATTTAGTTTCTGCTCAAATATCACCTCCTCAGAGAACCTATATATATAGCCACCAATTTAAGGTAGCTGATTAATTCATCCTTATGAATTAATGAATTAATCCACACTCTGATTAATTCATCCTTATGTCATAGCATTGTTTAATTTTCATCATAATATTTATGACCATTTAAAATGATCTTATCTATTAATTAACCCTGGTTATTGTGTATCTCTACTTTTACTTGAATCTAAACTCCGTGGAAGCAAACTCTTATCTACGGTGATCTATCTTTGAATCTCCAGCACCTACAAGACTATCTGACGTATAATTGAATTTTTAACAAATGACTGTTAAGTTAATTCATGATGTCTGTATAGATAAAAGTTTAGTAACAGGAATAATTTGGACAACTTAAAACTAGGTCTCTACTTAATCTAGGTCTCTAGAAAATTGATACACTCCCCCATTAGGCATACGACTTGTATTATGTCATGGGCTGAGCCACAAATTTGATTCTCATAAAGAGTAAGATGTCATTTTAGACATATTCAAGAAATTTTATTAGATTTGGTAATCCATAACTACACTTCTTTCTGATCTGAACACTGTTATCTGTTGTCTTAATTCTCCATATTGAATATTTATAGAGCATACCAAGGTACCCATCACTGCAAATGTCTCATTACAAATATACTATCTCTAATACATTTAATATTGTCTTTTAAAAACCTTATATTTTATCAATTATTACGAGCAAAATTAAGACAATGCACAGATTGTTATAATATATTTGATGATAAATTTCAATAATATAATTTGACTTATTACACATTTGCTATGAATTTTAGAATATCAGTTACCAAGTATTCTTGGTCATAAGCAAATATTGATAGAGAAGCATGTATTTAATTATTTATAGTAAACATGCATATGTTAAGCCCTTATTTTTCTTTTTAATTTTGAACAGACTTCAGATTTAGCCAAATCAAAGATGACTTTTAAGGGTATTTTAGAGTCTGAACTTCTTTCTAAGGAAATAAATTGTCATTTAAATCCTTTAAATCAGGAGTAACCTGATCAGATTTTCTCACTGAAAAATCATATTGGAGATTGTAAAAAATTAGATAATAGGGGAGTAAGATGTAAGAAGATGTGTTACAAGGTCATTGTCATGATTAAAATATGCTGATGTTCTGGACTGAAAAGAAGGCAGTGGTGGATGTCTAGGATAGATTCTAAAGCAGCAAGGCATCTTTTCCATTTGATTTAAAGTTACTATATTTGCATTTTGTTGACTTAAAGTCTTCTAATAGATCTGTAATTTATCCTGATGTTACCACAGATGATGTAGTCCAAAAATATTTAACCTAATTTTTTTTAAACTCTAAGCTATTAAGTTAAACTATATAACCAAAGCCACTGACTTAAATACTGTAATGCAAAACACATTTTGTTTTTTTGCTTTGTCCCCTTCTGCCCAGTAGCAGAAGAGGAAGGTCTAGGAAACCATTTCCTACATGGATCTTTCCGAAGTTTAACTCCATTCCTCCTGTGCTCTGTTCACCAGTGACTTCATAGTGCATTATAAAAGGGACAGGAGAATAGTAGGATATTTAGATTTAATTTATACCATAGGACCTCTGTAAGTTGACCACCCAAGGGACTTTAACAACCTAGTCAACATACAGTGGTGGTCAACATAAAGAATTAGGCCTGCTGTACTGATGTACATGTTGGCACATGTCCTGTTTATGAAAATTATGTCACTTTAAGGAGGTGATCAATGTAGGGAGGTGGTCAACTATGGATGGTCTACTACATATTATTTAATTGGTATTTGTGATTAATACATAATCAGATATTTTCATTCAGGAGATGGAGTCTTACTGACCTCATAAAATTTTTTACCTTCTTTTAAAGACTGTAATTCAATAGGGATATTTCATCTTTCCTGACAGAAACCTCACTATAGAAGAAATAAAAGAACTATATAGTATTCCGTGACTTTATACACTCAATTTCTTTGAAAACTACTTTAAGCATTATAGGCTTGATCACAGACCTATAATCTATTGATGAAAGATGCTGATAAGTCTAAGGGCTGCTTGTAAAATAAGTGAATTCTCTCCCATCACAATGTGTAAGGTGAGGCTCAGAAAACTTATGCTACGAATATCATGCAGGGAACACTTCTGGACTCTACCAAAGTACAGCTCTCAAGACCAAGACTGCATTTCATAAGCCAGAATGATTTTAAGAGGAGGCAATTATTTTAAGTTTTCCTTTCTATTCTTAAAATGTGTTCCGCTGAGGAATGTTTCATACAAGTTATTTCTGAGTCTTAAGTTTGATACCCCTAATGTGTGCCCCAAGGATATATAGTAAGACTTAGGAGCAGACTTTTGTTCTCTTTCTCTGGCTGATGAGGACACAGACATTGATGGTATTGTTTTTAATTATGTTTCTTAAAATAGTAATTTACATAATTTATTTGAAAGTTGTAAAAGTAAAGAATGTGTTCAGGAAGTAAAATATAGGGGCAGCTCAAAAGAGTAGGGCATCGGCCCCATATACCAGAGGTGGTGGGTTCAAACCCAGCCCTGGCCAGAAAAAAAAAAAAAAAAAAAAAAAAGAAGACGTGAAATCTCAAACAGATGTTTAGGCCCACAAGTTCACGTACCATTTTAACAAAGGGTAGTAAAGAGTGAATAAGCAGCTAGACAAAGGGATTTGGCCCCAGGAATGAGTGAAGTTTGGGGAAGGTGACCAGGAAAAATATAGTCCATTATGCAGATTCAAAACCTCTCCAGTGATAAGAGTTGTGTCCAGTGTGTAAGGAAGAAAACAACAGCCTTACTCATGCAAATTTCCTTTTCAAAAGGAGATATTCATGCCTTTCTCTAAGGCAGAAGCAGGGAGCTCAGAGCCCTCTTTCTGCTCAAAAATTATCCTGATTCCAAGATGAAATAGCTGAGGCTGCCCAGTGTTCCCCTTCAAGGGAGAGGGGAGGGAGTTTTCAGGAAAAGC
>NW_003852465.1:2350566-2363735 GCF_000181295.1 Otolemur garnettii
TGGCATTTTAGAGGTCTGTATTAGTTTGCTATGGCAGCCATAACAGTGTCACCAACCGGGTGGCTTAAACAATAGACATTGTTTTAATATATATAATGATTCTGAAGGCTGGAAGCCCTAGATGAAGGTCTCAGCAGGGTCGGTTTCTTCTGAGGCCTCTCTCTGTGGCTGCTAGATGGCCGACTCCTCCCTGGGTTCACATGGTTTTCCCTCGGTGTGTGTCTGTGTTCTCATGTCCTCCTCTTCTAAGGATTTTGTGGTAAGAGTCCACTCTACAAATGTTGTTCAACTTAATTACTTACAGACCCCATCCCAAATATAGTCTCATTCTGAGTTACTGGAGGTTAGAATTTCAACATATGAATTGTGAGGGTGGGAGAACAAATTTCTGCCCCAAAAAGGTCATTGGTAATTTTCAGAAAGAAATTTTTATGAAATAGGGTGGGTGCAAGTCTTATTTTTCCAAGCAAACCTCATAGAGTTTATATTTTAAAGAGAGGAAGCAAAAAAATTTTTTTGAAGATAAATAATAATATACTACATTTTATGAGATAATGATAATAATGATAAAAATGAAGCTGGAAAGGTGGGGAAAGACTGGAGGAAGAGGGCAGGTTGCTTGTTGAGAATAAGAATGGCAAGGAGGGGCGTGGTCTGATGAGTAACTGGAAAAGAGGGTGGAGGGAAGTGGGAGAACTCTCTGTGCAGGTATCTGGAGGGAAAGGAAAGAGTTCCCAGGAGAACAGCACAAAAGCCCTGAGCTGAGAGCATGTTTGGCTGTTCATGCACCGCAAGACCAATGTGGCTGTGGCCAACCAAGCCACTGGAAAAATGTACAAAATTAGGCTGAAGAAGCAGGTGGATTCTGAATCAGAGAGAGGTTGACAGGTCCTGGTTAAAGATTTTGGATTTTGTTCTAAATACTGGAATGAGAAGCCATTGAGCTATTTTTAAGGTGGGAAATGACATAATGACTAGATATTTATTTTACACTAGAACATTTTAGTTTCTCTTTAAGAGGGAAGTAGAAATCTCATCAACAATAAGAAAAATCTCCGTGAATCTCTGGAAACAGGGAAAGCAGTTAGGAGTCAAATGGTAATAGTCCAAGCAGGAGATGAAGTGCGCTTTGGCTCGTGTCATAACAGTAGAAGCGAGAAGCGGTTATATTCAGGATTTATTTGAAAGAAGACCCAACAGTACTTTCTGATGATTTGATGAGAGGTGTAAAAGGGGATTTGGCAGAACTCCATGGATTTAGATTGGCTCAGTCATCTACTGAAATGACGGACAGAATCGTCTACTGAAAATAGATGGCAGAAGGAAATGAGGAGTAGTTCAGATTTTGACATGCTGAGTTCAATGTGCCTATTAGACGTCCAGGTGGAGGCAGATGAACAAGGGATCATTCAGCTCAGCCAAGAAACCAGCTGAGGTCAGATGACATAAAGCTTGTCAGGGAACCAACTGGCATAGTTATATACCTTTATTTGCATTGCATGCCAGCCTGGACACAAACACGGAGATAGCAGATGTTTGTTAGTGTTGCCCAATGTTGGCAAATTACGTGGTTAATATCATCGGAGATCAAGCAAACCAAGGATTTATTACTTCTAGCTAAGGAATAATTTAAACAGCTGAACAGTGTGTGTCCATTAAACATTTTTAGCTGTCAGTAACAAACTCTTAGCCCAAAATTGCTTCAGGAAGACCTAGTAGAATCAGTGTCTCAAAAATATAATTTAGGAACAGTTACTTAAGAGATGTCAATATCAGTTTCATTTGAAGGCTTGTCCTGCTGTGGTTGCAAACATCTACAGTGGTGTTAGGTATTATTGCACAGACCCTATGAAAAGGAGAGGGTCTCTTTTGAAGCTATAGCATCAAATGAAGTACCTTTCTCAGAAGCCACTTGTTAACCCTTCCCATAATGTTCAGAACTCTGTCACTAGTAAACTGTCATTTCCGTGATTGCTCAGACTGATCAAGATGGGCCTCTCATCTGAGGCCGAGAAAAACCTTCTTCAAGGGGTGAATATTTGAACAAAATATGAAGAGTGTTCATATTAGCAAAGAAGCAGAAAGAAAATGATTTATGCATAATGTTCAAAGTTAAATAATGAGATAAATAAACATAGAGATAGGATATGCACTCAGAGGAAAGAGAGAGGAGGAAATTAGGCCAAAGATCAGCTTCCTAAAAGTGGAGAAAGGGATGGAGAATTACGGAATGGCAGGCTTCTTCAAAAGGCAGGATTATTTTTTATTGTAGCAATAAGGAAGTCTCAATCAATGTGGATACTAAGATTAAAATCAAGACTTATGAGATTGAGGAAATTACTGAATATTATGTTATAAGCTGAGTTGTAAGAACTCTGATTCAAAGAAAGTCACTAAGCAAAAGTTTACTAAAGAATAGTTACATAGGCAAGTAGAGAGACATATTTAAGGAATGGTTTTAAGGCATTATTGCTATAGGAAATTATAAATACTTTTGTTTTGTTTTCTATTTTAGATTCATTATTCCCCAATTCTGAAATCTGTGCAGTAACTTATTAACACCAAGAGATACACTTGGTGGTATACTCTAAATTGAGAATGGTATACTGGGAGGGTAGAATCAGGAGAGAATATTACTGAAGGGCAAAAAATGGAACCCAGCATGAGAAGGGACTCTCACGTATAATCAGTGCTTTGGAAAATGGGGTTGGAAATTAAAGGAATCGATTTTTTTTTTCTGGTAGAATGTAATTGCATCAAAGTTTCAGAAAATGACACATAGTGTTTTTCAAAGATGAATTTATTTTTCTAAATATTTGGTAACAGCAAAATTCTAGTTTTCCTAAGTAGTAATCTGTTTCACTCACCTTGTTTGCATAATACCAGTATTTGAGAAATTTTGCTCAGGCTGGTCTCAAATTCCTGAGCTCAGGCAATCCACCCACATCAGCCTCCTAGAGTGTTAGGATTCCAGGCGTGGGCCACCACACCCAGCCTGAGAAAATGAATAATCTTGTACAATGCTATATATGTAAAATTATAAGATCAATTTTGCATTTCTCTATGAATGTTGATTTATCAATGGCATATAAATTGCACTAAGATATTTCTTCTGTATACTCAAATGGATTGGAAACATCCTATTAGATTTTCCAAGTAGATTGGAAACATCTTAAAGATGAACTATTAATATTAAGATAGATATACCTCCCCTCAAATCAGAGGATACTGTTTTATATTTTCCCCCCAAATAAGAGTAATAAATAAGTGAATTAAAACAATAAGATTATGCATTAACCATCAAACACCATTTCAAAATTCATTTTCCTTTGAAACGTTATAGATTCTGTTGAAATTTGTAACCCTCTCGGGAAGATACAAAGACAATTTTCTGTTCTGAGGAGGTAGTTGGGTTTTAAGTTTTCTCTCCTGAGGGCTGACACTTATTCACTAACCCATAAATTTGAAAACCATTTAGAAAAGAAAGTGAGTTTGTCGATGTGAAAAAATAAAACCCTGGGTATTTCTCACAAATCTAATTGGAAACCTTTAATGCTATAAAAAGAGGGATTATAAAACACTTAAACTGGAAAGTGGCATGTCAACATATTAAAATGGTCCATTTGATACTACATTAGGGACCAGCTTTAGTGATTTATGGAGGAACATTTAGGTCTCAAAGTACTTCTCAGAGTTGGGCAAGGCTAGAAGCCAAGCCTCTTGGTAGATCATTCACAGTGTGAAAGCAATGTGAGGAAGAAAATGCCACTCCAGAGGCAGTCTTTATAGATACCTTTTACAAAATGAGCCCCAGCAAAAGAAAACAAATGATTTAGAGCAATTTCAATTGTATGGACTTCTCCAGCTGGTTGTCTTTCCTTGATAAGCTTTCATTTCAAGGCTTGCATACTTTACTCTCATCTGATCTTATTAAGAATGATTTCAAAAACAAATTGCCTGTCTTGAATCAGATAGCCAGGAGTGGAAGAAAGAGTCAAAGGTGTTGCAGATTGAGGAGGACTGGCCCCGCAAGACCCCTTGCCCATGGGAGATGCCTTATATCCATATGTGCCTGGCCACTGGGAATTTCTAGGATAACAACATCTTTTTAGATGTCTTTGTCTCTTAATTTGTATAATTCCTCATTTCTGATGATTTTGTTTTGTGCCCTGCCTTAGCCACCCACTGGTGGTCACAATCAAGGCAGAGTTTCACACTTTAGTGAGAATTAGAATTTGAGGGGTCTTTGAAATGGGAATGGGGGAAAAATATAATTTTCATTAATTTCTAAGGGAAATTTCTTTAAATAATGAATTTAGATGACAAATCACCATCACCAATAACAATCATGGATATTCTCACATATTACAGGTGTTAAAGTGTCACTTATTTAAAAATATGAAATTTATTGAACCTGTTTCTACATTTACTGAATATGTTAATAAGAATACCATTTTAATGGGGTAGTAAAGATATCTTTGGTTTCTTGATATTTTTATAAATGCATTTCAGATCACTGTCACTCTCCAAAGGACTTGGTTCTTGCTTATATTATTTCAATGTTTGTACATGTAGATGATCTTTACATTAATCTGTCCTCTCAGTTCCTCGAAACCCTTCATCTTATTTTTGTTGTTCTTGCCATGACTTCAACCTCTGGTATCCTTCTTCATGAGACATCCTGGCCTTTGACCACCTTTTATCTTTACTTCCACTTCTAGTACTCAGACTCCTAGACTCTCTCGCTCCCCCCAACCCCAGGAAACTCAAGCAAGGTGATCTGACCACTGTGTGTATGTCCTTTATATCCTCATGTCCTCGCTCTCTCCATATCCAGCTGTAATGCCACAGGCACAAATTACAATTATGTTGACCCACAGCCCCTCAAGGTCCCTTTTTCTTCTCTCAGTGAGCCATGGGTTAGATCTAACTCACCACTGGCTCCATGCCTACATTCTCTCAGATAAAGGTGGAGCAGAATGCCAACGTGAAGGCTGGTTTGACCTTGAATCCATGACCACAAAGCTCAAGTGGGCCCACAGCACATTGGGCCATGACTAGGTTGCCCCAGCCCATCTTCTCTTCCCTTCCCCTAGACAACTGTTTCACACCTGCTCCTCATTCCTTAATTTTTCAACACATCCTTCCCATCTTCCCTACTTAGTCAATGACCCTGTTTCTTATTTCCCTGAGAAAACAGAAGCAATTTGAAGCAGCCAACACCTCCATATGTGCCCAGGTCAGCTGTCTTTTCTCCTAATATTCTGGCTGAGCACTCCATATTCTCATCTCAGGGCAACCTCTCTGCATGTTATCCAGATTCTAACATGTCTTGCTAATTAAAAGATATTGCTTTGGCCATTCTTTCTCCTCTGCTTCATGATTTTTCTTTTATCTATTTGATTTTTCTCATCATTATACAAGCATTGTGCTGTATTTCCCATCTTTTAAGGGGAAACAAAAACTCACAAGTGAAAACGACAAAATAAAAAATCTCACCCTGTATCTAATGCATAATTTTATGACCTTCTGCAGAGTTCAAAGTCAACAAATAACTTGTTCATCTTCATCACTTCTTATCTCTCTTCTCAAACTCTGTTTGAATTTGCTCCAATCCGGCTTTCACCACAACAATGTTCAAAATAGATCTTGTCTGAGTCACCAGTGACCTCCTTGCTTCTCATCTGGGAGTAGTTCCTTCCCTCACCTCTAGAAACACTAATGCATTTTGCTACTTTCTGCTACTTGGCTTTCTGATTTCTGACCTACCTCTCTTGAGTTTTCCTCCCCCTCCCAAGCTCCTGTGTTCACTCTCCTTTGCTGGTTTCTGATCATCCTCTAACCTTCGAACTTTCACATCTCTCAGGACCCAGGGCTTCAATACCTCTCTTCCTATTAGTCCCGTCTCAAGCCTTTAAGTGCAGCACAAATGTATATGCTGAAAACAAGCAAAACAATCAAATGTCAATCTTCTCTGCTTTATCCAGTTGCCTGATTACTATCTCCAATCAGATAACTAAGTTGAACTTTTTTCCCCTCTGTATTTGCTTTTTCTGAAATTTTACCCATTTCAGTAAAGTATCTCCAATCTTTCTTGAAGTCACCTTTGACTTCTTCTTTCTTTTACCTACCACATCCATTTTATGAAGAAATTGTATTCATTTTACCTCTAAAATATATCTAGAAATATCCATCTTACTGCTGCCAGCCTGGTCCAGCCAGTGGGCTCTGTCTCCAGGATTGTTGCACCAGCCATCACATGGTTCTCTTTGCTTTGCACTTAGCGCCTACAATTCTTGATAAGTGAACATTTGCAAGTGAACGTTTAGCAGTATGGCAGCTTTGGTCACTTTTGTGCATGAAAGCTTTTAATGGCTTCCCAATTTCCTAGGGATGGGACCAAATCATATTCATATTTGTAATTTGCCTGATGTCTGTCATCCTTCATCCCTACATTAACTCCCTGGTTCCTGAGCTATAAGCCTGTTTCTGTGAAGTTTTTTTATTTGATTTCCTCATATCCTACAAAATTTGACTTCTCTGATCAAGATGCCTATAATCTTATAAATAGGTATACACTTTCATGCTCTATATACCTTGATTATTTAGCATAGGTATATTCTACCCTTTATGTATAGAAGGAGAAGAATTGTATCTATTCTTTATATGAGTAACAAATGAATAAATTAAAACCTAATTTTATGTGTCTTAAACCTTCGTCACCCAGTTCCAAGCAGAATCATGTTTGGGAGAGAGAGAGACAATCCTCTGTATCAGTGTTTCTCAAACTCTCTTTATTATAGCCTCCCTAGCAAGGCTTGTTACACATTATATTTTCCCCTGGAAGTTGTTAGCACCCATGAAATGTTAATACCACAAATACATTGTTCTTCTATTAACATATCATGGCCCTTTGCAGATAGGAAATGACTGTAATAGAGCTGACTTTTTCACACCCTAAGAACCCAACTTTCCCTTCCTTGGGAGCCATAATGAGCATGCAGGCTGTGTGGAGAGGTCTCACTCCATACATCCCTGGAGATACAATCAATTCTATGAATCTGTCAACCCCAAATTTCTGTGAGCTATGTTGATAGAATATATTGTTTTGTACCCTCATGGAATTAATTTTTTTATTGAGTTGTACTTTAGTATCATGCTGTTGACTTAGGCTGTTCTTTCTCTTAAAGAAGAACAAAAGCAAAACAATAATTACACAACATCTACTGCCCTATTATTCTACAATTGTTAAGGATATATTTTGCTGCACTACACAAAAAATGTTTTCCATTCAAATAACCATGAACAAAAATTCTCTCAGGGCTGAACCTAGAGAAATGAGCACCCTGGTCCAAGCTAATAAATAAGTATTTAATATTTAAATAAAATAATTTAATACAGTACAACCTCTGTAAGTTGACCACCCAAGGACTGTAACAAACTGGTCAACATACAGAGGTGATCAACACAAGGAAGTAGGCCTTTTGCTAACATGTATGTAGGGAGAATGTCGGTTCTATGACAATGAGGTCAACATAAGGAGATGGTCAATGTAGGGAGGTGGTCAACAATGGAGATTTTAATGTATTTAATGTTAAATGAGGAGTCTTAAAATTCCTATACAGTATGTGTTTAATGGAGAGGATGAGATCTTACTAGACGAAGGATACAAAGGAGGACCATGTCTGTCTGAACTCTAGAACAGTTCATCTCCTCAATGTCCACCCTACACAAACACACTGGAACAAAATAAAACCTAGAGTTAAATCATCCATTCTTTGTAAGCAGTTTAGACATTTCTTATTAGAGTATATTTACTAGGACCCTTATTGTCCATATACGCACTCTAAGTAGGTTCTCAGTGTCTTTTTTCAGTACAGGAATCTGAAAGAACTCCAGGGGAGAGGATACTGTGGTGAATAATACTCTCCTAATTTTTCAAATTTCCAGTACTGTGTTAGCATCCAGTACAGATTGTTATCCTGGATACCTGCCCTGCTAGACTGTCCCTTAAATTGTCCTGTCTTAGGACTGGAAGTAGATAAGCTTTTCTTTAGACATTGCTTAATTTTAACTGTTAGACAATAAAATTAATAACTGGTCTGTTTTTCAGTGTGTATTATGAGGCCAAAGCTGAGAGCCAAATCTGTGACACACCGCCAGCAAAGTAGAACATTGTAGAGTTTATTTTTAAAAATGTGTGAATATATGTGTAGTGCTTTAAAAAAGTGCCTGAAACATCATAGACACTTGATAAATTTTAGTAATATTAGCACTAGGATTAGTTGATGTGGGTCCTATTTGCGTATTATCTTTTGTCTCATTTTTCCAACTTTATGGTTTTTCCTCTTTTGGTTGTCTTTTTTCATTCACATACTTTATTTTTGAAAAGAATCTCAAGGCCTTTTCAAAATGAGATGACAAGTAACTTGGAAATAAATATTTCTATTTCATTCTCCAAATAACCTGACAAAGCATGTGACTCAGTACTTGTGATGTTTTTCTCAATGAAACTAGCAAAAACGTTATCTAAATAAAGACTGAAAGACGAAGTTCATACATGTCTTAACATTTATTTTATCCTCACGAACTGTAATACATGAATCAGATTGTAGCTTATGCTTTGTGATTAAATGTAAGCTAAAAAGAATCCTTAAACTATTATTTAAAGTTTAAATAACAAACTCTTGTTCTAAAATGTGAGAGCCAGTAAAATCTAAAGATAAAATTCTCAAAATAGAATAGTCACAAGAAGAAAAATGAGCCCGATTAAAAAGCACTGATATATTTAGGATAATAATTTTTATAGCAAATAAAGAACTGCCATATGTGATTCTAAGATTACAAAGAGATTTTAACCTAAGAGGAAATCTAACACACGCAGCAAACCATTTAACAAAGATTTCAAGTGGAAAAATAATGATGCTACTACATTTGAAAAGTACAGTTTCCTAATTCTCATATTCTTTCAAGTATCTCAAGGACTTTCGTGACATTGTATATTCTAAACTTGGTTTGGAGCAAGGCTTGGTTTTTATAAATGAAAGGACATTCTTTTAATATCATCAGTACAAATGGCTGACTAAAATTCCAAACACGTACATATACTATCTATAGGTATCTGGTACCCAAAATGAACGTGATGTAGAGAAAAAAATAATTCACAGATACCACTTATTTAGCTATAGTCTCCTTTATGGTTTTCAAATATATTTTTTTCTACCAGTAACACAGAGTCAGTCCTTCAGAAGATTGCTCATCTCTGGAATCCCTGGTTATTTTGTGATTTTGTTAATTGATATGATCTTCATATTTTTTTGTGGGTTTTTTTTTTTTTTTTTTTTTTGCAGTTTTTGGCCAGGGCTGGGTTTGAACCCGCTACCTCTGGCATACAGGGCCGACGCCCTACTCCTTTGAGCCACAGACGCCGCCCAGATAGGATCTTCATATTGATGATTTTGTTGGTAGAACATATTTTTTTGCATCTCAGTGAAGCTACGTGTTATTGTCTTTGTTTTGGGGGTGGTTTTTTTTTTTTTTTTTGTCATTTCCCTTAGGCTATTATCTCTCTCTTTATCAAAAACTTTTAACTAGTGTTTAATAGATTTAAAATAACTACAGTATATTTAAACATCATTACCAAAAAAAGATAAGACTATCTCCTATTTGTTCAGTTATTGCAGCTTTAGAACTTTGTGTTCAGTTACAGAAATGAAGAATTAACTTAGAATTTTACAGAGATTTCTTACTCTGATTTTTCTTTATCCTTTTTCACCCATTTGTCAAATGAATAAAATTTATCACTAAGGTAAGGGCCTCAATAACTCTACTGTCTTTTTATTTTCTTGTTCTTTAGGGAATGTACCAGCTATTAATTATGTTCTGGACAGTTTTTAAAATACTAGTCAATATTTTATAAGTCTGATAAAGGAAACATGTTATATATGCATTTTATAGGCTAATCTCCTTTCCTTAAAGGGGGAAAATGTGGCATTATTCTCAAAAATAAAATAAAAATGACTATGCTTTTTTATTATGGTGAGATTATTTGGAACTGTATAGTGTTTTAAACTTTCTGTATTATCCTACATGAAATAAGTTTTACATTGTTAGTACCCAAATTTGAGATTAATAAATGAGTAATAGATTTTGCTATAAGTTATACATTGATATTTGGAGAAGAGATGGAGCAAATATATTACAAGCAATAGGAAATTCAGTATTTTAAGTATTTCCTAGAACATATTTTATTGCAAGCATTTCTCTCTAAATTAGTAATAATTATTGTCAATGCCTAGTATCTTAGATTATATATTTTTCCTGGAGTATATTGATAAGGCAAGGTTAGCTATACAAAAGTTAAAAAATCAAAATGAGGATATGCTCACAGAGGGTCTCTGTTTTAGCAGGGAAAGAAATGATTATTCTCCCCTCATCTGAAACTTGAACAAATTTCCTGTGCCTGTAATTAACCCATTGATAATACAGGCCAAGTACTTATCACAGTGTATAGCAGTTGCTTAGTTATTTTATTTATCTTCAGGCATTACTAAAACATGCTATAAGCTAGCACATGTATGATGTGCTTCAGAGTAGTGCCTTACTTTACAATATCAATTGCATTGTTGTCTTTAACTAAAGAATTCATAGTTCAGTTATTAGACATATACTTATATTACTCAGAGGTTATCAAGTCTTGGAATACATTTTTTCAAATTTAATAAATTTCCACTTATATGGGTTAATTTTAAAATATACCATTTAATACATTTTCCATATATATGTGCCATTTACTCAATGAACAGTGTCTCTTTTGTGGCTTATCTCCAGCCATTTTTAATTAGACAAAATGCAACATTACACATTTGAAAATTGAGGATTAGGCACCGTTCCAAGGAGCAAACATTACTGTTGGGGCTGTTTTCCCTGGGTTAATATTTTCTATGACATTTAAACAACTGTCTTTGAAATATAATCTAACGGAACATGTATTTGCTTTCCATTATTTACGTTAAAAAAGATAATGGTAAAATATTTTCTTAAATCTTAAGGGATTTATATGCTTTCATCTGTTGGAATGTTCTACAAATTAATAAAATGGAAATTAATGAAAGGGAAATTAATGTGCCTTAGAGCAGGTGTGGAAAACCTTTTCATCTCAAAAGCCTGTATTAATTTAGCTGCAATGAAATAAGGCCACATTCAGGAAACTTCAATTAGATATACTTAACCATGTACAGAATTTTGTTAAAATCTAGCTACTATGTACTTAATAATTTCAAACAATAAAAACTATTTGTTAATTTTAAAATTAACTACACTCTTAATGACTTTGCTGTACCTGTGTTCTGTTGGAAAGCATCTGAGCATTTGGTTGCGATATGGAGCTCCAGTTTCAATTGATCCTCTAGATGGGTATCAGCCATTCGTGACCCTAAGGGCATCTTGATTTGGGTTGGGCAGGAGAACCTAAACTGGGAGCAGTAAGTGGCTGAAATGCTAGAAAGCAATCTTTGGGCCTGTTGCTGAAGGTGAGGGCATCCTACTCCATTTTTCCATATTTCAGTTGGATCTTTCTTAGCATCAAACAATGACTTTCAGAAGTCATCTACGGAGAGCTCAATTCCTCTGTAGTTCTTTAGGTTCTTTGGTGATCCCAACTAGGTGAGGCTGAAATACTAATCTGAGTGTAATTCATGATTCTCAAAGTCAGTGCCCCTTTCCTTGTATTCTCCAGTTAATAGGTCTATAACAGCTGTGTATTCCTCACGTGTTTCACATATACCGTCCTGCTCATCTGTGACTTTTGCTAACCGAGGAAAAGGTTCATCTGAAATTTCCTTTTAAAGAAAAGTGTTTTGAAAAAAAGGTAGCTTTTTTTTTCAGAATGCTTGGTTTTTTGTTTTTTGTTTTTTTTTGGCCACATATCATGTATAGATTTAGTTTTACTTTATAAAGAAATATACTCAAGTCATTTTTATTTGACATAATATCACACAGAAATGCTGCCTTCCTACAGAAATCTTCTTTTTACAATTCTCATTTCTGATTCTGTTCTTCATAAAATTTAATTATCTGTTCTCGCAAATCCACACTGAATACCTCATCATTCACCTTTAGCATGTTACGAAACTGACTGTGTTGTGTTTGCAATAATAAAGTTGACAATACTTAGAACTTGCTGCAAAGTGTCACTTAAAATAGTAGCTGTGGCATACAGATGAAAGAAATGACAGTATTTGGATCTGTTAATATTTTTTAAATCTGCACAATAAATCCTTCATGTTTTCCTGTCCTAGAAGGTATACCATTTATACATAATATTCGCTAAACTTAACAAATTCAGTCCAACTTTGCAACAGCTATCTTGAAAATAGTTGAAGATATCTATTCCCCATGTTGTGTTCATAAGAGTGCCCCAAGCAAGTAACTCTACATAAAAAAGAAAATCTGTTATGACCTAAATGAAGACCTGTGCCAAGTCAGTAGTATCCTTGATTCATTATTCTAAAGCAATTTAATAATATATATTTTCTGTTTGAAATATTACATAAAGTTGAACGCTAATTTATGGTGCCAATCAGTTATGGTTCTCCTTAAAAGAAGCAGTTGTTTGTTCTTTTAAACTTGACGGGGGCCTAAGCATCCCACAACTTCGACAATGCATTATTCACAATTTCTACATCATTGAATGGCTTCCCCTTTCTGTGTATCTGTGAGCTACTTTATAAGATGTTTCACTGGCATTATTTCTGGATTTTACTGATGCTTGGAAGAACTGTCTTTGCATTTGCTTTTCATTTTCATTGCTTTAAATTTCTGCAATACAATCCTTTGTGTCTCTCCCTCTAATTTAACCTATTTGGGTTCCTTAGAATGCTGATGAGCCTTGAATTTCGTTAATATTGATGTTGCCATATCACAAAGCAAGCACATCATCTTATCTTCAGCAGAAACAAGATGATAGTGCAAGTCCAAATTGTTCATGAAAGAATTTATTTCTTTTCTTCAACATTCTCTTGGTCTACTTGGACATGATGGACTGTTAAGCAGACAGAATTAAAAAATATCATTGAGCAGGCGGCACCTGTGGCTCAAAGGAGTAGGGCACCAGCCCCATATGCCAGAGGTGGTGAGTTCAAACCCAGCCCCAGCCAAAAACTGCAAAA
>NW_003852465.1:2363755-2367562 GCF_000181295.1 Otolemur garnettii
AAAAAAAAAAACAAAAACACAAAAAAACAAAATATATATATTTTGAGTTGTAGAGCTATTCACAGATTTCACTTCAAACAGAAATGGTGCACCACTGTCAAAAGTTGACAACAGACTGGCATACTCAACCCCCATAAACTCTCACCAACCACCTTCCTGTGGCTACTGGTGCCAGTCGGGTGGGGGAAGTTAGAAGCAAATTATGAACACAACAGCTGTCAGTTTAACCCATATTGCTTACTAACATTCTAGAGCAGTGGTCCTCAACCTTCCTAATGCTGCAACCCTTTAATACAGTTCCTCATGTTGTGGTAACCCCCAACCATAAAATTATTTTCATTGCTACTTCATAACTGCAATTTTGCTACTGTTATGAATCAGAATGTAAATATCTGATATGTAGGATGTGTTTTGTGTTTTCCAATGGTCTAGGGGTTGGGACCCACAGGTTGAGAACCTTTGTTCTAGAGTGATGGTCAATCTGAGAGGGTTATTTCATTGAAACTTATTTTATTCTTTGGTATTTTAAATACACTCATTTTAAAAGTAAAATAAAAATATAAAAGATGAACAAAACTCTATTAATAAAAATAAAAGGATTTGTTCTACAAAATTTGAGTTCAGTCAGAAGGCCTCACTTAAGGACCTGGAAGGCCACAGGTACCCCACCCTGCCTTATAGGATTAACTATAACTTTATATTAAATTAGATTATTATAAAGCAGTGGTTTAGAATAAGAGTTTACTTCCTTTTTCTTTTTTTGCAGGTTTTGGCTGGGGCTGGGTTTGAACCCACCACCTCCAGTATATGGGGCCAGTGCCCTACTCCTTTGAGCCACAGGCACCACCCAAGTGTTTACTTCTTTTTTGAATATCAAGGATTATTTTCATTAGCTTTTCTCTTTACTAATGCATTTCTCGGTAAATATTTTGTTATTATCACAACAGAAGGGTGTGCCACATCTCTCCTTGGTGCATGTCCCTCCTCCTTCTAGGAAATTCCTTGTCAGTGGCCACCTGCAGTCATCCCTCCTTTGGCTCTCCTGGTGTCCTTGGCCTTCTAAGCACTCTCAGTCCTTAGCAATAGCACTCTCCTTGTGGTATTGTAGTTGGGTACCTGGTTGTGGGTCATTGCACTCAGCTGTGGTCTTGGAAGGGCCATTGAGGGAGGAGAAAAACATTGCTGCATTCACTGCTGAGCACGGATCATAGTAAGTTTTCATTAAATTGAAATTCATCAATGAATGTTTAGCAGTTAATTTTTTTCTATTCTATTGAAAGTACAGAGCAACCCTAAAAAAACAAGAAAAAAGGAAAGAAAAACAGAATTAAACTGAATCACAAATTTTTCTTTTTCTTTTTTCTAAGATAGGGTCTCACTCTGTTGCCCATGCTAGAGTGCCTTGTGGTGTCAGTCTAGCTCACAGCAATGGCAAATTCCTAGTCTCAAGCCATTCTCCTGTCTCAGACTCCTGTATAACTGGAATTACAGGTGCCTGCCACAGTGCCCAGCCAATTTTTCTATTTTTAGGAGAGACAGGGTTTCACTTTTGTTCAGGCTGGTCTTGAATCCCCGAGCTCATGCAGTTCTTCCACCTTGGCATCCCAGAATGCTACAGAATCACAAATTTTAATAACATTCAGACATTTCCTGCCTTCTTAGCTAAAACATTCAGCAGCTTTATCTACAAATTGTATCAGGTCCACGTACCTTTCTCAGCAGTGACTTCCTCTCCCTTCTCTCTCAAATCACAACCTAGGATCTGCTGTTCCACACAGACATGATATGGGTACTTTGGTCTCCTCTCAACTTTGTGCAAACTTGGAGGTCTAGAATAGTTAACGTATAGTCAGAATAGCCATGATCTCTCTGGACTTGGCTTAAATGGTGTCCTAAGTCCTAGTTTCCACCATGTAATATCCTTCAGTTTGGGCCTGGCTAGATATCTTTTCCTTCTGGTGCCTATTACCAGAATTCCTTGCAATATGGCCTGCAGAAACCACAGATGAATGGCACTAATTTTTTAACAAATGGAGTATGTTGGAAAAGAATTTCCTACCAATAATAATAGGAAGAGCCACCGACTATGAAATACTTATGATAGCATCTTTAGGTGTTATGATAAGGTAACTAGGTAAATGCTACTATCATCATTTCACTGATGAAGTAACTGGAAGTCAAAGAGTTTATGAAACTTACCCAAAGTCATACAGCTGGTAAAGTAAGGTCCCGAAATGCAGTGATTTGATTTTAATGCTAAGACATGTGCTTTCATATGACCAAGATGCGATTATTTCCATTGGACAATTTTGAATAATAACCTGATACTGGGACATGACATGGCATAAGAGAAAAGGAACAAAGACACCCAGAAATATCCAGGTCATTCTGTAAGTAACTACCATGTTGCAGAGTAAGTAGTGAGTGATGACTAGGCAGAGATGAGATTTCTATTCCCTCAACTCCAAACCAATTTTTTTTTTTTTTTTAACTATTTGGGAGAAGATCTGTCTCTACCTTGATCAAAACAAAGAGAATACACATGATTCTTGGAAGAGAAAAAATTAAGTAAACTCAGATTACTTTCTTTTAATTATCTAAACTTCATCTGTATAAGTGGAAAATTCATCTGATTTAGTTAAAGCTAACCTATTTAAATCACCAATTATGTAGTCAAATAAAAGTATTATCTAAATATGTTCCCCTAAAGAAATAGCCTTGGTATCTTGATCCAAGACTATACTCTAAACACACACTCAACTGAAAATATGCTGCAATCAGTGCAGAAAGCAAGAAAGAAAAATCTCGTGAGGGCAGTAGTGGAACATTTACAAGAGGGAAAAAAAAGTCAAGATTTAGTGTGCAACTAGTTTCTCTTGGTGAATTCCATCTCCTTTTTTTTTTTTTTGATATTATAAATTCAACCTATGGATAGCTCAAAGAAGTCATTCTCAGGATTGGGAAATCAGTGTAGGACTTGGCTCACATTTCTGAATTAAATACTTTAGTAGCCATAACTTAGATGGCTGATTGCTTGATTTTTGGTCTCAGTAAATTTGGAATGCATATTTTAAAATTGAAGGTAGAGGAGATATGGCTCGAGTGTAAGTTATAGTCAGACTGTAAAAAGGAGACAGATTAAGTTTGTGACCTTTGCTTTGTTTTGTTTTCTTTCTTTTGCTTTTTTATTAAATCATCGCTGTGTATATTAATGCAATCATAGGGTACAATTTGCTGATTTTATATACCATTTGAAATATTTCCATCAAACAGATTAACGTAGCCTTCACCACATTTTCTTAGTTATTGTGTTAAGACATTTACCTTCTGTACCTAGTAAATTTCACGTGTACCCTTGTAAGAAGCATCGTAGGTGTGGTCTCACCAATTACGTTCCCTCTACCCATCCTCCCCCCTTCCCTCCCCTCCCTCTCCTTCTTCTTGGGCTAAACTGGTTTCATAGTAGGGCTGGGTACATTGGATACTTTTTCTTCTATTCTTGAGATACTTTGCTAAGAAGAATATGTTCCAGCTCCATCCATGTAAACATGAAAGAGGTAAAGTCTCTATCTTTTTTAAGGCTGCATATTATTCCATGGTGTACATATACCACAAGTTGTTAATCTATTTGTGCATTGATGAGCATTTGGGCTTCTTCCATGACTTAGCAATTATGAATTGGGCTGCAATAAACATTCTGGTGCAAATATCTTTGTTATAAAGTGATTTTTGGTCTTCTGGATATATACCTAGTAGAGAAATTGCAGGATTGAATGGCAAGTCTATTGTTAGATTGCTAAGTGAACT
>NW_003852465.1:2369491-2371698 GCF_000181295.1 Otolemur garnettii
TTTTGTATAGTTGATGCTATTTCAGAACTTGATATAGGTCTGTTCAACATTTCCACTTCATTCTGGCTGAATCTTGGGAGGTGGCGTCCTTCCAAGTATTGGTCAATTTCCTTCAGATTGTCATATTTCTGGGAATAAAGTTTCTTTTAATATTCATTAAGGGTTTTTTGAATTTTTAAGGGGTCTGTTGTTATTTCATCTTTACCATTTCTGATTGAATGGATTAGAGATTTTACTCTTTTTTTCTTGGTTAGGCTGACCAAAGTATTATCTATTTTATTGACTTTTTCAAAAAAACAACTTTTTGATTCATTGATCTGTTGTATAATCCTTTTGTTTTCAATTTCATTTCATTCTGCTCTAATTTTGGTTATTTCTTTTCTTCTGCTGCGTTTGGGATTGGAATCTTCTTCCTTTTCCTGTTTCTTGAGATGTCCCATTAAGTTGTTAACGTCCTCTCTTTCCGTTCTCTTGAGGAAGGCTTGCAGTGCTATAAATTTCCCTCTTAGGACTGTTTTTGTGGTATACCATTCCTATCTTCATTATCATTTTGTTCGGAAGATTTGGTGATTTCCTTCTTAATCTCCCCTATGACCCAGCTATCATTCAGCATAAGATTATTTAGCTTCCATGTTTTTGTATGAGTATGCAAATTCTTATTGTTACTGAGTTCAAATTTTATTCCATGATGGTCCAAGAAGATGCAAGGAATAATTCTGTTCTTTTAAATTTGCTGAGGTTAGACTGTAACCCAAGATGTAATCAATTTGGGGTATGTTCTGTGGACTGATAAGAAGAGTGTGTATTCAGTTTTGTTAGGATGAAATGTTCTATAGATGTCTGTTAAATCCAAATGTTGAATGGTTAAGTTGAAGTCTAAGCAAATTTGCTTAGCTTCTTATTGGAGGATCTATCCAACACTGCCAAAGGAGTGTTAAAATCTCCAACTATTATGGAGTTTGCCTAATCAAGTTGCTCGTGTCTGTTAGAGTCTCTTTTATAAATTGAGGTGCATTCTGGTTGGGTATTAATATTAAATATTAATAACTGAAATTTCATCATATTGAGTGTTACCTTTCACAAATATGAAGTGATCATCTTTATCTTTCCTTACTTCTGTTGGTTTAAAGCCTATTGTATCTGTGAATAAAATTGCAACACCTGCTTTTTTCTGCTTTCCATTTGCCTGAAATATAGATGACCATCCCTTCACCCTGAATCTATGTTTATCCTTAAAGATAAGATGAGATTCTTGCATGCAGAAGATATCTAGCCTGAGTTTTTCTATCTAGTCAGCCAACCTGTGCCTCTTTAGAGGACAATTTAAGCCATTCACATTAATTGAGAATATCGATAAGCGGGGTAGAATTTTGAGTATTGAGCTTTTCGAAAGTCCAGTGGATATTTTTAATCCTTTTGCTACTGTGGAAGTTGGAATTTGATCAAAAGTTTCTGAATGAGTTTACATTTGTGATGGAGGATTGCACTGGTCATTATGGAGGATAGGTCTGAGAATTTCCTGGAGAACTGGTATATTTATGGCAAATTTCTTCAACTTGTGAATGTCATTAAAATATTTAATTTCTCCATCATAAATGAAACTCAGTTTAGCTAGATAGAGGATCCTGGGTTGAAATTTATTTTGTTTTTGGAGATTAAAAGTCAATGACCACCCTCTTCTAGCTTGAAAGGTTTCAGCAGAGAGATCTCCAGTCATTCTAATATTCTTCCCCTTGTAGGTTTTGGTTTTCTTGCATCTGGCTGCTTTCATTGGTTTTCTTGCATCTGGCGGCTTTCAGAATTTTCTCCTTCATATTAACTTTAGTGAAGTTAATTATGATGTACCTAGGAAATGTCTTATTCAGGTTGAGTTGTGTTGGGGTTCTGAAGCTGTCTGCTATCTGAATTTCAGAATCTCTTGGCATGTCTGGAAAGTTCTCCTTCATAATCTGATGAAGAAGAGCCTCTGTGCCTTGTGAAGCGACCTTGTGGCCTTTCGGGATTCCTATAAGGCAAATATTAGTTTTCTTCTATTATACCAGAGCTCTCTGAGAGAATAATCCATTTTTGCTCTCCATTTCTCTTCCTCTTTGAGCATTTGGAAGCATTCAAAAGCTTTGTCTTCAATGTCAGAAATCCTTTCTTCTGCTTGCTCCATTCTGTTACTGAGGGATTCTACTGTATTTCTCAGATCTTTGAGGGCTGCA
>NW_003852465.1:2371866-2373435 GCF_000181295.1 Otolemur garnettii
TCTGAATTTAATTTCTGACATCTCATCCATTTGTTATGAATGGGATCTTCAGTTGTGTCCACCATGTCGTTCCTTGGGGGAGTTGATCTACTCTGGTTATTCATGTTACTGGAGTTTTTCTGCTGATTCTGCCCCATGATCATTTTACATCATTTGGCTAGATGAGCAGACAAGGTGATGTTGGGTTGAGGGGCTACTGGAGTAGTGATTAACCAGCCCTTTACCCAAGAGCTGGGACTGGTGTCTGTACCTTTTCCCATAGAGCTCTGCAAAGGACCTGTACAGTGCTATGGCCTGAGACACTGGGGATTTACTTGGCGTGGTGGGGCTAAGTGGCTGTGTCTTCTTTTCAGCCAGTCTCTGTCCTACCCTAGTGAATCAGTTACTATGGGTTGAAGTCTCAGCTGTGGAGAAATACCAGCAATTAAGTCACCCTACCCCCCGCGGCAACAACTGGAAAAGGAAAATCAAACCTTCCCACAACCACATACCTAGGGTACCACTCTGGATAGTCCTCAGGTGATTGGTTCAACCAGAGAGATCCAAATCAATTGACCCAGTCAGCACCCGGTCTCAAATGGGAGAGTTCAAAAGGTCTCTAGCAACTAGATAGCAGGGGTCTGCTGGCAGCTCGAGTACGACTTGTTCTAGTGCTCCGTGGAGTCAGAAGGATCCCCCCTTCCCAGATAATCAATTAGTTTGGGAAGGTTGATGCCTCATTCCCCACATGGCATCTCTGTCACAACCAGTCACTGGTAACCCCGCAGGGCTGTGACCTAGTTCCCTCCAGTGAGCAGATGCTCCAGGGGTTTGTACCTGCCTGAATCACGGGGAGATCTATGTCTCCTCAGCCAGGCCTCCACACTCTGCCATAATCTAGCAGGAGGAGCTGAGACCTGACAACCTCGGGTGGTTAATGGAAGCTGAGGTGGTCCACTCTGTTCCATCCTGGCCCCTGATTGATGTTGCTGATACTTATATTTTCGCAGAATTTGTTTCTATCCTGGCTATATTCCCCTGAAGACTAGGCGCCATTTGAGTTCACAGAAACTGCAACTCAGCCTCTGTCTGTGCCGCTGCCCAGAGCTGGTATGTCTGTCTCTGCTGCAGTCTGTGTTGGGGCAGGTGCAGTTAGAACTCACTCTCAGCTCTGAGTTCCAGCCTCTGCCCACCTACCTTTGTCTCAGCTATAATCCCCTGAGGGCTGGGTGCTTCTTAGGCTCAATAAGGCAGTCCTTCTAACTCAGTCCCACCCTGGGAGTATGTCATCTGTGGGTGAACATCTGCTATTCTCTGTCCCCACCCAGCCCTGCCCAGGCAGGTACCTCCTCAGGCATACCCTTTGCTCATGGGGCCTGCGTTACCATCCCAGATCTGTTCCATCGGTGCTGCCACAGGAGAAGATGCCCGAGTTTCTCTGGTTGCCAAAATATCCCCAGGGGTGTGAGCCCTATTGTTCCCATTGCTGCTGCTGCTGCTCTGTGCCAGGGGGCACCGCCTCTCCCTTTCCATATGGTTCCTTCAGTCCACCATCTTCTCCTTACCCCTGTGCTGCAGAATCAGCACAGA
>NW_003852465.1:2373495-2394943 GCF_000181295.1 Otolemur garnettii
TTCCAGACCTTGGGGTGAGAGTGGAGGGGATTGCTGGAAGTTCAGAATTGTAGGTAGAGAATATGTACAGTTTTATACAATTTTATGCCTGGCAGGAGAGTGTCATGGCAACCTAGTAGGGGAAGGAGGTCAAGTTTTTAAAGGTTCTCTCCCATGGGATAAAATGAGAGGATGTTTGAACTCTGCTTGCTTGTTTGTATGGAGTATACTGTGAGCTATTCTCCTGGGGGAGGGACTCCTATCTGTTTGGTAATGGATTTTGTACCTATTGTTTGTATCCTTGGGGTCCCAGCTCGCCTCAGCAGGGTTGATGTGCATTCTTCAACCTTCTTTCTTAACTCAGCTCCAAACCATCAACTTACTTGCTAAACTTCTGTCCTTTAACTCTCCTTCTGGACAGGAGCCTCTGTGGAAAGCTGGCTCCAGTCAGCCATCTTGCCTCTGTCCCCTGTGACCTTTGTTTTTTTTGTGTGTTGTTTTGTTTTGTTCTGTTTTTTGTATTTAAGCATGAGATGTGATGTTCTGAATTCCTAAGGCAGAGGCAACTGGGCAGAAAAGGGAGATGCTAGAGCTGTATTGGGGATCAAATTAGACTGAGTAACCAATTTATATATGGTAGATGAGGAAGAAAAAGTGGTTTAAAAGTGGCTGCATTTCCTATTTTGAATAATTAAGTCCATAGTGACATCATGAACTGACCTAAGAAATGCAGAAGGACTAGCCATTTTTATAATAAAAATACCAGGAACAGAGAGCAGTGGTTCTCAACCTTCCTAATGCTGCAACCCTTTAATACAGTTCCTCATGTTGTGGTGACTCCCAATAATAATTTTCATTGCCACTTCATGAAGTACTATAAAGGGAGAGAGAAGTGGTCCTGTCACAAACTCTGAAAACCCCCATGTAAGGTAAATGGGAGCCTGAACAGTCCAGGCACGGCATGCTGTGTCAAAAACAAATCATTGCTTTCAAGTTTTTTCCTAACTTTTATAATATTTCTCTTAATACATAGAAAGTTTATTATGAATTACTTAAAATATATTGGTGTATCATTGTTGATAAACATCCCTTTGTATAAAAGTCCCTTTATATAAAATGCAGTGTCCAGAGAAATAAAGATGAGACACAAGTCTTCACAAGATAAAAGGCCATAAGGATGCCAAACATTTTATAATGGAATGACTAAAAAAGACTGGTATTACTGGTAAAAATACCCAAGTTGAAAGGAGAGTTTCAATTCCTATTCACTTTGTGGGAATTTTGCTTGTTCAATATAAACAAAATGGTTTCTTAAAGAATTTTCCAGAATTCCTGATGGTTAGAAAGGAGTGACTACTCTGTTGATTTTATAAACTCCTTGCAGAAGTGATGAAAGGTAATCTTTTTCTCCATATATCTGAACCTAAAAAGAATTTGAAAAGAATTTAAAATTTTGGGGTTTAGCACCATGAAACTATAAGTAAGTGAGCCTTTTGGGAAAAGAAGGAATTCTGATGAATATGTAAATAGGATCCAGGAAATTCTGTGTGGCTATAATACAAAGTGAGTAGGAATATTTTGTATCTTCTGGATGAGAAACTGAACAGACACAATCTCTTAGAAATTCTTTAGACTAGTTCATTTCTAGCCAGTAACTCCTTACACATTTCAGACTGTTGTTAAAACAGCTGAAAAATTGTTTCTCCTGTGGAATTACAAAGAGAAGATTCAGCTGCTTATGGTCTTAAGAGTTGCAGGAATTCAGTGAATTCAGACAGTTTTTAATAAGAAGTTCATGAGCATGTAGGAAAACAGAAAGTACCAATTAATCCTTTTGGATAGATGGATGATGATGATTCCTGCAGTAAGGTCCCAAGGGCTCACAAATAAATGAGTTCAGGATTATATTAGGAAGGTAAATCTTAAATATCAAAACACTTCCTCAAATACGCGAGTCACTCATTTGTCATAGTCTGAAACCCAAAGATGACTCAAGACAGATCAAATGGGGTTCTTTGCTCCAGTTTTACCCTGGGAAAGTTCCCAAGGTAGTTGCTTTTCCTAATCACCACTTGAAACCAGTGGGGAAATTGGATTCTTGGCTGTTGTGGCTGTAGAGGCATTTAGATCCCTATAACCACTGTCAACTCTCAACTTGTTACATGAAGGAAGGTTGGGAGCACTATATTCTCTAGCAATATTAAGAGATATTCATGATGGGTGGCGTCTGTGGCTCAAAGAAGTAGGGCACCGGCCCCATATACTAGAGGTGGTGGGTTCAAACCTGGCCCTGGCCAAAAACTGCAAAAAAAAAGAGAGAGAGAGAGGGAGATGTTCATGATGCAGCCCTGAGGGGTACAGGAAAGACCACAGGACTTTGATTTGGGGTTTAAGTTCAATATCTAAGTTTGTCTTCCTTTATGTAAGGCAAATGTGTGCCCTAAGTTCCTTCTCTGTAAATAAAGATAATGATACACACTTCAATGGATATTATAATAATTAAGTACAATAATATGTTACACAGTGGTCTGGACTGAGTAGGGTATTACTAAGTGATTAAAAAATAAAAATAATTTGTTAACAGATATTTACTAACAACATTGTATAGGTCAGACTTTCCAGAAAATTTATGAATAAATGAAGTAATTTTAAGAAAATCCTCTTTACATTATTATTATATCATTATTCTCTGTATATTGAAATTTTAGATATTTTCTCATTGTAAGGTGAAAGTTTTATTTTACAAAAAATAACAAAGGTAAAATATGTTTCTATTTAATCATAAAATCTGTTTTGATAAAACCAAACACGTGAAATGTTAATCATTCCCAGACATGCTAATTAGAGTCCCACAAAAGAGGCACATGAAACTGGAAGGGTCATTATAGAAGTTTTGAGATACACAAAAATCAAGAAATGTAATATCCATGTGGATGGAAACAAATGAAGCCCTTTCTGTAACACCAATAAACTGAGCAAGTTTAAACTTGTGTGGTTGAACCAGAACCGATGCCATCAACTGTGTTTCTTGGAAGTGAAATAATGGACCATAACACAGTCTGTCTTAAAACTTTCATAGTAACCCACATACAACTTGCTCTTTGAGACTCACAGCCTGACTAAAAGCTTTTCTGTGTCATTCCCACAGTCCTTATCTTCCTAAAAAGCCCTTTATTGTAATAAACTTAATAAGCAACACATACTTGTCCTTTCCTAGTACTGGAAACAAATTTCTCCCCAAATATCAGTCCTGTTACTAGGTATACAAATGTGTGTGTCCTAAACACATTTTATCTCATGTATGATTTTAGGAATGCCATACAAAATAAACCCTCTATAAATGAAGAGTCATAAGGTCCAGCTGCAGGGTAGGCTAGACCTTTTAGGTTCCATTGTCTCATCTAGAAGCAAACACTGTGTCCCACCATGACCCTGAGCACAGGAGTTAAAATGTGCAGAAGATCATCTTCTCAAATTCATGGCAATGAAGAACAGAGAAAATCCAGTGGGCTTTGTGAGAAAATATATCTGCTTCCTTTGGTTTGGATTTCTTTTGCTTATATGCACTCACAATAAGTTTAAAGAAAATTGACTCTCACAACCAATTAGACTTAATCCTTCTCTTTGTGGAGGGAATGATTGCAAGGAGCAGTGTTCCTTTATCTCTACATAAGCCCAGCAGGCCATGTGTCTGTAGCTCCCCACAGTGTCCACGAGGTCCTACCCAGGACAACTGGTCCCTCCAGCCTGCTACTTAGGCAGAACCATTCAATAACCTTGGCGTGATGGGACACGTGGATTCTCGAACTCTCTCTCTGGCTCTACTTGCCCCTTTGCTACAAAAACTAATTGGGAGAGGGAAGGCAAGATAAAGTCAGTGGGAAGAATAATTTAATGGTTGTTTTTATGAGCACAGCAAAATAAAATGGCATCTGATGTCCCCACTATGTCTAACTTTAATTAAGATTGAGAAAAACTGCCCCCGCTGGTGGTTGGATGTATTCCACAATGTCAGAGTTACCAGTGTAAGGACGTTCTGCCAAATAGCTATTTCCAAAAACAAATGCAAAGCTTATCTGGTACAACTGGCTCTGGTTGTTGGTTAATTAAGCACAAATATTATTTGTTAAAGATTTTGTGTAAGTTCAGAAAAAAACAAACCCATAAAATCCATTATACATCTGTTATATGTTCTACGGAATGGGAGCTAGACATTCTCTCTGGTCTCATCCCAGACTCAGTGTATTCTCAGTAAATATTCTAAATAATAATTTTTTTAATGAACTAAATCTCATGTTTCAAAATCACAATTAATGGATTATTTTACTATACATTTTTAACATGTGGATTTTTTTTAAATTTAAGTCACACAAATACCCTATTTGTAGGTAATGACACTCCCCATTTTACAGAAGGAAATGGAGTTCAGGGAGGTTAAGAACTTCATGAGAGGTCACACATTGTTCAAATAGAATTCTCTCTCACCTCAAATCTCATGCTTTAGAGAAAATGTCACCTTGCATTTCCACAGAAATAGGAAAGCCAAATTTAAAAGTCCTTGAAATTACAGACTCACCTTGCCCCCCAAATAACGTTAAAATGGGGGGTGGTGGTGAACATGTGCTTGTTGGCAAGGAGACAGCTAGAAGTAACTTTTAACATTTCCCAGTGAACTAATTGGTTATCACTCTATTGGAAATGCTCAATCCTTTCTCAAAAAAGAAATTCCTCCTGGTGATCTGGCAATCTCTGACCGGGAAAGGGCCAGAGTCAACCATAAGGAACAAACACAGCTGCCAGGATAAGCTGCCAGCAAACCGCATACCTCTGCCAAACAAACAAATAGAAATCTATTTTGCTTGGCATATGGGTTCCTAATTGCCAAACAAGTAGGAGCAGTGAGATTAGTGGGCTTTGCTGAATTGGAGAAAACAACTCACCAAAACCATTAGCACTTACAAGGTCAAGTTCTTAATGTATATTTATAAATCAATATCAACTTTGATTGTCATACATAGGAGGAAATATAACTAATATTCTTGCAAATTGTATGGTTCAGTGTTTGATATTCTTAAATCTATTATGGCTTGCTAAGAATCATAGACTCATGGCTGTAGTAAGAACATTAAGACTTACAATATTGAACCCTATCATTTTACGGAAGGAAAATCCACATCCTTGAGAAGTAAAATAGCCAAAGATCACAGCAGCATCAGAACCACGTCTTGAGCCCAAATATCCCCTTTTGCCCAAAGTTATATAACTAGTTATTGAAAGAACTACAAATAAATCTTATGCTATCATTTTCCTTCTCTATTTAGCTTATTATTTTTCTATCTCAATGAGGAATAAAATGGTAAAAGTACCAAAAGCAAACAAACAAGATGATGCATAGAAAATATAATAAAATGGATACCCCCAGGCAAAAAAAAAAAAAATCATCAAAAGTAGAAAAATGTTCCGTACCACAAAGATCAAGTTCATTTTACTTTCTGACTTCTCTTTTCTTTTCTAGAAACTTAAAACCAATGAGAGTGAATATCTATTATTTTGCTTGTGTCAGTCAAAAAGTTAATGCTTAGAATAATTGGCTTCATCATCTTAGCATCTTCTGAAAAGACATATTTGAAGCCAACCCAACTAACTTTCTAGAAAGTCACCTCCTTTAATTCTTAAGGAGCATTAGGCCATTTATAAAATAACAATATCGGCTTATAGCCTAAAGGAAATTTTAACATCAACCTCATTGAATCACATAAGTTTAACCTCAAATTCTATGCATTTCCAGGCAAGTAGAACTTTTTTACTATATAAGTTTTTATATCTCAACACTATTCTATACTTTCACTGTTGATAAAAATTAAATAAAATGTAGACTAGAGGCTCAGTGCCTGTAGCTCAGCAGCTAGTTCACCAGCCACATACACCAGAGCTGGTGGGATCGAATTCAGCCCAGGCCTGCCAAACAACAATGACAACTACAATCAGAAAATAGCCAGGCGTTGTGGTGAGTACCTGTAGTCCCAGCTACTTGGGAGGCTGAGGCAAGAGAATTGCTTAAGCTCAAGAGTTTGAGGTTGCTATGAGCTGGGGCCATGGCACTCTATTGAGGGCAACGTAGTGAGACTCTGTCTCAAAAAAAAAAAACAAAAAGTGGATTGGGGTTGAAACTTGGGAAGGAAAAAAAATCATGCAAGAGAAGTACAAGAAGAAAGAAAGAAACAAAGACAAGAAATCAACAGATAGTAACTCTAATATTGTTTTATTTCAGATGTTTCATAAAATCTCAGTGGTTAAGACACATTTGAAAATATTGGTTTATACCTCCATAGCTTCACATGGATCAATTGGATCAATTAAGTCCTACAAGAAAATTGGACTACATAAATACTTTTAAATTACCTTTGTCAAAATATTGATTCCCATATGAGACTAGATTTCAGTATGTTGTCCCCTTTGATGTGTGTTTTCACTTATTTCTCCTACAAAATTTTAAAACAAGAAGTAATTAATTTTCTAACTAATCCTCACAGCTGTCCAAGAAGAAACAGACACAGTTAAGTATTTGCTGATCTGTCCAAAGCCAATAAAAGACCCAGAATCCTAATCGATGAATCTAACTGCAAAACAAAGCACTTAATCATCAACTTACCATTTTTTTTTCAGGCTAAACTCTAATGAGTGGTTGAAATTAGAAAATCAAAAACTTCTATTAGGCTTTCCTCTGTAAGAAATAAGGTCAGGTCAGAAATGCTGGCAAATCCTGATGCTGCATCTATCCCGAGTAGATCTCAAGGGTTACTCCAAAAACAGCTCCAGTACTCTGAAATATTTACTGAAATATTCATTTACGTCTTCAGTAAATAAATAAATCACTCACTTTTCTTACCTTGGTTAGACTCAACCAATTGGAAAAATAGGTAAAATCTGAGAAAGATAAGTTGGAGAGGGTGTTGATGACACAGGTGAGCAATTATTGGCCACACACTTTTCCAATTCCCATGAAACACACTTTTCCAGAGATCAGACAGAGCATGATTCCTGTGGCTTTGTCTTTGACCAAAGATCAACTTGACCAGTGAGTTTGGGAGATACTGATTGTCCTTTATTGCCTTTAGTGTTTCTCAGCGTGCATCTGCAATGTTTACTTGAAGAGTTCTCTCTTTTTATCCAGATCCCCTCTTTTGCTCCTGGAACCACACAGCCCTTTCACTGGGGAACGTATTATTCCTCCTGAGATAAGAAGGAAAGCTGCCATCTTCTCATGTGGCCTTGCCTTAGTGGCACAGTGATTCTTTGAGGGATGGGAACCCATTCCAAGCTAGTTCAATCACAGAAATCCACAGCCTTGGTCTGGAAGTGCATGTGTGTCTCTAAGTTTGCAAAGCAGAGTTATTCTCTGAGATTTTTTCATTGAAGTTGAAATAAAAAGGTAGCCAGATATATTTGCTTTTGCTAGGGGCCAATCTCTTTGTTGAGGGAGGTCAGTCTGAGAATGTGAGGCAGAGGAAGAAGAAATGAAAGCCACAGATGTGGAAGAACACAGGTGTTCAGTTCTCTGGCTGTGGTTAGCCCTGAATCCAGTGCAGCATCAGAGCTGTCTTTGGTTGTAGTTCTTTTTCTCAAAATCAAAGATTGATGACTATCATGCCATAGAAGAGGTAACTGGAGTTAGACTATTTACAGAAAAATTCGAAGTGCCCAGTTTATGCTATTGTTTTGCTTAATTTTTTATCCAATTACTCTTCAAAACACACATTGCAAGTCTAGAGCAAGAAATAAACATCATTAAATACAGAAAGACTTGCTGCCACTTCCTGGGAGTTTTCTACTAGCTGTATATTTTCTGAAGTGCTTTATATAAATCAACCTTTTTCAAATCCCCGTGTTCCATGGGGCAATGGAGTTGCCATCATGAACATATAGAAGGCAAAAATCTAGTGGCCTCTGGCCCCCAGACCCGTCTGTGAATAAAGCATCTCCTTCTCACCCAGTTCAGTGGGCTTCTACATATGATGGCTTTTGAACATTGGATATACTGCTAATATATATATACACACTCGTAAAGATGTGAGTCACTGATAGATATCTTCTAATTCTCACAATAAAGCTATGGGACTTATTATTATCCTCATGGTATAGTTGAAGGAAAGTTCATTCAGCATCAGGTCCTTAAAAAGATTAAAGGACATGCTCAACATTACTCAGCCAGAGTAAGAGGCAGAGTAGCTCCTTGACATTGTTTTCACGGGCCTCAGAGCACCTTACTCTTAGCCATCACATGATTCTGCTCCCTGTAAACCCTAATGACTCCTAGGACAGGGCTGTCATTGTCTGCCTGTTGATCCTCATATTAGCCAGTTCATTCTGTTAAAATTTAAACAGCCAAAGACCAAAAAAAACTTAGTCTAGAAACATCAGATTTATTGGCTGGATGTAGTAAGGAAATAGGTCCCAAATGATCAGGGGCTGTCACTCAAGGGGGATCTCAGATTAGTTCCTATTTCTGAAGGGGGACCAGGAGAAGTGAGGATTAAATAGGGTCGAGGCTGTCATGGGGGGGGGGCAGTTCAGTGACTGGGCATTTCCCCTACCAGAAGGGAACAGGAAAGCAGGACTGAGGCATCGATGGTGACAGAGTACCATCCATTCAAAGAGGAGGTTATAGAATTTTCTAGCTGCTGTGTGATCTCAGACGTGCCTCCTATAAATTGTAGTCGGCTTTGCCTGTGTCTGCCATGTTGATTGACATAGACGGGTGACTGTTCTCTTTTGATCTGAACTGATTTTTGCTCCTTCAGTTCCAGAGATGTTTTTACTATTTCAGTTCTCTTAACTTGCTATTGTCCCAACAGGAGTTTTATTAAACTCGACAACTTTGTTCTTCTTTTCTTTTTTTATTTTTCTTTATTTTATTTATTTATTTATTTAGTCATTTATTTTATTTTGAGGCAGGGATGTTGCTTTGTCACCTAGTTTGGAATGCATCATCATAGCTCAACTGAACCTCAAATTTCTGGGCTCCAAATATTCTTCTGCCTCAGTCTCCTGAGAAACTAGGACTACAGTCACACACCACCATGCCTATATAAATTTTCTATTTTTTATAAAGATGAGGCCTTTACTCTTGCATAGGCTGGTCTTGAACTCCTGGGCTCAGGCAATCACCCCACCAGTGTGCTTGGATTGTAGTTGTAAGCCAGTGCACCCAGGCTTTAGATGTGACATTAGGTTTTTAATTGGTGATTTTTCTGACTTTTTTTGTAATTGAAAGGTATGGATGTTCCCTTTAGGGCTGCTTTTATTGCATCTCACAGATTTTTGTCCCCTTGTCATTCATTTCAAGGAATCTTTTGATTTTGTTCTTGATTTTATCATTAACTCAAGGATCATTCAGCATCAGGTTGTTTAATTTCCATGACTTTGTGTAGATCTGAGTGTTTCTCTTGGATTGATTTCCAGTTTTACTCCACTGTGGTCCACTCTGGTCTGAGAAGATACATGATTTGATTTCAGTCTTTTTGAATGTGCTGACACTTGTTTTGTGGCCTAAGCTATGATTAGTCTTAGATAATTTCCCATTTGCTAATGAGAAAAATATTTATTCACTAGTAGTTTTTTGGTAGAATGTTCAGTAAGATGTCTGTTAGGGCCACTGGTTCTAGAGTTCTGTGTCTTTCTATTCATTTACTGCTTCAGTGATTTGTCTGGTACTATCAGTGGAACGTTGAAGTTCTTAACTATTAAAATGCTACCTTTTATTTCTTTACTTAGACCTAGAAGAGTTTTCTTTATGAAACTGGAAGCGCTTATGGTATTAGCAGCGTGAATTACATTGGGATGCCCAGTTGGAATCTCAGAAAGCAGGTGGTACTTGTGGGGGAAAGTCAGCCCCTCCCTGGATGATTTGTCAGTAGGTGCTGTAATGGACAGTACAGTACAGTAGGTGGTGCTTATGGGGGAAAGTCAGCCCCTCCCTGGATGATTTGTCAGTAGGTGCTGTAATGGGCAGCACAGTAGGTGGCGCTTGCCACAGAGTCAGATGCAGTGCTCCATGTTGGGACTGTGACTGATTCCAGTCCCTCAGGAAAAGCACCTCAGATGGTGAGTGGGGTCATGGAACACCCAGGGGACCCATTATCTCCACCACAGCAGAGGTGGGTGAAGGAGAGAGGCTGGGTGTGGCTGAGTCAGGTGAGCCTGCCTTCTGGCTCCTTAGGGATGGGCATAAGAGCTGTGTCAGCAGGGGTCGAGCATCAGCTCCAGGCTGCTGGGGAACCCACCAGTGAGGGGTTGAATTGGCCCCAGCAAACCAGAAAGTCTGCTTATGGGCAGGGGTCATGTGGGATTCAGAGTCTGGCTTTCAGGAGTGGGTTTTGTTCTTCTCCCTTCTCCCCTGCCCTGAGGTCCCCTTCTGGCTTCTGGCTTCAGGCAGGAGCTCAAACTAACTGAGCTCACCAGCAATGGTGCTGCTGGCTGAGTGCTTCCCTGCCCAAGATCCTTCCCTGTGGAACACTGTGGCTTTGGGTGAAAAGCCAGAGTAGTCCCTGAAATCTAGTGTAGCTTATGGTCCCAAGTTTCAGCCCTACCGGCCACAGTGCACACCTAAGGTGGCGGTGAGGGATGGTTGAAACGTCCAGCAGAAAGATGAGAATATAGTCTGGGAAATGTTCAGATAGAGATCAGCAGCTTAGAGACAGGATATAAACAAAGTTTGAAAGCAACTGATATTTGCCCCTGCAAATACCCTGCATCTCCATCCACCTTGACATGTAAACTGTAACTTTTCCTCTCTAAATCCTATCCAAAGTATTCTTTGATCTGTACTTGAGTGCTCTCCTGTCCTTCAGCTTGATAGTTTTCTTCCTTGAACAAAGAGCTGCCAGTTTAAATGGAACATGAAATTGTTCTTTTCACTTTTTGCCTTGTATATACGCTCCCCCCTCAAATCTCTAACAAAAGATCTTGAATAATCGGGTCAGAACAGCGCCTGTTGGCCTCGCAAGGGGCTGATTCCGTGTTATCTCTCACAGGTCAGAACACTGTGCGTAAATTTCTCAGCGCCTTCTGTCCCTTAGTCAGACCCACAGTCAGGCAGAGTTCCTGTGCAGGGGGACTCCCGGCCCACAGCTCTGTGGTTCAGTTCTTGGGTTGCAACGTGTGGTTTTCCTGTGTGGGTAGGAGTACACTGCTCAAACGCTGTGACCAGGACTCACGCTACACTTTCTTCTCAGTTCTGCCCACACAGGAGCCTTCACCTCCCGAGATTGGTTCACAAATCTCCCCTCTATGTCTTTCAGTGATGTTATCAAGTGATGTAAGATCCAGCCTGTGGGCCTGACCCCTGGTCCCCCAAATTCAGTGCTTCACCATACCAAGGAGAAAGGTGCTGGGCCCAAGTTGCCAATGGAGTGCTCGAGCAGGCTTAATGTTCCTGTACTTGGGATGTGCCCTGCTCTGCTGGAGCAGCCAGATGAGCAGCCCTTGGGAGGCCAGTGAGCAGGGAGCTCACAGTTCAAGAACCCCTTGACCCACTGCAGGTCTTCAAGGGGCAAGATGTGAGCCCCACTCTCTGTGATAGTCCTGATGTTGTGGACACAGCTATTCCTGAGAGCCCCAGTGAAGTCATCTCTTGGGGCACCTGTGTCACTTGGCTGCAGTGAGTAGAGAAGGGGAGGGAGCAGGAAAGTCTGAATGGAGGAGGTGTGGCACTCTGGTCCTCTTTGTCCCTCTCCCCAGAAGGCAGCCCGCCCAGAATGTCCAGGCTTCAAGATCACACAGACCCCTGGGACCCATCGGCCTCTGTTACCACTGCAGTTTGGATAGGAATTAGGATATATTTGTGTGGAGATTAGTGACACAGAAACTGAAGGGCTGACACTCCCTGGAAAGGACAAAGATGCACAATGGATGGAGAAGCAACATTGTACCTGACGTCTCAGCTCGGGTCTGTGATGCCTGATGAGGAGCAACCCTTAGGGGCTGGTTGCCTGGTGCTTTGTTTTCAAGAAGCTCCCAGTTCCCTGACAACAGCGATTTTTAGACTAATGAGCGTAGTAAACTGCTCCAGCAGGCTTGGGAGCCTGCTGACTAACAGAAGTGTGAGGAGAGGAGATAGACCACCAACCCCTTCCATGGGACTCCACGTTTCTTGGGGGTTGATCTTTGCCTCTACCTTACTCCTTCCTGTTAGAACTTCTGGTAGCTTCTGACAACATTCCCTCAGATTTGCACCTGAACTATATATTTTTTCACCTAAAACTTTTTCTTCTTTTTGAAATGATCTGGTGACTGATGTCTCCAGTCAGCCATTTTGTCCTGCCCTGCAAGAATTTGGGAAATTAAGTAAAAATATCAAGAAAGTCCAGGGGAGGAGACCAATGCTCTAAGTTGGTTTTGCATTTCTTCAGATAAGGAACAATGATTCACGAGACCTGTGGTTCACTCATGTTTAACATTCATCAGATATGTGAAAAGCAACATATATGCTTACTACTTACCACATAAGTACTAGAATTATACTTGGAAGTAGCATTATGATATATATATATATATATATATATAGTTAGATAAAAATTAATATATATTGAAAAATACGTCAAGAATATATAGATACCACATTTGAAATGATTCTAAATAGTACTTCAATCAGGTCTTTAATTTTCGCTTGGAATGTGGAAGAGAGTTGAAGACGAAGACCACAATTATATAAGCTTGAGCCATTAGAGAAATAAATATAACACACGTAAACATGAAGTTCATTTTAAATAAATCAAGTACCCTGATGCCAAAGCCACAAATTATGAAATTGTATTTGGTTTTCATACTAACACCAAAACTTCAAAATGGCATCTACAATTGACTGAACTTCTTCCCACAGCCTCACTTTATGCTGTGCCAACCCACATTTTCAGGCTAGTACATAAACATGTACCCCATCACTGATGTAATTTGTGGTCAGAAGATGGAGCATTGTAGAGACCCTACAGTCATCTTCAGACAAAGGTCTTCAGGACAGATCATTTAAATTAGGTCAAACATTCAAAACAACGTTTTAGTGTGTGATTGAGATTTCTTTCTGGCCATCTTATTGAAATAAAATAATGTGTGGGCTGTGGCAAATTTTTAAAAATATGTACAAAAGTAGAAGGTAAAAAAAATAACTACAAGAGTAAAAAAGACTTCTTTAAACAGTTTAGGGGGTAGCTGTGTCTTCCCCATATGGCACTTATTTTCCTTCTGTGACTTTACCTCGACACATTAAGCTCAGGGTGCAGTGTCCTTATGCACTTCTGAAACTGATCCCTTTCTAAAGTTATCTACAGAATCAGTTCATGGCAGAGAGGCCAAAAGACCATGGCCTTTGCATCTGGACAAATGTAAGATCTCATCCTATCTCTATTCTTCTACTGACTGTTGGCCTTGAGCAAGTCATTTTAATCAGACTCAGAGTTACAGAATCTACAAAAGCCAGACAATAAGACCTACCATTGTAGACTATTGTATTAATGTCATCATATGCAGTTTACAAGGTTCACGTGAAGTCTGTCTTGTGGCTGTGGGACAGTGAGCAGCAGGTATCACAGTTGTGATCTGCGTTATCTTTGTTAGTTTGTCATGTGGCATCTGCACCAATAAGGCTATCGGCAGCTACTCCAGGGCTGTTTACATTGCTCTTGCTCTCTGCTCTCACTTTTGACCCTGACTGTCCTGCTCATTTCCCAGAACCACTTTATCTGCATCTGATAGTGCAACTCTCTTGTGTTTTCATGCAGCACCAAAAGCAGGGAAGACAGACGTGATTATCTTCAGGGAAAAGGAATGTGCCTTTAGTGACCAGATATGCCTAAAATCTCCATGAATTTTTCAAGAAATGGGCTGTTTCAAGCCACTTTTACTATTGCAGATAATAATGATTTAAGGTTTCAAATTTAGAGAATAGGACATCAAAAATTAACACAAATCTACATATTTATATGTTTTATTTTTTAGCCCTTCACTCATTGTAGGAGTGTGTTCACTGAAGATAGTGCCTAAGAGTTATGGAGAATGAGGAGAAAGACATGCCTCTTGATCACGTTTTCTAACACTCTCTTAATAATTCTAATGTATGCAGGACATAGACCTAGAAATTGACTTGACTATAGGAACAGCCCTTCTGTGTGGCACAGACGTACTGTAAGTCCATGATGTACTATAAGTCCAAAGTATATTATATCATTTTAATTTTTAATTCACAGTATAATGTCTCAGGGAAATTGTTCTTTAGACAAAAGTTGAAGAGGATTATTTAATATTATGAAAAATATATTTCATAAATCATTGTATGGAAATGTCTAAATGTCTTAAAACCATTGGGATATGAAATTACACAAGATCTATCTAGTAAGCCTATGATATCATTATTCTAGGTAACCTGAATAATATTTTTACTACATCTCTTTATCTTATTTTTTTCTACATTAAAGAATTTATTGAGTTCAATTTACTTCCTGATTATAAAAGCATTCTTCTTCTTCTTTTTTTTTTTTTTCTTTTTTAATTGTTGGAGATTCATTGAGGGTACAAAGAACCAGGTTACATTGATTGCATTTGTTAGGTAAAGTCCTTCTTATAATTGTGTCCCTCCCCAAAAAGGTGTGTGACACACTGTGACTCCCTCCCTCCTTCCCTCTCTGACTCTCCCCTTCCCCCAGCCCCAACAGTGTACCAGGTCATTAATTGTCATCATATCAGAATTGAGTACATGGGATTCTTGCTTCTCCATTCTTGTGATGCTTTACTAAGATTGTGCTCTACTCAATCCAGGTTAATACAAAAGATGTAAAGTCTCCATCTTTTTAATGGCCTGAATAGTTTTCCCTGGTGTACATATACCACAGCTTGTTAATCTATTCCTGGGTTGGTGGGCATTTAGGCTATTTCCACAATTTGGCAACAGCGCAGTGCAAGTGTCCTTATGGTAAGAGGACTTTTTTTCTTCTGAGTACATGCCCAGTAGTGGGATTGCAGGATCAAATGTGACGTCTAGTTTGAGTACTTTGAGGTTTCTTCATATTTCCTTCCAAAAAGGTTGTATTAGTTTGCAGTCCCACCAGCAGTTTAAATGTGTTCCCTTCACGCCACATTCATGTCAGCATCTGCAGCTTTGAGACTTTGTGATATGGGCCTTCTCATGGGGGTTAGATGATATCTCAGGGTGGTTTTGATTTGTGTGCATCTAATAATTAGGGATGATGAGCATTTCTCATATGTTTGTTAGCCATTCCTCTGTCTTCTTTAGAGAAGGTTTTATTCATCTCACTTGCCCATTGATAAAGGGATTGTTGGCTTTTTTCATGTTAATTACTTTGAGTTCTCTGTAGATCCTAGTTATGAAGCTTTTGTCTGATTCAAAATATGCAAATATCCTTTCCCATTGTGTGGTTGTCCATTGGTGTTTGGTTGTTGTCTCCTTAGCTGTACAGAAGCTTTTCGATTTAATTAGGTTCCCTTTGTTTATTTTTGTTGTTGTTGCAATTGCCATGGAAGTCTTTTTCATAGTCTTTCCCCAGCTTGATATTTTCAAGTGTTTTTTACCAAGCTTTCTTTGAGGATTTTTATCATTTCATGCCTTAAATGTAGGTATTTTATCCATCTTGAATCAATTTTTGTGAATGGAGAAAGGTGCATGTCCAGTTTCAGCCTTTTACATGTGGTTATCCAGTTCTCTCAGCACCATTTATTGAATAGGGAGTCTTTCCTCCAGTGTATGTTCTTGTTTGGCTTATTGAAGATTAGGTGGCTGTGAGATGTTAGTTTTATTTCCTGGTTTTCTATTCAATTCCAGATCTCTATGTTTCTATTTTTGTGCCATACCAAGATGTTTTCACCACTATGACCTTGTAGTACAGCTTAAAGTCTGATAGGCTGATACCCCTGGCTTTGTTTTTATTACTAAGAACCACCTTAGCTATATGGGTTTTTTTGTGGTTCCATATAAAACGAAGAATTTTTTTCCATGTCTTAAAAGTATGATGTTAGTATTCTAATAGGGATGGCATTAAATCTATAGATTGCTTTGGGGAGTATAGACATTTTAATGATGTTGATTCTTCCCAACCATAAGCATGGTATGTTCTATCAACCCTTCAAAGAAGAGCTTATTCCCATACTGCAGAAATTATTCCAAAAAATTGAGGAGGAAGGAATCTTCCCAAACATATTCTATGAAGCAAACATCATCCTGATACCAAAACCAGGAAGAGACCCAACTAAAATGGAGATCTTCAGACCAATTTCACTAATGAATATAGATGCAAAAGTTCTCAACAAAATCCTAGCCAATAGATTCAGCTTATCATCAAAAAAGTCATACATCACGATCAAATAGGGTTCATCCCATGGATGCAAGGCTGGTTTAACATACACAAGTCTATAAACGTTATCAACAGAAACAAAAACAAAGACCATATGATCCTCTCAATAGATGCAGAAGAAGCATTCAATCACACCTAGCACCCTTTTCAAATTAGAACACTGAGGAGTATAGACATAGGTGGCAGGTTTCTTAAACTGATTGAAACTATGTATGACAAACCCATGGCTAATATTTTACTGAATGTAGTAAAACTGAAAGCTTTTCCACTGAGAACTGGAACCAGACAAGGTTGTCCTCTATTGCCACTACTATACAACATAATGCTGGAATTTCTAGCCAACAGAATCAGGCAAGAGAAGGAAATAAAGGGTATCTAAATGGGAGCAGAGGTGGTCAAACTCTCCATCTTTGCTGACCATATGATTTTATACTTAGAGAACCACAAGACTCCTGGAAGTGATCAAATAATACAGTAATGTCTTAGGATACAAAATCCATGTCCACAAGTCAGTAGCCTTTGTATACACCAATAACAGCCAAGATGAGAAGGTAATTAAGGACATAATCCCCTTCACCATAGCTTCAAAGAAAATGAAATACCTAGGAATATGCCTAACAAAAGAGGTGAAGGACTTCTGTAAAGAAAATTATGAAACCTTCTTTATCTTATTTTTTAAAAGCTTATGTGTATATTTTCTTGACTTTCACCTTCTGGTAGGAATCTGAAACTGCTGGATCATAGTAATAGCATCAACATTTGTGATCTTATCGTTTTAGATGATGAATCGTTTTATGTAAACAGTCCCCACATAATTTTTGATCACTTTGTTTTTATGACCTAAGAATAAGAGAATTTGACCTTGCATTCCTACTACTATGCATCTACCCAGAGGAAAAAAAAATTATAAGGACATTTGCATTAGATTGTTTATTGCAGCTCAATTTATAATTGCCAGGACATGGAAACAACCTAAATGCCCATCAACTCAGGAATGGATTAACAAATTGTGGTGCATGCATCCCATGAAATACTATTCAGCCATAAAAAAAGATGCTGACTTCACATCTTTTGTAATATCCTGAGTGGAGCTAAAACACATTCTTCTTAGTAAAGTATCATAAGTATGGAAAAGTAAATACCTAATGTACTTGATACTAATATTAAGCCTGTAGGCAATCTAATGCATACCCAAATAGAAGAAAAACTCATTTCAATTCAAGTTGTGAGGAGGGGATTAGGGTGCTCTCACTGAATGAGCAGCAGGTGGGGGAAGGTTGGCATACCTTTTGTATGTGGGACATAACTACAAGACAAATTCTACTTAACAAAATCAAATATTTTGACCTGATTGCTTGTACCCTCACATTAACCTGAAATAAATTTACTTAAAATAAATTTAACAAAGAATAAGAAAATTAGTTTTATAAAAGAACCCATTTGGTTTTCAGAGCTATGTGGTTTTGCCTTCCCCATGGTAGACTAAATAAGCAACAGTGACTGTTCATAATGAAATAATGTGTACGCTTTTGGTTACTTTGCAGGTGCATCCACCCTATCTCCAAGTCTTGTTGGCTTCCTTCTGTCTGCTCTTGGCATCCTCGTCTATTTGGAATTTTGAATGTAGTGTGACAGCTGCTGTTCCCATCCCAGCTCAAAGGACATGCTTCTTCCCTGGGATGACTACAATTCCTTCCGATTTCTGTGGCTCCACCCTAAGCCAAATAAATTATACTTTAACAAACTGTCCAACTGATTTACAACACACATTATGACTAAGGCATTCGGGAACCCCTTCATCCAAAAGAATAAACTTTTAAATGGATATAAATGATTTTTAACTCGTTCCAATATGCCTTATAAACCACTTAACCTGATTCTGTGACAGTTGCATGATTTAATCCAATGGGACAAGTTACAGTGTTCAATTCAATACTATAGACTGTAGAGTGAAAGTAAAATCACCGTACACAGGTGCTTTAAATTAATAACAAGTTGTGAAATATGATAGAGGTTGAAATGTCAGTCATATGTGGTAAATGTAAGAGTAATACAGTCTCTTGTACTATCCTCACAGTTTTGGGTCCTGCATATTTTTGAATGGCCCCTATCATTCGTGACATTGAGTTTTCTTGGGAAAAAATGTAGAGTATAACTGAAACATTTTGACATAAATTTCATTTCCAAATTATTTTCCTGAATGAGTTAAAATATTTTGAATATTTGAAAACCAAATTCTAGAATTTGTTATCAGTATTCTTATTTTCCAAGCAAGTAATTTTCTAAATATTTGATTTGCAGAATCATTAACACTTTTTAGTTAATTTCTTAATAACAAAGTTAACATACCACATGAAGTATTTTTTGTTTTTTTACTTTTATACTCTATTCTGGAGTCATTTTATGTTTTTCTTAGAGATTTCAAACCTCAAAAATCACAGCTCTTATCTAGATTATCATGGGTATTCCTGTATTTGTTCATATGTGGAATGATAAATCCTGACAAGTAGAGTGCTTCCTTTTTTATTAAGATGTGACAGTCTTTACATGGCTATGAATAAATGACAGCTAAGTAAATATTAGAATTAACTAATAATATTTTAGTATCTTTGTTTTGTGCTTCATTTCTAAGTATAGCCTTTCTTTATTGGAGATGTGGGATCAAGAAATCACCTGTAGATCAGAAAAGCTACAGAATTTCCATTTTTTTGTTTGTTTGTTTGTTCTTAAATTTTGTTTTAAGCTCATTTCCAACTTTAATGCAATACTGAAAACCGGCTAAAAATACCAAATTGATATATTGCTAATGGGACTTTGAAGAGTATGCAAAACTGGAAGGCCAGGAGGAGACAGGTAATGTGTCTTCCCAGGGGTGTCTCCCAAGTGTTGGTGCTTTGGGTTTTATGGACTGTGAACAGGAAGATGCACATTTCTTCATTCTCCATGGTGTGCAGGGAAATGTGTTTGAGTGTGGATGTAAAAGAAATCAAGTAATAAAGAATTAGCTGGCTCATGGATAGTGCAATGTCAGATGATTCAAGAGGTATAATCCTATTTTATTAGCACAAACTGCTAGCTAATTAGAGATAGAGTTTATCTTTTTAGAAAGGTATCTTAGAGGTTCATAAAAAAATATTTACAGGAAGCAAAATAGATCTATTACTACTTTACCCCCCTTTCTTTAATTTGTATAATTTTTGTACTATATGTGTAAATGTCTAGAGCCTTCATTATGAAAATATCAATAAATACTTCATTAGTTTACATTCAACTCTTTGTTATAAAAAGAAACTTTTTAAAATACGTGAACTGGATGATTTCCCAGTGGAAGTATGTCAACAGTCTTCAGGTCGTTGCCAGATTTCATAAAATATTTAATTATTTGAAAAGGAAACAAAATGTCTTCATACTTTAGGGAAACGAATACTCTGTAAGCCTTCTGTACAAATGTTTGTGTTTTCATTGTTAAACTCTGGGGTTTTCCTTTTGCAATGTGACCCATGTTGGGCATTTTTATATAATCAACAACTAAATCTTTTGCCAAATGCATGCTTGCCTTTTATTTTCTAATATATGGTAATAACAAGCAAAATTGGTTAGATTTTGCATGAAAATGGTTCTGAAAGGTAAGAAGGAAACAGACTTTGGAGGTTGTTTAGTTTTAAATTTCTGACAGATAAAGTAGATTACGATCTCTCATACATACACTGATAACTCAAGCTCTTCATTTTCTCATACAGTTGTACAAATATAACTGGGACCATCAGTTTTAACCTGTTGTCAAGCTAACTAATGTATCATCTGCTTTAAGACGCAAGATTCTTAATTAAACTTTATATAGCTATAGATACATCTGTTGTTTCTTTGTATTTCAGGAAAGGTGATAGTAGTTTTATTTGATACTGATAAATATTGAATTGATTTTTTTAGTTTTTCTATCATTTTTTTCAATGGAGTAGTATAGGACTGTGCTTTGTCCTTTTTATGAATGAAAACAAATTATAAAAGAAATAAATGTCTTACTGTTGCCCAAGAAATAACAACTGTCCTTCAATGTACCTAAAGCTTTTATTTATTTTCAGAGGGATATCATGATTAAGTTCAAATCGTACTGGTTAACGCATAGTTGGATGTTGGAAGGGTTCCACAAAAAGCGTACACGTGGAAACACAGACACACACCCAGGCTTTGTTGCACTGAAATAAGATCACAGGGTAGATACCGTCACCTTGCGGCAATGTCAGTGAGTATCTCTCAGTATAAAGGTAGAGGCTGACCCAAGCTGCTGGGTGCTGAGAAAATGAGACTATTTAACCCTGAACGAGCAGAGACTCTCATAGAGGAATTTGCGTAAAGGCATGAATCTACAGGCAGGAATTTGCTACAGGTAAACCTTTGAGTCCTAAGACAGGCCGGGCCTAGAATTCTGAATCCCAGGGCTTCCTGCTCTCAGCCTTCCTTTTTCTCCTGTGTTCTAACTGTAATTTTTGCATTCCACCCTGACCTCCCTTCCTGTTTCCTGAAGCAGCTTCACCCTGGATCCTGGCTTTTCTTTGTGAATCCTGCCTTCCTTTCTCAGCCCTAAGTATTAGATTACTTCCATTCCAATATTTTGCATTTGGTATTTGACCTTCGACTGACCCCAGCTCAGATTCACTAGGCTCTGGGAGATCAAAGCTTCCTTCTGTGAGAGGGAGCTCTGTGTGAGTGGTTCGCAGACCTGGCTGCCCATCAGGATCACCTGGAGAATTTGAATAAATAAAATAGATTCCCTGGGCTCCCAGTCCAAATTTACCAAATCTGAATGTGGAGAGTGAGCTATATTTTAAAGGAGTATTCAGGACTATCAGAGAGGGAGACAGTTTTGAGGATCACATTTTTGTAAATTTTATGAATACTACAAATTAACTGATACTTTGAACTAAACAATATATTCCAAGAAAACATAATTTAAATATCGCTTAAGAAAACATCCATTTTGGCTTGCCTAAAATGATGATTTGCATATGCCTGCTTATATTTTTTGTTCTACATCACTTAATATCAAAATTTTATACACAAAATACCTCCAACCTTGTTTGTATCTAAAAGTCCAAGCAACAGACTAAACA
>NW_003852465.1:2394963-2396921 GCF_000181295.1 Otolemur garnettii
ACGAATGCTGCCTTGAAGGGAGAGCCACACAGGCTCATCTTTCCTCATGTTTGTTTCCTAGAATTACACGCCACATCTGTCCCCTCACAGTTCTGGAAGACAGAGGTCTGAAGTCAGGGTGTCGGTTTGCCCCGTGGAATCCTGAGGGAGAATCTGCCCCCCTCCCTGGTTCCATCCCACAGTGGTGCTGACCTTGGCTTTGCAGCTCAACACTCCGGTCTCTGCCTCCGTCACTTGTCTTTTCCCTGTGTGTCTTTGTGTCCAGATCCCTTTTTTTAGTCTCACTCTGTTGCCCTGGTTACAGTGCCGTGGCATCCTAGCTCACAGCAACCTCAAACATTTGGGCTCAAGTGATCCTCTTGCCTCCGCCTCCCAAGTAACTGGAACTACAGGCACTGGCCATAACCCCCATCTGGTTTTTTAGAGATGGGGTCTCACTCTTGCTCAGACTGATCTTAAACTCCTGAATTCAGACAGGAGTAATGGTATCCCAGAGTGCTAGGATTACAGGCGTGAGCCACCATGCCCAGTCTCTGTGTTCAGAGACTTTAGGGCCCCCCCCCCCAATTCAACATGACCTCACGTTAATTTTATTACATCTGAAAAGACCCTGTTTCTAAATAAGGTCTCATCCATGGTTCCAAGTGAACATCCCTTTTGTTTCAACCCAGAATAGTTCCCCCTTCCTCTTTTTAGAAACCTGTCTGTGAGCCACACACAGTGATGCTGATGTGATTCACACGCTGCTCTAAGCATCTTTTTAGAAGGCATTTGTATCTGTAATGTGCAACAATGTGCATGAATCGCAAATGCTTTATGCTAAGTGAAAAGCAGCCAGATTCAAATGGCTCTGTGATTTCATCTATGTGACATTCTGAAAAGGGCAGAGCTCTAAGGACAGAGAACAGAACATGATTGCCAGGGACTGGAGGGGCAGGGGAGTGTCTGACAGCACAGGAGCTGCAGGAGGGAACTCTTGAGGGCAACAGAACAGGCGTGATGACTCACGTCTGTGCGTTTGGGACAACGTACAAACATGTGCACCAAAAACTTTGCAGCATGAGCATTTAGAAAGAACTTTTAAAAGATGTAGTTATGAAAATTCATGAGCATTGAACAGACCTGTGATAATATGCTAAATCACCTGTAATTACCTGTGAGAACTCAGACAAAAAATAAAAGCAACTTTTTGAGGCTAAGTTTCTGTCTCAGGTATTCTATCCACACTACTGGGTAGTCAGAAGGAGAAAAAAGATACTGAAATAGAAATTCCTACCAGGACGACAAGAAGTGAAGAAGGGCTGGTTCCCCCAAAAGAAACAACAGGGACCTGTTGGCACCCAGATTCTCCTTTCACTACATTTTAAATGCACGCCATAGCCAGTGAAGAGGGGTGAGGAGAAACCATTGTCAAGCAGACCTATCTACACTGCATTATTTTTAAGAAAGAATGATAAATACTGAGAAATAGATCAAAATTTGAAGGGACTTTGAAAACCCATTGGAAAGGTTTATCAACACTCACACTCAGTCAAATTGATCATAGGAAAGGGTCATGACATACTAAGGTGTGGAAAACACACACACCAGTTTGAATGAACTGTGGTCATTGTTTATTGGCAAACACAACCACAAAACCTCAGTGGCATATAAATTCAATTGCTCCCACGTTTGGGCAGTGGTGGATAAGATATGTGATCCTTTGCATCTGAACTGGGTCACCTCACACGCTTGGGAGTTGGGAGGCAGCTGTTCAAGGCTGCCATTAGATGGGGGCTTTAGAATAACGTGGGTCTAGTTCATTTTTTTCCCATTCTCCAGCAGGCGAGTCCTAGCACCATGTCATGGCAATGACACAGGTGCAAAAAAGCAAGTAGAAACATGTATGTAACTCTTTCAAGCAAACATCCTATTGACCAAATTGAGTCAGATTATAATAAACCCAGAGCCCAGACACA
>NW_003852465.1:2396941-2400390 GCF_000181295.1 Otolemur garnettii
AAAAAAGCAAGTAGAAACATGTATGTAACTCTTTCAAGCAAACATCCTATTGACCAAATTGAGTCAGATTATAATAAACCCAGAGCCCAGACACAGGGCAGATCACCCACATATGTTCAAGCAAAGGGGTGGACACAGGGAATTTTGAAGACTTAGGACCAAATGATCAAGTCTACCAAATTCCACTGGACCTAAGAGGCCATCCATTTTTACCATTAAAAAGAAAAACTACTCCCAATTAAACTATAACACAATATTTGCTTTTCAGGTCAAAAGTTTATTTTATGCTTATCAAAACACACATTTCTTTGGACATAACCTTTTTTGGTTTGTTATTCTTATGTGTAGACAAAAAAGGAAACTACGCAAAAACTAAGTTGTGTAAGATGGTCCTAAAAATTTTCTACGTTCTGAGTATTACTTTTCTAAGTCATTTTTAAACTATGAGTACTTAATATTTATATTTTGTTGCAAAATATCATTTGGTAGTATTGCTTTATACATCAGTTCTTTTTTAATTAGCTCCTAACTGTGTATATTACTGCATATATGGGGTACAACCTGCTGACTCTATGTACAATCTAGAATGTTCACATCAGACTGGTCAACATCTACATCAGTTCTTAAAAGGATGCTCTAATATTTCTTTCCATGATGCTCATTCTGCAAGTATTTCGTCAATCTTATCAGGAATTGTCAGAAACTTATAGTGGCTGTTTAAAAAAATATGTCCACAAAGTCTTTCTTTCAAGAAGTGGAACCTCCTTCTAATTCCTTGGAGGACATTCTGAATTTATTGACTCACTTCTAGAGAATAGAATAAAGCAGAAGTGATAGTGGAGGAAGTGAAAACTAGGTCCTAAGAAGCCAGTGTGGTCTCTGCGTCAGTCATTCTCTCTCTTTCCTGGATCAGTGGGTCTGGGAGAAGCCAGCTGCTGTGTTCTCGGGGCATCCTGTGAGCCCTGTGGAGATGCCCACCTTGTGAGGATCCGAGGCATCCTGTCAATAGTCCCATGAGTGAGCTGTCCTGTGAGCATATCCCCCCAGCCTCAGTCAAGCCTTCAGCTACAGCCTTGGCTGAAAGCATAGCTACAGGTGAATGCAAGACCAAGAGCCATAACCATCCAACCAAACTGCTCCTGGAATCATGGCCTTCAGAAACTGCGCAAGATAACAAACACAGATGTGTTTGTTGTTTTAAGTCTTTACATCTTGAAGTAATCCATTATATGGTAATAGATAACTGTACAATTAACATACAATGAAGACTCTCAAATGGCTCCTGGACAAGAATTTTAAGCAGATGAAGTTGTCCAAGATGGCTAATAGAAATAACAAAGGTTTCACTATAAGTCCAGCTATGTTTATGAATTTCTGTGTAACATAAATTTTTGGTTTCAATGCTAAATCATAAGACGTTTAAAAAGTAATTAAACTCAACATATGTTATTTTCAGAATACTTCCAGCTCCATAGAAGTAATAACAATATAAACACCTATGACTAACATGACTACTGTGCAGGCAAGCACAGCTATGTCAGAGTGGTATCCTGAATGAGAGATATGGAAAGATGCCATTGATTTTAAGATACATCTGATTTTCAGAGATGATAACATGTGAAACGACGTGTTTACTGGAATAAGGTATTTGACAGTTCAAGGAACACTTACAGCTCCCATCACTACATTTAGTGTAAAGGTGAGTGTTAAATTTAGGTTAGGATGGTTAAGGCTATTTGTCCAGTTCACTGAAGATGCATGGGCTGGCTGGATCGCAGTGCCGAGCTGAGATGAACACAGCCCTCCAGGAAAATGGTTTCTTCCCAGAAAGGCAACAGCTCAGGGAGTTCTGTCTGACTCACTCTTTCACTGTTTCTTTTCTTCTTCACAGACGGGTACAAGGCTGTAAGGTAATAAGGACTCAGTATTATGTATATGGTGAATGGGTTGTTGGACTGTTGTATTAATCTGGATAGAACTGGAGAATGTTACCATTAGTAAAGTATCACAAGAATGGAAAAGCAAACATCCAGTGTATTCAGTACTAATATGAAGCCAGTGGATGAACTAATACACACCCACATGAGAGAAACGCTCAATTTATTCTAAGCTGAGAGGAGGAAGGGAAGGGAAGAGAGGAGACGAAGGAGGGGGAAGATGAGCTCCCACCTAATGGCACAATACAACAGAGACCTTACCTAACAAATGCAAACATTGTAACCTAACCATGTGTGTGCTCGTATTACTCTGAAATTTAAAAAATAATAATAATAATAAAGGAAGATACACTCAGGGCATAGCCAGGACCTCTTCTTAGGTTATTTCTATTACATTTTATTTCTAAATGTTTGTATCACAGAAGCACAAAATCAGTTTAACATAATCAACAATTCTCGACAATTTGTGGCATACACTAGCGTACTGCACATAATGTCAGGTACATTTATTATTTATTTATTTATTTGTTTGTTCATATGTTTTATTACGTGTATCTCCATTTTAATCCAATTTCACATTCGACTATGCCTTCGCTACCTTGGGGGTTGTCCTTTCAATTTATCTATTTTGTCTTGTAATATTTATATGTTATCATATGAATGATAAATAGAATCACTATATTTGTTTATTCACATAAATTATCATCTGCTGCTTATTTTGTTTTGCTTCCGGGCTCTTTCAATTAAGTTTTTTTCCCCCCTAAACTATCCATATTGCTCTATGTGGGTCTATTTTATTCTACTAGCTAATTTCATTCCATTTTGTTTCTTCATTGCCACAATATTTTAAAATCTTCCCACTAGAGACAATTGTACAGCAAACTTATTTGCATACTTCGTTATGTACCTGTGTGATCATTTTTCAGAAACAGAGTTTCTAGATTATAACGTAAGCATATAATATATTATTTTATCATGAATATCCATTCATTCAACAAGGTACTTCTCTTGGTACAGAGGATATAGCAATCGACAAAGTGAAGTCATGCCGATTTCAAAAAGGTGGCTCCAGTTTTCACGTCTAATATTCAAGGATTTCTATTTCCTCTTTCAAACTTAATATCACGTAGATACAAAGTGTAGCCAATCCGGGTGTGCCAAAAGTTTTAATTTATATTTCTCTCATTACTACAAATGCTGAGCATCTCTCTGTATGATTACTATGTACATTTTCCTCTTCTATAAATTGCAGGTTCATATCAAAACAGTTTAGCATTCTATAGAAACTTGAAGATATACACATCTTTCAAGCAAGGGGTTCATTTCCCTTATGGGTATATAGGCTAGGAAAATGTGTGCTTATGTGCACTAAGTTTCAGTTTTCATGCTACCACTGTCTGTAAGAGCTCAAATTTAAAATCAACCCAAATGCCCATTGATAATAATTTAGACAGATACACTATGACATTGAATTAGTGTTCAGATAAAGAGAATCAGTAAGATAGACAGACA
>NW_003852465.1:2400758-2408471 GCF_000181295.1 Otolemur garnettii
GACACATAAAATTAACCAGCACAGGTAATTTTACATAATGGAATATTAGACAGTAATTAACATGAACATCCTACTTGCTGCTCTATCCTCAGGAGTGAATCTCACATACACATGCTGAATGAAGAAGCCAAACACGAAAGAACACATGCTTTCTTCAAGGTTCAAGGACAGCAGTTCCCCTGTTTGCTCGTTATACATTGAATGCATGTGTCAAAATATCACACAGACCCCCCAAAATAGGAACAACTATTATATACCAATAAGAAAATGTTCAAGGAGGAAAACTATTTCATTATAAGGCAGAATATTAATTATCTTTGGAAAGATGGGTGAAGGTAATGACAGGAGAGAGTGCAAGAAGACTTCAGGAGTGAGGGTTTTTGCTGAGCTGGGTGGTAAGCGCATTGAATGAAAAATTCATTAAGTTGTACACTGATGACTTGTATACTTTTCCACATCCGTGCAATGGTTCAATAAGAAATTAAAAATTCAGTAAACCCGTATGCGCATTACTCTGTATTTCTGATTTTGTTCTACTGTGAACTTCCTAGCATACTAGGAAATGTGCTACTTGTCACACATATGTCCCACAAAGGACTTATAAAATGTAATCCTTGATCAACAGTAAGTGCAGATAACTAAAGAACAAATTATAATCAAGTGTAGTAACTCCTGCAAGAGGGAAAAGTTAAGACGCTATGGAGGAAAAGCGAACTTGGCAACAGCAGTCTAGGATTCAAGGGAAGTTACTCAGAGGGAATGAGGTTTAAGGGGCTACTTGGAAAGAAAAACAAACATGAAAAGACTGAGTGTTATACAGGGAACAATAAGGAGAAGAATGTGCCTGGCAGAAAGAAAGGCAGCGTGAAGGAACCAAACTGAGAGAAGCCAGTGAGGTCTAGAAGCTGGAAGGAGGCCAGGATGGCTGGAGAGTGGGCCCTGAGGCTTGAGTGACACTCAGAAGTGCGTGGTGAGGGCCCTGTAAGTCCTGCCAAGGAAATTCTTCTTCGTCTTGCATGAAACAGGCTACATGGGAGGGGTAACAAACCCTGAAATAATTAAGTTCATCTTGTAGGCCTACTTTAGACTGAGCATAGAGAGTGGCTTGGAGAGGAACACTATTTAAGTGAGGGAAACAAGTCCGGAAGTGGATGGTCACAGTATCCAGGTGGGAAAAGAGGGAAGCCTGAAAGCCTCTTCTGGTGGAGACAAACAGAGAAAGTGGACGGACTTTAGAGTTGGTTAATGACCATGTAAGAGAACTCAGGAACGGACTGGATATGGTGGGGAGAAGAAATGAAAAAAGTTGAGTTTTAACTACTTGTTGCAGATTTGATTGTTTTCCTTATAAATTAACAAATGCTCTAAACTGACTTCAGAATGATTTTTTAAAAATATTTGCACTCATTTTTCAAAATTACGGTATTTATATTGTACTTGTATTTTTCACAGTCTTGACTAGAAAAGCACAGACTATCTGGAGGGGATAGAATATCTGACAAGGGAATAGAATTTCTGAAAAGGATAGAATATCTAACAAGGCTTTCAATGTTACTAACATTCAAATTAATGATTTCTTTAATAGTACCATTAATGTTGTTTTGCTGAAATTAATATATTAATATCTTAATGCATGTTAGTGTTTTAAAATAAAGTAAAAATCTAGATCTATTAATATATTTATATCTTAATGCATGTTAGTGTGTTGAAATAAAGTGAAAATCTAAAATATCTTCATGAGTGTAAAAGGACTTGCTTAGGTAAGTAAGTCAAAATAAATCAAGTTGTTCAAAAGTTTCTGTTGGGGACCATGTATGGTGGCTCGTGCCTGTAATCCTAGCACCCTGGGAGGCCAAGATGGGTAGGTCACTTCAGCTCAGGAGTATGAGACCAACCTGAGCAAGAGTGAGACCCCATCTCTAAAAATAGCCAAGCTCTGTGGTGGACGCCTGTTGTCCCAGCTACTTGGGAGGCTGAGGCAAGAGGATTGCTCAAGCCCAAGAGTTTGAGGTTGCAATGACCTGTGTAATATAGTGGCACTCTACCCAGGGTGACAGAGTGTAATTCTGTCTCGAAAAAAGAAAATAAAGTTTCTCTATTTTTTTATGGCTTATAAATAATGAGATTTGAATTTCCTTTTGAGAACATGGTCACATAGATATTTTAGGAGGGGATAAATTAACATTCCTCTCCTCACTTAATCTGCTATGCTCAGAAACATTGACTGACTGCTTAAACATATTTGCCATTTCCACAGCCAATTACTTGGGAGACAACTGCTGGTTTTGAGTCATTTGCGAAAGGACCATCTGTCTGACAGATTTTAGATTTCTATTAGTTATCTCTCTCCGCTTTCAACAGTGTGCCTTGCATCTGAGGAAAACATAGCTGAAACCAAACAGATCAATCGTTCACAAGCCATCCATGTTGACTAAAATTATTATTAAAATGCTATTTAAATGTATACATACAATGTAAAATCAGTCATAAACTTCTTGCTCTTATAAGTCCTACCAAAGCAAATTTAAAAACGAAACAATGCTGAAAAGGCTTTCAATGTTACTAACATTCAAATTAACGATTTCTTTAATAGGACCGTTGATGCTGTTTTGCTGAAATCAACTTGCTTCTCACAGCCCTGTACGAGATATTAAATTCTCCCACCATATTTCTCTATCCTAATTATCATAAAACCTTTTGGCAGGCAGTGCCATGTTTGGTCATCATTTTAATGCAAACTCATCATTTATTATTAAGTTCACATCTGTTTAGTTCTTATTATCCAGAGACAACAAAACTGTATTACTTGGCACCAACGGAAATGTAAACACCAACTCTGAGACTGAAATTATAGGACATAGTTAATTACCCAGTGATCATCCAGAAGGCCCAGAAATATGCTTACATTATTTTTTAAGGTAACATCCAGAGTTAATCATCAAATGATAAAAAGTTCTAAATTCTCCTTGAGAACTCTCAGAATTTGTGGAAGAGGAAGTTCTTACACTAGAACCAGCTTGAGGAATACTAGATTGAGGCTTGATGGGCAAGAACAAAAATGCAAATAATGTTTGTAAAAAATAGTATAGGTAATCTTTTCACACCATATATCAAAATAATTTGAGAAGGAAAGAGCAGTAAAGAAGAGGAAAGTCAATCCACTTCGGCTTGAGTTAAGGGTTTGGGAAATGGTCCCTATTTAAAGACTTTATAGTCATGTTTATGAAGCTTCCAGAAGGTTCTAGAGTAGAGTGACCAGATTTTAACATCAGTAAGGCAGGACAACATGGAGGGGGACGGGGCAGGGGACTGCACAGGTCAGGGCTTGACAACAAAGTAAACTTTGATAAGCAGTTCTCCATAATCACTTCTCAGCAATTATTTGTTATTATTACAGTTTAACATTATAAAATTAACAAAAATAATATAAAACTCATATTCTGGCGAAACCACCACATGGCAGCTGAAAACCATATATTCCCTTCTTGTTCTCCTGCTGGCTCGTGCATTTTTTCCAAAAATCAGGACACAGGACAAATTGTTGAAAAGCCGGACGTCTGGTCACCCTATTCAAGAGGCACTAGGTTACAGAGGCCAAAGTGATCACCAACCAGGAAGGTGATTATAAAGGGTCTGAGGGAGATGAAAAAGGGTTTGAGGGAGAATATAAAGCACAATTTGAATATTTAAAAAAATTGTTTGTGACTTTAGTATGCCATTAACATCATTCTATGCTCATGTAGAATTAAATTACCCAGGAAAGTAAAGAAGCAGAATTCAAAAATGACTGCATCAGTCCCCAGAGGGATAGTTTATACTGCTAAGGCAAACAGGCTGTCAAAAAAGATCTACTGATTGGCATTTTTGACATATAAGACACTATTGAGTCTGCATATTCATGACTTTGTCTCATTTCAATAGAAACATCTTTTTTTTTTTTTTTTAATAAGGTCACCCTATTATGGACTGACAGATTGCTTACTTCAAGAACGGCTCATCTGGCATGAAATGGCATATACTAAGCAATCAGGTTTTGGTAAGATTTTACTTGAAAATTTTAGGGCAACATAGCAAATCTTTGAAAAAAAAAATTTACTAGAAGTCTTCAAAACCAAAGAGATCAAACCCAGATCTAGAGATGTTGAACTGGCTACATGTCCTCGTGGACTTCAGTTTTGCTCAAAACCCTCAGGAGTTTGCATAAATAAACAGTGGTTCAACCTCTATCTTCAAATCAAGCAGGAAGAGAAACTTACTCCAATTTTCCGCAGTCTGTAATATTAATATTAGACAAAAAAAATTGTCTCCCTTTAATTATACACTTCTCATATTTATCATATAAAGGGTATTTCCATCACTCCCTACCTGTGTGCTTGGACCCAAGGGCCGTGAGCTGACAAGCAATCCACTCTGTGCTTCAGTTGCTTCAAGGAAGAAAACTACACTATACAACCAACTATTTTAAATTGCCCACGAGTTTTGTGGACACCGTTATTTTTAAATTCTGTTGTCACTATCTCAATCTGTGAAACAAAAACCATTCCAGCTTTTCTTACTCCCACCCCTCGGAAAAGAATCTACTCTTCGAATACTTTACAGTGAATTAATTTTTCTGTGTATTAAGCGTAATCAAGCACTCTTTAGCCAGATAAATGGTGCCTCCAAGTCACCATGGAACTATATAAAATTTTAATTCATTAATGATCAAGTAAACAATGAGACCTATGCAAAGTCTCCAAAATTTTCTTACTAAGAATTTCTTGTTTTGTTTTGTTTGACATTTTTCCTTTCTCCCCCTACATTTTTTTTTTAATTTTTGATTAACATAACACTTTTGATTAACATAACACTTTGATTAACATAACACTTTTTCCCAGGGATGAGTCTTTAAGGCAAGCATGCTGGTTTCTGGCACTCAGGAAGTCTGAGTGGCCATTCTAGAGAGGCACAAAATGCCATGTGGGTGGGCAAGCCCCAAATAAAGAGATGCCTGAGACTTCTGTCCCCTGTCTAACTACAAGAAGCCCTTTGATCTCCAGCTCATGCCATCTTCCTTCCCTCCTTGACACTTTCCTCCTTCAGGCTGGGTTCCTGAGCAGCTGCCCCTTTTCTGCTCATTCTCTAGACTCTTAATCAGTCATTCCTGAGATTGCCTTCACTTGCCTCAGTCTTCTCCTAACACCTCTCAAGAACCTTGAGTTCTAGAAAGTTTATATGGGATTCCTAAAATTTCAAATAGATCATTTAAATATGCAGCCACTTCAAAAAACAAACAACAACACACCACAGAATGTCTGGCATTTGCTACATAGAAAAGAAAGTTTAAAAGATGAACAAATGGGGGCTGGTCACAATGGCTCATGCCTATAATGCTAGCACCTTGGGAGGCAGAGATGGGTGGATTGCCTGAGCTCACAGGTTTGAGCCATAGTGAGGCCTCATCTCTATAAATAGCCAGGTATTGTGGTGGGTGCCTGTAGTCCCAGCTACTCTGGAGGCTGAGGCAAGAGAATCGCTTGAGCCTAAGAGTTTGAGGTTGCTGTGAGCTGTGGCATCACAGCAGTCTACCGAGGATGACATAGTGAAATTCTGTCTCCAAACAAACAAACAAACAAATGAAAAAGATGAGCATTTGTACTCTTCTGGCTTGGAAGAAGGAAGCCCACAAAATCAGGAGAGGATGGGGAGGTGAGTAACAGAAAGCATCTGATTCTCATGAGGTCAAGGGCACCTGGGCATGTACTTGAATGTTATAATACAGACTGTTTTGAGACCATTAAGATATTTCCTTTATACCCTTAAAGGGTCTTTAATTATTCAAAGGGTCTCCCAGATTTAGTTTGGTTTGATTTAGATTTTTGTTATTATCTCTAGGAAGTTAATTCAAAAGGTTTATAACAGATAAGAGGCTAAAATGTAGACTTATTTGAACTTTTATAGCAAATTTCTATTTATCTTCTCTCATAATTGGTGGCATCTGAGAATCAAACAATTGTAGATGGCATATAATAAAATAGCTCACTAAATAATTTTCAACGTATGCTCTCAATGGGTAACTGCTTTAGTAATTTTTAAAAGCATTTTATCATTCCTCTGATATCTGTATTTGTTTCTTCTGATCACTATAACACATTACCACAAGTTTAGGGGCTTAAAATAATACAATTTTTTTCCCTCATAGTTAAGAGACTGAAGTTTCAAATCAGCATTGCTAAAATCAATATGTTGTCATAATACCTCCAAAGACTCTGGGGAAGGACTCATCCCATGACTCTTCTAGTTTTTGGTATCTTCTGGCATTCCTTGGCTTATGGCCACATGACTCCAATATCTACCCTGACAGTCACACTGCCTTTTCCTCTTCTATATGGGTTAATGCTTGTTCAGCCTCCCTTTTATAGACCCTTTGCATTTAGGACTAACCTTTAATAATTCCAAATAATATTCCCATCTCAAGACCTTTAGTTATGCATGCAAAATCTTTGCCATGTGAATTAACATTTATAAATTCAAGGGATTAGGACTTGTTATCTTTGGGGGCCATTGTTGAGCCTACAATTAAAACCATCTGTTTTCCTAGTAAAGCTTCTTTTCTTGGAGTCTTAGAGCAATGATCTCAATAAATAAATTCCCATAAGTAATTTGAACCTTTTGCAGTTAATAAGTTTATGCTAATATCCTGAATAACAAAATATTTAAAACATTGTAGTATATATTACTTGGTAATGTTGCAAATTATTTTGAAACAATGTTTTCTAAAGTTTTAGTTTTACAAAATGGCTTATTAACATCTCTTATGTCACACCTGAATCAGTGTATTTACTACATTGATTTCCCCACATAATCAGAATCAAGGAAAATCAAGTGATAAAAACATCAACTTTCCTATTCTAATGTCTTTCTTAGTTCTTCAGGGCACAAGTGACATAAGGAAAAACTTTACTTTTTATTTAATATATATATAACTGAACAATTCTATTTATTATATCTACTAATCATTAAATATGTATATGGATTCTAAATTTGAGAATTTCCTAGATACTGTCAATCTGGAAATTTATTCATTTCACCCACACCACTGATAGTGTATCTCTTTCCTGAACTGACATGCAAGATTATAGGGGACCTTGCTACTGCATTGAAGTTTAGCTTTTTAAAGATACTACTGCATGTGCTGACTTGAAACCTCTCATAGACTCATGTTAGAAATATCTCCACTCATAGGAGTAACTCCCATGTTCCCCAGGAACAATAGTCACAAATGTGCAGTCTGAAGTAGCCGCAAACATGTTCTCAAGTTTGCTCCAGCTGAGTTTCCCCTCCATCACCTGGCTGCTGGGACTGTCATTCCTTCATTTCTTGCATTCATTCTTGGATATCTCCCTGACACACTCTTCACAGGGAAAATGACCCTACAAACTCTTTAAAAGCTTCCCGAAGGAGAAAACTGAAAATCCTTGGCTGTTAAAATCTTCATTGGAGTCTATTTCCTCTTTAGGCACTTTCTATCCAACCTGTATGCCACTCACTCTCTAATGTAGTTACCTTGTCATTTTCTTTTTGAGCTTCTTTGAGCAGTTTTTACCATCTGAAGCTCTTTACAGAATCCATTTCTTTCTTTCTCTTTTTTTTTTTCCTGCTCAGCAACTGGTTTATTTTAAACTGTTGGAGTTGATAGCCCAATCCACTTTTTATTTTAAATTAAATCCTTGT
>NW_003852465.1:2411325-2430607 GCF_000181295.1 Otolemur garnettii
GAATTATAAAAATATCCATGAGTCAATAATATATGAAAGAGAGAGAGAATATTGAGACATGATGGGAAATGGGAGAAAAAGATAAGGGCCTTTGCTCATAATAAAATGCCAGGTGCTGACTAGCAAATAATTTTATTTTATTTCTTTATTCTCTTAATATGGTGAGTTATACTGATTTTGAGATGTTGAACCAGTCTTATACTCCTTGGATAATTTTACACATTGCTCATTTATTTGATTGGCTAATACTCTATTGGTAATTTTTGAGTCAATGTTTTATGGACATGAGAGACATTTATCTATAGTTTTCTCTTCTTTTAACATTTTTGTCTGGTTTTAGTGTCTTGGTAATGCTGGCCTCATAAAATGAGTTAACAAATGTTCTTTATTTTCTGAAAGGATTTATGTATAATTAAATCACTTTTTCTTTTGTTCACTATAGTCTTAGCATAGGGCAAAATAATCTTAAAAATGTTTACAATTCATTTAAGACCTTTATTTTTTTTCATATTAGGATGTAGAATGATAAATTTTCATCTGACCAAGGTTCTAAATAGCTTTGCACTATGTTTTGTTTTCACTATGATGCAGGTTAGAATGGGAGCTAGTGTGAATGCAGGCTCTCCAAAATACATATACGTGATGTCTATATGCAGGTACATGTGCATATATACAAATACACATGCATATTTGTGTGTAAATTATCTTGTGATTTCTTTTTTGAACCATAGTTATTTAAGAATATATTAGTCTATTATCAAATATTTTAAGGATTGTCAAATATATTTTCAATCAATTTTAATTTAATGTTTTTGTGGTGGTGTATGTATGATTTCAATCCTCTTAAATATATCGAGACTTGCTTAATGTTCTAGCTTATGATCTATCTTGGTGTTTGTTCCACGTGCACCTGAATAAATGTGCATTCTACTGTTTTGGTATCTCATGCTCCATAAATGTCATTGGTCAATCAGGTAGATACTGTTGTTCTGGTCTTCATCTTAACCAATTTTCCTTCTCTTAAATATATGGAGAGAGGAGTGTTGAAATACCCAATTATAATTGTGAATTTGCCTATTTCTCCTTCTGGTTCTATTGGGGGGTGTGTGTATTTTGAAGGCCTGTAATTGTACAAATACACAAATGGTGTTGTTATATGTATTCTTGACAAGTTGATCCTTTCAGTTGCAAAAATATCTCTCATTATCCCGAGTAATGTTTCTAGTCCTAAAGTTTGTTTTTTTCCTATGGATACAATGACTCCGGTTTCTTATAATTAGCATTTGCATGGTATAACGTTTAGCATCTTTTACTTTTTCTGTTTAAACTTTTGTCTTTCTATTCAAAGTGCATTTCCTATATACTGTACGCAGTTCTTCCCAGGTTTTGTTATTAACTCCTACCACAGTTTTTATCTTCATGCTTTTGCTTATTGAAGCCTCCATTGAATCAAAGAATTGAAGAATATTCTTGCAATTAAAAATAAATTATAGGATTGTGTGATCTTTGACGCTTTTGAATTTATAGACACATTCAGAAAGAACCTATTAACAAAGATAGAAGCTCGTTCCTTTGTGTTTTCAGGTGTGATTATTTTGAAAAAGGTTTGTCTCTTTCATTTATATGTACACATAAATACAATATTTGGGCATATACGTCCATATGTATACAAATTTAGATGTATATGTGCATATATGTATAATATATACATTTGATATATATTGCCTATATATCAAATCAAATATATATATTTGTATCAAATATAGAAATATAGGTATTTGATATATATATATATATATATCCTATTCCTAAGAAACCCAAGAAGTAGCCAACACTTGTCTTCCTTCTGATATTTTTCTGTTTTGTAACTTAAACTTTGGCAGGCCTGTTATGTAAGATGCATGATTTAATGAGCTGCTTTGCTAAAGCCTAGAAAGCTCTTCAGTTTTCTGATTTAGATTTTCCAGTTTAGTTTCCCAAGATAATATTAGCCTCAGCCACAGATACTACTGGCTTAAACAACACAGAAATAGATTCCTTTCCCTGTAAAAGTCTGAAGGTCTAAAGAGGAAGCCTGATTTAGTAGTTTTTGTTCCTGAATACCTTCCAACTTTAGGCTCCTTCCAGCTCATTGGTAAGGTGTGGCCCTTGTCTTCAAGGTCTAAGAGGGTTCCAGCAAGTGGAATGGAGAAGAGGCAAAGAAAAAGAGGCAGGGGGTGGTGATGTTCTGGCTGTTTTTAATGGAACTCTTGAAATCTACCAGGTGACAAAGTTTCATCTCCCTCAGAAGAAAGCTGGTAAATATAATCTTTTCCTTTAGAGGACCTTCTGCCCTAGAAATGAAGGCCAAACCAAGAGTGTAGCTGACAGATCAAGCAACAAGGGAACAACTGTCTATGGGCACAGCCAGTTGGAATTGAGTGCAGACTCCCTCTCTGAAGGAGACCTGCACTCTGCAGGTTGCAGAGGTTGCTATCCCTCTCTGTTCTCTACCCACTAGCCAGCTCCCTGGCCTCTGGGAAGCATTTCCTGATTCTACTCCTGTTTTACCCTTTCCGGGTGATGGCTGCCTAAGAGAGGTCACTACAGAAAGTTCTTGAGTTTCTATAAGCAAACTGAATGCTAAAGCTGGTTATAATTTAGTTTAACATCCCATAGATTGTTTAATGTCTCTTTTTCTAAAAGATATTTAGGTACATGTAGTTCCCAATTTTATTACATAAAATCTTCTATGTAGTTATATATATGACGTAAAAAGGGTACCAAAAATGTATACATATTTTAAGAAAGGAAAAAAGTATATTAAAATTGTAATACATCACATTTGACTTCTGCAATTACAAGAGATAAAAGATACAAAATACAAGATAACAAACATTATGGGCATATATTGAATATTACAATTTTAGTACCTTTTTTTCTTTCTTAAAAGGTATATATATTTTTTGGTACCCTCTATATATTTTTTACATATTTCATAAATACAGTTGGCTCTCCATATCTTTGGTTCCACATTTTGTAGATTCAACCAACTGCAGATTAAAAATATTGAAAAGAAATAATATTTGGCAATACAAAAATAATATAAATATTAATAGTAAAACAACTATTTACATGGCAGTTGTATTAAGTACTATAAGGAATCCAGAGATGATTTAAAGTACAGAGTAGGTTGTGTGCAGTTTATGTGCAAATATTACTATGCACTTTTATATAAGGTACTTGAGCATCCACAAATTTTGAAATTCACAGAGGGCCCTTGTACCAATCCCCCCATCATAAGAGGCAACCATACTATTATATACACAAGCACACAGGAAATTTATCTACCTCATATAGAAACAATCATGGGCACACCATGGTAATCCAAGTATCACTTAAGAGAGTGTCTGAAACCTTTAATAAGTTCTAAACAAAGAAAAATCCGAAAGGTCAGATCTTGGATATTATAGAAACTATGACATTGCTAGGTATATATTTTTAATATTTATGAGACTGATGTGCTTTGTAGTTAGTTGATGGTGTCTTACAATTACAATTGGACAGAAGGCATAATTAAAGTGGATGGCCCGGTCTGAGCACTTGAGATCTTGTTCATGACGTTAACATTGTCCGCAATGAAGTTCAGTAATGACAGTGGTCGACTTCTGCACCATACCTGTCGGTGTTTCCCTTCAAAATATCTTGATTATATAATGAGTTGGTACCTCTTGAAAAAATTATTGTGTGTGTATAAGGACATAAAAGCTACATCTTTGCATACATTTTGCATTAGTGAAACAAATATTCATTGTTGAGTAAACAACTGCAAGCTCTAAAATTGGCTGAATGAGTGTCTTCGGTTGGAGGAAAAACATGAGACTAAAATGTGCTCCATCACTCTGAGTCTTATTGGGAGCTGTAAACTACCCTATTTACAGCCCAGACAATTAAGAACACTGATACCTCTGAGTCAAAAAATGATTTATAAGGGAACTCTGCGTCAAGAATGATTTCACAAAATGAGAATGACTTAGGCATACCTCAGCCAATTTGTTTCACTTATATTTTTCATTTTGTGAGTAAGAGTAACACATGTATATTACAGAAATATGTTTGTAAGCATGTCTAACAGAGCTCTTTCAAAAAATAAGAAAATTTCTAAGGGGGAAAATGTTATCTGCATAATTTGTACATTTTTTCTAAATGATATGTACAGTAATAGTGCATATTATCATGGTAATGGTGATATAGTAGCATCTCATACTGACAAAATCTATAAATGAATAGTTTCTTTAGCATCCCAGTATATTGCATCCTGTTGTAATCCTGGCCAAGTTTTAAAGTCTAGGAAGAGCAGCATAAATAGTAGTGTTTAAATTGCATGTCGATCCCTTGTCCTTGAGGAGTGTGAGATATCTTGATTGGCAGTTCCAACACAATTTAATTCAATTCAGATTGGATGGATTCCCAAAGAAATATCAGACTCTTATTACAAAAAAGAAGGAGGAATGCACTTTGAGCAATTGATACAATTGGGTAAAAATGTGCATTATTAATTTTAATGCTACAACACTGCCAAGATGTATTGTTAAAAAAAGCTGAAACGATTTAAATTAACCAACAGATAAGAGGATATAAATCTCCAGAATCTTCTTCAACATAATGGAATATTCCAATTATTATGTATTATATGTTGTTACATATACATTTTCAATTTGTCATTTTACTTTTAACTTGATGTGGTGCTTTTTTACACAGATAATTATTTCAATATTGTCAAGCCTATAGATCTTCCAACCCATGAAGGAAAGTCAGCTAAGCTCAACAGAATATGTTCTCTTGAAATCAGCCAATAAGATTTAACTTGGTTCCCCTAGAGACCAGATATAGTTTCTCCAATATGTTGAGGAGAAAACTAAGGAGGCTGTCCAAATTAGTCTCAGGGAGTTTTTCCTAGGTTAGCAGAGGGGCAGGTCTCTCCTAGGCCACGGAATCATCATCTCCTTTCTCCCTCATGTTATCTTGTACCAAATAAATAACAATATCCAGATGACAACCTTCATGGAGTCACTCTTGATCTTTGGGGATCCCAAAATTCCAGGACAGTGTAGAATTCTGTCACACCTCCACTCTTAGGTTAAACAGTTCACGTGTACCTCCAAGTACCCTTGTTCAACACTGACTTATTCTATTATTTCATCATATTTGAAAAAAGAGGACCAAATATATGTGAAATGTCAACTTTTAAGACAGTTAGTCTCCCCTCCACACAGCCGGGCTACACTTCTACCACAGACGTAGAGCAGTAAGTATGAAAAGGCAGTATTTAGCTCAAGTACTTTCTATTAAATATTCAACAATGCTAACAGAGATGGAAAATGTGTATATATAACTTCCAAATTTAGAAAGTAAGACCAATAATCATTCAACCAAACATTTTGACTTACTGGTTACTTGTTATACTACCTGATTTTATTTTTGTACGTTATAATCAGTTTGTTTTAGTCTATCAACAAACATTAAGACAGGTAAGATGGGTGGCACCTGTGGCTCAGTGAGTAGGGTGCTGGCCCCATATACCAAGGGTGGTGGGTTTGAACCTGGCACTGGCCAAACTGCAACAAAAAAGTAGCCGGGTGTTGTGGCGTGCACCTGTGGTCCCAGCTACTTGAGAGGCTGAGGCAAGAGAATCACCAAAGCCCAAGAGCTGGAGGTTGCTATGAGTGCCAGAGCTCTCTACCAAGGGCGACAAAGTGAGACTCTGTCTCAAAAAAAAAAAAAAAGACAGATAAAAGAATTCTTAATTTTAGCTTAGAAGGCTATATTTCCATTCATACCACATAAAATTTAAATCATGTCTCTATCCTTCATGTTTTATGATGGAGATGTGATTATAAGCACATATTTTAAAATTTGAAAAATGTTATGAAAGCAAATACCTGCACTGATGCAAAAGAATCATTCTGAACCGAAATGTATAAAGCATAACTTCTTGCAACTTCACTCTCACTGCCTGTGCGTGGGATCTTCACAGTAAGCAATTCTACATTCACACGATAATCCGTTTTAAGTGCTGTGATTATGATTTGTGTGTGGTGCTGGAAACCACAAACACTATTATTTTTAAAAGCAATTAATATAAATCAGTGGTATTAAATGGGAGTCAGCAGAGTTACTTGTTAATATAAATGCTTTTCCCCAGTTGTGGGGCGAGGTGTTGATTATTCATAGGCAGAAGAAATTAAATTAAATAAACTCTAATGTCTAGGGTGTTGCCATTTTGCTTAGTAAGCAAGAGATAGTTTAAGCTAATCCTGGAGGCTGGTGGGCTAAATGCCATTATTAGCTCAGATCCTGGGTTCCTGACAGAGAAAGTTAGTCCTAAGAAAAAGTCACCTCCCATAGCACCTTAAAAGTTGATGCAGGTACCATTTAAATTGCAGAAATAAAAAAATAAAAAAATAAAAAGCTAATTATATGAGAATGAATTTTCAAAATGTCCAAGAAGTACTTTTGAAAGCTTTCTGAAATGCTTCATTAAAAATCTGAAATAATGGAAAAGATTTTGTATTTAATTTGAATACAATTCATGTGATACTTTGTTGTTAGACTAAACCTATAAATAAACTCTAGGACCAGTTGCTTGTTGATTCAACAACTAGGATTTGAGAATTCTTCAACATCCTTGTTATCCAGAACTTTGTCTACAATAAAATAATAGGAAATCAACTTTAATTCCTAGTTACAAGTTATTTTTATATTCTATTCCTAATTTAAACGAATGAAATCACAGGATAATAGGGAATATATCTCAATTTTTTTTGGAAAAGGTTCTTTTCAAAAAGTAACCTAGAGAAATCAAAGAGAGATAACACATTTTACAGAAACATTTCAAAAAACGTTCTTCACGAAACAAATCAGTGCTGGGCCAGCACCACGCTCTGAAATTGTGAGATGCTGGACATACTTTATATCTACTCAGTCCAGAGTGGCAGCCACTAGCCAGTGAGGCTTTGAAATTTAACCAGTGTGGGGAGGCACTGAATTTTAAGTTGAATTTAAATTTTAATTAATTCAGTTTAGCCTCATGTGACTAGTGGCTCCTATGTTGGACATCAAAGCTCTAGGCTGCAGATCGTGGGGGAAATCAAGCTCTGATCTTTAGCATAAGACTCGCTTCCTGCTTGAAAGACCTGAAGAATCACGAGAATGGCCTGTGAGTTGTGTATGTGCAGGAGATCAGAAAACTGGCCTCCAAGGGAGAATGTGCACGCAAGCTGTGGAAGTACCAGGCCTCATGGTTACGGTGAGGATTCTCTAGATTCCAAAGCTCTTTGGACACTAGAGGCAGAGGTCTTGATTAAGGTCTGGCTTAAGGTCTGAGCTTTCGCAAAAACAAATTGGAGTCATTCTGTGTGACACTTTGAATGTTTCCCCTTTTTAGTGCTGTTGTCTGATAAGTAAATTTTAACTACTTTTTCCTGCGTTGTGATAATAAATACAACTCAAGGTTAGCTCAGTCAGACTCCTCCCAGAGTTCCTGAGTCCCCTGACACAGACGTTTATGTCAAGCCTTTCATTCCTTATGCCAAGACCCCCTCATCTGGTGAACCCAACCCCCTTCAGGAGACTACCTATTCTAATAGCCAAAGAATCACGAATTACTTGGTAATGATAAGAAAGAGGAAAGGGAGAAACTAATTGAAGCAACCCAGCCCTTTTGGATCTCATTGGATAAGGTTACCGGATTACATCACCCCAGAATGGTGCCAAGGAGTCTGCTAATGAATAATCCAGTCTCATTAATTAATGTGGAAAACATCTGCTGTACATTCACTTTTCACTTTCTCAAACAGAATCACATGTTACACTTCAGATAGCATGTTTACTTACAAGGTCACCACATCTGATGAGGGAATAGAGATATGCACAGCCATGAGTTTGGCTTGGAGATGGGTTTCCCAGATATACTCTCAGACATTCAAATACTATTTTACAATTTTTGTTAATATAAAAGAAATATAAAAAACTTTTGTGACCTGTAGTTTATTACTCTTACATATGGTAAGTCAAGTATATTTATTTGATCATAAAAATTTGCATGTTTAAAATAACCAAGCCATTCAACATAACAAATTAAGTTTAAAGAAACCCCACACTATCCCATCACCTAGAAAGAATCATTGTTACATATAAATAATCTTAATTCCAGACATCTTTATTGATACATAAACATAGAATTATAGACATTTAAAGAGACCAAAATGGTAGTATTAAAATGTAACTAATTGTATTTGCTACTTTTAATTTTCAAAATTACAACATGCTATTTTATTTTAATTCAAAATCTGAAAAACTGATGATGCTGCATTGTCATTAATGAATTGTTGAATTGTGTGTAATTGTTTCTTCATCAGAAAATACCATGATCTAATATATTCATTCGAACTAAATTGTAAATGGTTATGACAAACTTCCAGTTGTTAAGTCATATTTTCTTTTTACTACAGAGCTTAGTTGTAGGCAGTAGTTGACCCTCTGAAACAAAGATGAAGAAATGCACATCCCAGCACTTCCTTCTACTGCCTAAAGTCTCTTCTTTAACAGAACCCAAAATGTAATATGCTGGTTTTGGCTTTTGTTTATCTGGGGTTTTTTTATTGTTTTATTTTTAATTACATTATGAAGTTTTATATCATTTATGCTCTATTCTGTTCCCATCTGAATTCCTAATAAGCACCTCAAACTCAATCCTTCCAGCTTTCCCATAGACTCGAACTCACTCTCTGAAGTCTTTCCTGTCTTGGCCATCAGCAGCTCCAGACTTCACCTGCTTAGTCCATAAAACTCAAAGTCATTCATAAGCCCTGTCCTTCTTTCTGGTCCCACATCCAGGCCATAAGCAAACCTGGCTGGTTCTGCCTTCTAAACATACCCAGGATCTGCTCACCTTCTCAGCACCCTCACCGCCAGCACACTAGCCCACGTCATCACCACTACACCCCAATTCTTACACAGTTGTCTAATGGACCTTTCAGCTCTGCTCTGACCCCCCAACCCGTCTCTCAACATAGCAGACAGAATGATTCTTTTACAATATCAATGTGGTAATTTCAACCCTTTAAGCAAAACCCTCCAGAGCCCTAACATTGGCCTGTAAGCCTGGGGGTAAGCTGGCCCTGTGACTCCTTTCCCTCCTCCTAGTCAGCCACACTCTCCTTCTCAAACACTCCAGGTGTCCTCCTGCCTCTCAGAAGAGCTCCATGTGCTTGAGCTATTCTCTGCCTAGAACCATTTTGCTTCAAGTTCTGTCATCATGCAAATTTTACATGGCCACCTTCTCTGGGTGGCCTTTCTAGACCACCCTATTTATTTTTATAAAATTTGTATTGATATGTGTATTTATAATCATTGATGGGGTACATGCAATATTGGTTATACACACAGTCTGTGTGACAATTCAGTCAGGTATTCAAGGTGTCTCCCACCTCAAGTATTTATCATTTTATATGTTGGGAATATTTCAAGTCCTCTGTTTCATTTTGAAATACATACACTACATTGTTGGAAATCCAAGAATCAACATGTCTTCAGGGTTGGTTTTTAGCAAAGCCTTTCTATCTGGCTTGTAGATGGCCACTTTCTTCTTGTGCCCTCACATGGCCTTTTCTTTGTGTGAGATTAGAAAGACAGAAAAGTCTGGTGTCTATTCCTCTTCTTAGAAGGACATCAGTCCTGTCAAAGTAGAGACCCATTCTTGTTACCGTACTGTGCCTATCCCAAAGAGTCATACTGGGGGTTAGGACTTCGATATAGGGAATTTTCAGGGACACAATTCAGTCCATAACTATAGAAGTCCTTTAAATTGTTTTGAGTTAGGCTGGGCATGGTGGCTTACGCCTATAATCCTAACACTCTGGGAGGCCAAGGCTGGTGAATCGACTGAGCTCATGAGTTCAAGACCAGCCTGCCCGAGAGAGAGAGCCCATCTCTAAAAAATAGCTGGACTTTGTGGCAGGTGCCTGTAGTGCAGGGGCTACTTGGAACTGAAGCAAGAGGATCACTTGAGCCCAAGGGTTTGTTGTTTTTTTTTTTTGAGACAGAGCCTCAAGCTGTCCCCACTGGGTAGAGTGCCATAGCATTATAGCTCACAGCAACCTCCAACTCCTGGGCTCAAGCAAGTCTCCTGCCTCAGCCTCCCAAGTAGGTGGGACCACAGGCACCTACCACAGCGCCCAGCTATTTTTTTTTTTTTTTGGTTGTAGCCATTGTTGTTTGGTGGCCCTGGGCTGGATTTGAACCTGCCACCTTAGGTGTATGTGGCTGGCGCCTTAGCCACTTGAGCCACAGGCACTGAGCGAAGTTTGAGGTTGCTGTGAGCTACGATGCCATGCACTCTACCAAAGGCATCAAAGTGAGACTCTGTCTCAAAACAAAATAATAAATTATTTTGAGTTTAGGTATAGATAATATGAACATTTCCTTCATTTATGGCCTGTTTTTTCATTCTTTCAAATGTATTTTGATAAAAAGTGTTTAATTTTGAAGTAACCAGTTTAACAAATCTATGACTAATGTCTTTGTTTTATTTTAAAAAACTATTTCCTACCAATAATCATAAAGACATTATCCTCTGTTATCTTTATCTAGATTCTGTATTGATTTTCCTTCCATATTTATGTCTAAAATCCATCTGGAAATATTTTTTCAATTAGGCATTTTTTCCCCATATAGCTATCCAAATGACTCAGTGTTGTCTGTCTATTAGATCATTTTTTGTCTCATTTCTCTGAAGTGCTAACTGCAGAGAATAAGTCATGTTCATATCTGTCTGAGTCTCTTTATGGGTTATCTCTTCAATTACACTTGTTTATTTGTCTATACTATAAGTAACTCCATGCTGTCTTAATTACCTACCTTTATAACAAGTCTGGATGTCTATTATAGCCAGTCCTCCCTTTTTTGTGGGCATCATAGGAATGGAAAAACAAGCATCCTATGTCCTCAGCACTAAATTGAAACTAATAGATTAATAACTAAAGGCCCACAGGAGAGAAAAACACAATTAAATTCAAGAAGGTGGAGGGTGGAAAGGATTAGGTGAATTTCTACCCAACAGGTACAATGCACAGACAGGTATATGGCTCACTTCCTGGGTGAAGGACTACAGCCCAGACTTTACCTTTCAAATAAAAACAGTGTATATACCCTCTTATTAATTTGAAATTAAAAAAAAAAAAGCAAATTCTCTTATATATTCTTCTTCAAGGTTGTCTGTTATTCTTGGTCTTTTGCATTTCTAAATAAACCTTAGAATAAAATTGTCAATTTCCATTTTGAAACCCTGCTCATCTATTCCTATTTTATTTGTTCCGTTTTGGTTTGATTTAGTTTCCTGTGGGATGAAGGGGGTTAAATCTACAGTCCCTGACACAAGAGTTGTCTGTCTAAAGCACAAATGTAATCCCATTGTTTCACCTTTGACTCCCCAAATCACCTTCAAGATAAGATCTAAAATACTAAGACTGTTATAGAAGATGGTATGTTGGCTTGTTCTTGCCTTTACTTCCAACTACAACATTGGCCATGCCTCGTTCTTCATCTGACATTTTCAAACACTTGTCATGAGCCAAGAATAAAGTTACAAGTTGAAATCCTTTTCGTGCTTTATTTAGTAGCCTGGATATCATGTTTTTCTAGAAGTCGTTGCTGATTCCCTTCAGCAAGGCTAAGAATTCTCTTCTCAGCCATAGGTAACTGTACGTCTATATTAGCCTATATGGACGCCAAAATTCCTATCGCCCTTGTAAGAAGATAGAGACACAACTTAGTTCTTTTGAATAACAAACACTCAAGACAAATGCCTATAGTTTTGAAATACATATATAGGCTGGGCATGGTGCCTCATGGCTGCAACCCTAGCACTCTGGAGGCCCAAGGAGGGAGGAGCCTCTGAGGTCAGGAGTTCCAGACCAGACTGAACAAGAGCAAGATCCAACTCTACTCAATAAAAAAAAAATAAAAAGAAAGAAAGAAAATAGAAAAAAATAACCAGGCTAGGTGATAGGTGCCTCTAGTCACAGCTATGTAGGAGGCCAAGGCAGAAGGATCACTTGAACCCAGGAGTTGGAGGTTGCTGTGAGCTAGGCTGAGACCACTGCACTCTAGCCTGGGTAATAGAGTAAGACTCTATCTCAAATAGAATAAAAAAATACTTATATGTACATATAGAGGGAAAGTTTGTGTTTTATTCTTATACTGTAAGTTTGTACTGTTTTTCTATAAGTCACTTTTTTTTTAACTTCTCTTTATTATTATAAAGGGCACAAGAGACACGTATTTTAGAATAGCACTGAATATAAATTGGGGATTCTGTAGGGACATGGCTCTGCCATAGTGCCCTGGCAATCTTGTAAGTCTCCATGTAGGAGCCAAGTTGACCATAGCCAGACCCAAGTCTTAGTGGAGAGGTTGTGACTTTCTTCTGGTATAAGGGGAGATGAGCCTCGGCAAGTGTCACTGCAAGGCAGCTTCCTATTCTACACCTTGGATGATTCTCATCCATCTCTCTAGACTCAGTCAAGCAAAGGCCTTTCTACCTCACTTCACCCTTAGAGTCTAGCTGCAGGCTCCTGTTTAATTCATAAAACTTCATGGCTGTGGTTTAGAGGGTGCTCCTCAGTGACCAAATGACCCTTCACTGGTGTCTGCCGTCATCTGACTCTTCTGGTTTAGTGTCATAATGTGGGGCCAGGAACATGTGATGTTGACCCCGTCACGCTGCTCTTGCTTTCCTTTTGCGTAAGTAGGAAGTTATCTGAATCTACTTGGGGTTGCTGACTCCTTGCTGGCCAAGTCTATGCAAGGGGAACAAGCCAACCTAACAACTGTAATAGTCATACTTGTGGTCTTTTTAGCCACTGTGCTTCTGCTTTGGGAATACTCACCCACTTGATAGATTCTTCTTAAAATGTCAGCTGATTAGCAAATCTTGCTCCAAATTTTGCCAACTGCCAAAAAAAAAAAAAAAAAAAAAAAAAAACTTCCTCTGACAATACTAAAAAGTAGAAGCTACCCATCTACCTGTTGAAATAGAACTCATAAAATGAAACAGCAATAAAAGGTTTGCTGATGGGGAATATTATGCCCCATGGCTTCTTCACCAAATGGTTTCAGCTTCAGAAACACAAGGTCTGTGCCAAGTTCTTTCCTATCTTGGGGACATTTAGCAGGCTGTGCCTGCTCTCACTTGACAACTCTCTCTTAGTCTCTGCCTCTCTCTCACTCTCTCCATAGATAGATTGATAGATAGATAGATACAGATATGCACACTAATCATATGCTTAGCCCCTGCTCATTCTTTAATTCTCAACTTAAGTGTAATTTATTCAGAAAATCATTCTCAATTATCCGATATTTTCTCTACAGTTTCCTGTTGTCATATTTGCCCTAATTTTTTAATTTTTTTATTTCCTGCCCCTCCCCCCACATCCTGCCATAATTTTTATTTAAAAGTAAATGAAAGAAAGAAAAAATATGGTTATTCATTTATTAGTGTTTATGTTTCCTACTAGGAGACAAGGTCTGTGAATACCGAGATCATAGTTTTTGCTTGTTTTTTATTAAACTGTTATTTCCAAAACTTCGCACAGTTCTGGCATATAGTTCTGGCATATTTATTCATTAGATAATTATTGAATAAAGAAAAAAATTATGGAGTGAAAAACTTGCAAAGTGGGCCACCTCCGTTTGATTTCTTGGGTGCTAATTCATGAGAGCTGTGTTTCTCCCACCATTTAAAATTTCCCTTTCCCAATATATCTATTTAGAGATTTAAAATTGCAGAAGTATTTGACAAAAAGCATATGGTGGGTGGGTGAGGAGTTGAGTTGAGGGTTTGGTGAAAGAAAGTGATAACATTGAGGGAGAAAAGTAGGATGAAAGGATATTGATAATGTCACATAGCAGCCTTAGAAGCAGAGTCACAACAAAATTACGTAGATGGGGAAGACATTAGAAAAATGTGGGAAGGGGGTAGTGGCTTTTAAAATATCTTTTCTTTAGTTTCATGTCAAAGTTACAGCCTTCAGAATAAAGAAATAAGACAGATGTTCCCACTTTCTGTCCCTCAGATCTGAATTAGACAATAGCCTGCTAGATACGAGTTTTGAGGTTTACAGCTATAGATATGAAGAAATAATATCTTCAAGTAGTCATGACATTGACCCAAGTGATAGAGGCCACATTAACCAAGTGAAAGGGGTCAATCCTCAACTTTAGTTGTTTGCCAACATCATGTTCTATAATAATCTCTATGAAGACAAAAATGAGTTAAAACTGTGTGCACACACACACATGATCCTACAAAATCATTTGAGAATAAATAAAAAGAATCTACATCTTAAAAAATCAGAGGATGACCAACATTTTACTAAGCCAGATGAAAAGTTTATAAAATTGACATCCTTAGCAAGAGAGAAAGATCACAGCCCAGGAACAGAAGACATTATGAAAGCAGGTATAGATGCAAAGGCCACAGCTAGGAGAATGTAGGTGTGCTAGATGTCAACAGGGTGGATTAAAAAGCAAAACAAAGTAAAATAGTCGGTAAGAGTGAAAATCAGTGGTTGAAAGATAGACTCAAGAGGCTCCTCCAAATGGCAGAAGACAAAGACTGAAGAAAGTATTAAGATGTAAAAAGTTGATGGTGATTGAGAGAACACAAGTGCTGTAATTATCCCTAAGAAAGCTACCAAAGTGATTAGAGAATAATCTAAAATCTATCCTTCAAAAATTCTGATAGCAATTATCATTCAAGAAAGACAATATACCACATAAAGAAAGGTTTATCTTGAGATACAAAATTGGAAGGGAAGCAATATGCAACTCATGAGCTTTTTCACAAAAACATGACAACGTGTATTTTAATAAAAGAATAACAGTGGAGGAGAAAAGGCTCACCTAGTGAATATGAGAGTTCCCTGGGGGGAAATATAAAAGTCTGTGAACCTAACTAAACTCAGACCACAAGATCCTAAATCAGGGAAAATTACTAATAAATGTACATCAAATATGTCTGCCCTTCCCTATCCACTCTACCTTTAATCTTCTTCCTACAAAATTTATATTGACTTCCTCCCCGATTAGTTAAGACAAAGCTATTTTGTGGCAAGTTAAAAAAAATGCATTGTTTTAAATCCCCAGCAATAATTTGACAGAATTAGGTAAATTGAAGCAGCCCAGGCAGGAAAGTGGGGGCAGAATAAACATAGAAAACAAAAAATCATTTTCTAAAACGCTTCAAAAATATTGTCAAATGTTATTGTGTATCCTTACAGAAACATAATTTTAAGACATTAACTATTAGAAGTTTGGATAAGAGTATCAGTGAATAAATCGTAGAAAATAATTAAAGGACAAATGGATGAAGACAGCTATTCTGTAAGTAGCATAAAGCCCAGTCCTTACAGAGAATAGCATGTTGTATTCTAACTATAAACCATCAGATTATAGTAATATGTCCCTTTTAAACTGTTTTAATAATACAGTTTCACTATATTGCTTTGAAAGGTAAATCATGTCAATTTATAGATCATAATTCTGTAAGTATTTGTCCTGAACAAAAACTTGGAAATTGTAGGAGAATGAAATGACCTTATCACTCAATAGAAAAGCTACAATCATTTAACTGCAATATTATTCTATGATTTTTCATATGTTTGCTGTTAGCAGCCATTGTATGCATGTAAGTTTTTATCTTGGCTTTTTTATGCTGAACAAGATGCAATGAGCACTTTCACGTGTTGCAAAATAGTCTTCATAATTATTTCAATAGTTAACTTAGATTCCATTGAGTAGATAGGTCATAATTTTCTTACCTGTTTTTCTAGTGCTGTGGACTGAAGGTTTGTTTGGTGTCCTCTCAAAACTGGTATGTTGGATTTAAGAGGTATTAGGCCATTAGGGGGGAACCCTCATGAATGAGATTAGCGCCCTTATAGAAGGTGTCAAAGAGTTCCCTGCTTCCAATATGTGAGAATAAAGCAAAATCACAGTCATCTATGAAACATAAAGTGAGCCCTCACCAGATGCTGAGCCTTAGCCCCTTGATCATGGACTTCCACCTTCCAGAATTATGAGAAATATTTTTCTGTTGTTTATAAGCCTCTCAGCCTATGGCATTCTGTTATAGGCAAGTGACTTCTTTTTGGCAAGTCCAGGAAACAAATTATACATACTGTTCTTATTTTAAGTTATATGTGTGTATGAATATGCCAATTTTGTTCCATATTTATTATACCTTATCATTGAATTTTTACTTTTTTCTGTCTTTCTATCTTTAAGATATTATTTCATTATTCTAAACATTTCTTTGAGAATTAAATAAGTGAAATTTTTCCATGTTTATTTATTGTTTGTATTAACTAACAAAATTTGATATAAATGAAAGAACACAACAAAACCTAAAACATGGCATTGATTTGGTAGAGGTGGAGAGGACATAATTATTGGAGTTTGAAAAGCTGGTGACCCTTGTAAAGAAATGGCACAGCCCTTGGTCAGGATATTTCTCACTGTACTTTGGAAGGCAGATGAAGGAGCAGCCAACACTGTAACCTTGGGTAAATAAGGAAAAAAATCAGAACATTCTTGTGTGGTGGCTGCTTCTCAAAAATTCCACAAAACAATTTTCATCACACAATTGCAACAAGCATTCTGTTTAGCATGAACTAATCTGTAAGCAGGGGTGAAAAGTTCTAGACGTTGCTTGTAGCCTACCCTTTAAGTTGACTGGGAATCCAGGAATTTGAAATCTTGTGGGTGAGAAAGCCAACTCCATCTGCAAACATTGTGAGACCACTGGCAAGATTAGAGAGATTGCCTTACTCCTCCTGCTCATTATTTCAGAGTTAGTGGGGAATGGGAGAGAGTAGAGGCCAGAAACTAAAAACCCTGGTCAATGTCTTAATAAAACATTTAGCAGTTGTTAGCACTACATGGGACAGGCCAGAGTAAACCCTGAAGGCTTCGGAATAATACCTGGGATGTCCCCATACTCTTGCCGACTTCATCAGTTTCATCCTGTGCTGCCATCTCTCCATGGTTCACATGTACTACAGATGCCCAGGACCCCCAATTTCCCACGTGCCTTGCTTTAATGAAAGTCCACTTAATGGAGGAGATAGCTCACTGTGACTTTTGTTCCCTTTCTCCCTTGGCCCTCCCTAAACTTCTGTTCATCTTGGCATACACAATAGTGGCTCTTACAGCCATAAACAGAGAAAAAACTATTTTATAACGTTGAGTTGAAGCAAATCACCAGAGAAGTGTATCTCCTGCTGGGGATTGATAATGATAGAGGAGGGACTTTAGTGTAAGTGCAACTGTTCCCAATACGTGGTATTTCCCCAGTCGTCTTCCTGTCTCTTTCACACACACAAGCTTTGTAAGCATTTTTACACAAAGCATGTTAATTGTATGTCAGCTACATAACTCAAACCCTAAAACCAGAGAAATTGAAAACTTTACTTGAATTAAACCTGGTTTGGTTTATTATTTTGCTCTTCTGGAGACCCATTTTTTTCTTTTTCCCTTGTTTTTGCTATTCCAAGACATTGTCAAGATGGCGTATGTAAACATGAAGCTCAGCAAGACCCCTTTCCTTCAGGTAGCCCCATCACACAGCAAATGCTCGAGTGAGCAAACGAATGAGGACAACACAAAAGACTCAGCGTTACCAATTCTGCCCATCCCAGATGGAGATCTATTCCCTGTCTTACAATGATATTTTCCTTTTTAAAAAACAGCAAGCCAAATATGATTATATTTAAAAAACAGCCAGCTGAAGATCGTGTGGGATGCTGAAGAAATAATAAACAAAAATGTAAATGACACTGGGCACTCTGCCTGGAAAACAATCTGTGTGCAAACAGCACATATCTCAGCCAAATTTGAGACCCCTGCGGAGGAGGCTATTCAATTGTGTCTCTCTCTAAGCATAGAGCCAAAGAGGAAATAGGTGAATTTTTCATCAACATACTGTGGGAAGGCTGAAGGAGTAAAGATCATAATTCTGCTCTAAGAAAGACTTTTAAAAAGGTGAAGATTAAATCAAGCTTCATCTCTAATCTGACAGGTCCCCCTGTCAACACAGGGATAGATACCATCACCCAGTAGCAAATCCCAGGAATTACTTGTTAAGCTGCATATTTTAAAGCTTCTTTGGGTTCATCAAAGGCATTTTTTTTTTTTTTAATAGAAGCACTAGAGACCTCAAAGACCAGAATGAGTATCAAGGAGCAGATGTCTTAGTCCAGATTACGTGACTGGGCACATCACTTTCCTCTGGTCCCATCTGTAATACGAAGTTAACCATTTCACAAAGTCATAAGTATAAATGTCTCATTAGTCTGTTCCAATTGCATGACACCATCTAACACTTGATTACATGTCATCACATGTACCTTATATTTCAAGATGACCCAATTAGATCACAGTTGGAAACAGGGTACATTGCTTCATCTATACACAGTAGATACCTCTAAACTCAACCTGATTGGTGTATTAACTGGGAGTGAGTCTGGAAAAAGATTCAGAAGTCTCAAAATCCAAGAAAGTCACTCCCATTTAACATGCAAGTTCACAGACTCACCTCCTTTGGCAGAAGCCTATTGGATTTAAGACTATATCTCAAAAATTTACAGTGCATATCAATGGAGATAAACATTTTTTGGAATCTAACTTGTAGGGTTATGTCACCTCTGTAAAGAATACATGTTTAGGCTGGTCTCCTGTAGCTCAGTGGTTTGGGCATCAAACACATGCACCAGGGCTGATGTGTTCGAATCTGGCATTGGCCTGCTAAACAAACAAACAAACAAACAAAAAGCCGGGCATTGTGGCAGGCACCTGTAGTCCCACCTACTTGAAAGGCTGAGGCAAGAGAATCGCTTAAGCCCAAGAGTTGCTGTGAGCTATGAAGCCACAGCACTCTACCAAGGGCAACAGAAGTGAAACTCTGTCTCAAAAAGAAAGAAAAAAGTATACTCATTTAGAATGATAGATGGTGTCTTTGGAAGTTCTTAATGGGGTGTCCAATATGTTTTCTCTGAGGGTTGAGATGTCATATAAATGAATAAATGATTCACAGGGGGTGCTATAAAATCAGAAATGTGGCTTTCTAAGCTAGAAACATTTTCTATAATTTTTTGTGTAAACTATGTGGTAAGTGTATTGTAAGCATAATTTATATTTAGTATGTAGATTTTATAAGGTATGTGAAAAAGTCATACCACACCTC
>NW_003852465.1:2430891-2431387 GCF_000181295.1 Otolemur garnettii
GGCCTGATGTATTCTCTGAGAAATTACTCTTTTTAAAAAGCTTGATTTGAGGGCTCTGTTTATGATATTTGATTTTAATATTAACTTATTAAGTAAAATAACAATTAGGCTTTGAAAAAAGAATGACTAGTCTTGGAATGTGCAGAATACTATTTGTTAACACAGTAGTTACAACCTCTTTCAAAACAAATTTAGGGCCTGGAATTTATAGAGAAAATGTCGGGAGGAGGTGAAGGATGCTGCTTCAGCTGCTTAAGGAGCTTTGCCCTGTACATTCCAACAGTTTCCAGCTTCCCAGCTCTGATATGATCTATTTTGAAGAACCTTGGCATAAAGCCAGACTTAAACAATTTATCATGCAGCTGAAATATTGCATGCCTGCTGCTTTCAAACGTGGGGAATTCCTTTCTTAGAGAAAACAACCTGAGCAGCCGTTCGGAGGAGTGCAGCTGCTTGGGTTAGAGCACACGACAGGCTAAGAGCGAGGCTGACAGCG
>NW_003852465.1:2431834-2433474 GCF_000181295.1 Otolemur garnettii
GTGTCCCTGCATTATATCTATTGATTACATATTTCAATTAAATGTGATGAGTACGAATATCAATCAGTGGCCACAACATTTATGTCCCAGCAGCAGCATAACACATGGCAGCACTAACCTGGCCTAATCCATCCGTCCCTGCCAACCCGCGCCGAGAAACCCAATGGAAACACTGTCTTATAATCCCTGCGCCTGGATTCTGTATTAAATTTCAGGTAGACTTTTATATAAATGTGGCTTTAATTTAATGCTGAAACCATGAAATGAAGTCACCCTGAATGCAACAGGTGAACTCAGGTAAGTTATATGCTTTGATGTGACGTTTATGGTTCTATATTATAAAAAGAACTTTAAAACTATCATAGCTCCATGTTTTTTCTCTAGTTAGTCATATAAAATTTTAGCATCTGCATGATTTTCCTGAAGGAAGCTTCTATTTCTCTGCATGGCACTGTGATGGTCATGGCACCATGTAAAATGTGATGGTGGTTATACCTGTGGTTTCTGGACTGGGGTGAGCCATGTGATATATTAAGCAGTAATTAAGCTGGTTGAAATCCAGAGCCAGCCAATGTTCATCTCCCTATGGCTGAATAAAGTTCTGGTTTCTGACCTGCCAGAAACATTATTTACGAGTACATTAACAACTTCTTGCTCTGAAATGCTCAAAAGTCTGTCCGCACTTTCTGCTGAAACTTTTGAATGCCCTGTAAACTTTCTCTCTTTCCTTTGTCTCTCTTTTTCTTTCTTTCACAAAACACACACACACACACACACACACCCCTAATTCTTTTGCAATGCATTTTTGCTTTTGTAAATTGGAGTGCTTAAGGGAATTTTGGGACTTTAGATTTTTTTTTTTTATTGTTTTGCTTAAAAACGTTTGAATGAACAAAGTTTCCCATCAATGGTTTGAATTTTACCAGAGCTCAATTTTCCTCTCCCAAGAAGAAAATGACTTACCGAGCCCCAGCTATCACTCAAGCATGATCTTAGGAAGTTGTATGTTCTTATATCATGTAATATTCATAATCTCCCCCAGAAGATTCATCATTTCATTCCTTCTCTGTTCAAACATCACCCTTTCAAGATAGTCTTCTACAATAAACTAAATAGGAACTGTCTATTATCCCAGACTCTTCTGAGTTATTTTTCTTCCTAGCACTCACTGTCACCTAAAATACTACATAGATTTTGTTTGATTATTTTGTTTCTTCCCTCCTATAAAATGATCAGCATCCAAGTAACCACTTTTAACAGATGTATTTTCATTGCTTAGGAGAGTAGCTAGCACACAGTGTCAGCTAAGAAGTGCCTGTAGAATGAAGGATTAGATAGGAGATCTGCCAAGGGGCAAGGAAAGAAAGACACTGCAATCTTCAAGTCTAAGGTCAGCTCCCTCAGAGGCAATAGTTAAGAGTATAGCCTCAGAGTCAGACTGCTTGGGTTTGATCACAGCTTTCGCTATGAGACCCTGGACAAGGTACTTAACTGCCCTGGGCTCCAGGGTCCCCATCAGCTTGGTGAGAATAATAGCAACTATCTCATGGGGTCGTATGAGAATTGAGTGAATGAATACTACATGCTTATGACGTTCTATGTTAAAAGTTATCATTAACTTCACTTCACAGGTAAAGAAA
>NW_003852465.1:2433584-2437028 GCF_000181295.1 Otolemur garnettii
ACAGTCTCACTTTGTTTCCCTGGATAAAGTATTCTGGCATCATCACAGCTCACAGCAATCTTAAACTCTTGGGCTCAAGTGATCCTCTTCCCTCAGCCTCCCAAGTAGCTGGGACTAAAGGCTCCTGGGGTCCTGGCACAAACTCCTGTCTAGGGTCTGGTCTGGTCTTTTCTTTTCTTTTCTTTTCTTTTCTTTTCTTTTCTTTTCTTTTCTTTTCTTTTCTTTTCTTTTCTTTTCTTTTCTTTCTTTTCTTTCCTTCCTTCCTTCCTTCCTTCCCTCTTTTCATCATTTCATTCCTTCTCCATTCAAACATCACCCTTTCAAGTTAGTCTTCCATAATAAACTAAATAGGAACTGTCTATTATCCCAGACTCTTTTAAGTTAATTTTCTTCCTAGCACTCACTGTCACCTAAAATACTACATAGATTTTGTTTGATTATTTTGTTTCTTTAAGATTTCCTCCTTTCCTCTCTTATTCCATTCTTCCTTCCCTCTTTCCATCCCTCCTTCCTTTTCTCTTTCTTTTTTTTTTCTCCACTTTTAGTAGAGATGGGGTCTTGCTCTTGTTCAAGCTGAGCTCTACCTGCCTTTCCCTCCCAGAGTGCAAGGATTATGGGATGAACTACCACACCTGGCCTCTCCTTTACCATTTTAATAATGCTATTCTTAAAAATAATATTTGGATGATGAGATATTGCTTAATGTGAATATTGTAAATAGCAAACAAAATATACTGCTGTCTTTGAGAGAAGTATCCTGAGGAAAAATAAATGGGGAGTTAAAAATACACTTAGATATGTAAAAGGAATAAAAGACCTATATCCCATTTTTTCTCTAAATTTTTTGAATATCAAGTATTCTACTTGAAAAGGTAACTTTTAATTGCTTAAGTAAAAATTCTTATACTGTGAAACCACTACAAATGTATAGACTCTTGGAAAGTGTGAATAAGGCCCCTTGATTTGCCCTTTGTACTTTCATATGTTGAAGAATTTTTTCAGCTTTGTAGATTGTAAAATGTGCAGCAGCATCAACCTTTGATTCTATAAAGAAGTTATTTCTATGATATCCTGTTATAGTTTTCACACTTTCCCTCTCTTTTTTTCTAGATAGTTATTTCTTCTGAAAGCAGTTTACTAGGATATTCTCTGTAGACAATATTTAAGTGGGGTTGCTCTAATGGAAGTAAGAATGGGCGTGGTCATGTACAGTTCACTGAGTCCTTATCCACTCCATCCCAGAAGCCCAGAAGCCTTAAAATGCACAGAAGACTTGGGGGACGAGGGGGCACCAGCATTTCAAAAGAAATATTGTAAAGACTGCTTCCTTATGTTGTGGAATTATCTTGACTTAAGGGAGATTTTAAAAAACCACAGAATGTAACTTGATAATTTTATTTTATATATATATATATATTTTTTTTGAGATAGAGTTTTATTTATGTCACCCTCAGTAGAGTGCCGTGGTGTCACAGCTCATAGCAACCTCCATCTCTTGGGCTTAAGTGATTCTCTTGCCTCACCATCCTGAGTAGCTGGGACTACAGGCACCTGCCACAATGCCCAGCTATTTTTTTGTTGCAGTTGTCTTTATTGGTTAGCTGGCCCAGGCCAGGTTCGAATCTGCCAACTTTGGTGTATGTGGCTAGTATCATAACCACTGTGCTTTGGGTGCCAAGCCAACTTGATAATTTTAAAAGCTTACAGTGTTAAGGTTCCACAGAGACACCGAGCCAAAAGAACATATTTGTTTATTTATTTATTACCAAGTGTCAGCTCACATGATTGATGGTGGCTGAGCAGTCCCATGATGAGCTGTCTGTAAGCCACAGATGCAGGGAAGCCAGTGTGTGCTTTGAAGGTCCCCAAGTTAGAGTCCATATAGATTCCAGACCTAGAGTGTAGGCCTGAGAAGAGCACCAAGGGCAAGTGGAGATCCACATTCTAGTTCATTCTCAGCCAGAATGCTCTCTTTCTATTCCTTTCAGTCCTTCAAAGATGGAATGGTGCCCCCTCACACTGGGGAGGTTACATCTCTCCTTTATCCAGTTCACCAAACCAAACACCGATCTCCTCCAGAATCTCCCTCATGGGCACACTCAGAAATAATGTGTAACATCCAGCTATCTGGACATGGTGTGTGCCTCAGCTAGTTGATACAGAACATTAACCATCCTTTTGTTCTGCCTTCTCACTGTAAGATTGATTTATGACTGTTTGTCTTTTTAAGGAGCACTCAGTGATTTCTAAGGGCTTCCAATTATCAAAGTCTTATCTCAAAACTCATCTCCATCTTCTGATTTGCTTTTAAAGTGTGACTGGAAAAACGGCTGATGGTAGTGTGGGTTGGTTCTCTCTATATGTTCACCTCTTTTTACCTGCTACCTGCTACCCCATTTCAAGCATTAGCCTATGGCCGGGCTGAGTAAAGGTGGGGAGTATATGTCAGGGGTGAAAGCAGATGCAACCTAAAGGCAAGAGTCTTTTGGTCTTAGGACCTTGATAAGGAGGTCTTGTGAGTGAAGTTGAACCAGGTACTGAGGCCTCCAGCCCAGATCAGTCTGTCCATAAGCACCCAGGTTACTGAACAGAGAACCGTGACAGGCCTGGGACAGCCTGCCCTCTTGGAAAATGAGAATGTGAATACAATCAAGACTGCCATTCAGGGCTCTTTCAGTCTATTGACAGGAGGTCAAAAAAATGAATTGGTTTAGTTGGCACACTTGTGTTTGTGGCCTAAAACGTATCTCTGTTGTGAATAATTTGGAAGTATTTCTTTTAATTGTGGAATTTTTTCTGATGGCCTTTAAATGCACAAATTATTTCATGTGGTTAGAGTATACAGTTGTGTTTGTGTGTGTGTGTCTTTCCAAGGTGGAACATGAACTTGATCTGTTTGACTAGTTAATCATACAATATTTCCAAGGAAAGCAGAGAGTTGGCAAAGACTGGTATTGGCTGGACAGTGATAGGATTACTGGCTCAGTGAATATTTCACATTTGAAATTTGTTTTAGTGAATATAGTCTCTTAGACATGTCCAATTTCCACGCTAAAATTGGATTTATAGTCTTCACTTGCTATCAAATATGTTTTTAAAAGTAAAACATGAAAGTTTATTAAACACCAGTCTAGCTACAGTTATATAAGGGATTATCACTACTTGTTTGGAAGTTTAATTGTATTTACAAAGCTGTTGTCAAATGATACAAAAGACACCATGAACCAACATTGATAACAGTGATTTTAATTTTTCAAAACAGAGACAAACACAACAGCGTGTCTGTGTATCTTTTCAGAAATAGTTAATTTTCTGTCAAAGAATATGTGCTGCTCTCATAAAAGGCGTAATTCTCTCAGCCCCTTAGATAGGGGCTGAAAAACTGACTTTTGTTGGTGAAGGGAAAGAACATGATTGATGAGGAGGTGAATTCAGTTTAATAAA
>NW_003852465.1:2437843-2439562 GCF_000181295.1 Otolemur garnettii
ATGGGAGTAAGATTGGAGTTGACTCTTGAAGGATGAATAGGTATTGGGATGTGAAAAATTATGTTGGTTTTGGAAAACATTAAGACTGGAGCCCAAAGTGGCTTAAGAAGCAGATGAGATCTGTAACTGGCTCCATGAATGAATTTCAATGACCTCTGTATGTTTTTTATAATTCTCTCCCTTAACTACCCAATTTTTGAGTTGTTTTCCAGAAACAGTGGATTATTCTGAAAAAGCCTATAAACTCTATTAGTCAGAGAGACAGATGTCAGATAGCTTCTCCTGTTTCCCCCAAAGACATTTAGCATAAAAAATGTCTTCCTTCCTCAGTAATCCATGTTTCAACAATTGGATCTTTGTTGGAAGAGTAGCTGGACTCATCCAGAAACCCACTGTGGTTTAGATAACAGGTCCAAATCTTGTTTAGCTTCTAATGAGAATGAATTTTATTCTAGATGTCGATATAAGGTAAATATGGAAGCATTTTAAGTGTAGGATTTTTATAAGGTTGTAATTTCATAAAGATTACTATAAAGTATGGCTAAGAATATTAAACCTTCTTAAAATTGGCTGAATTCTGGATCTCAATGTTGATAATTCCATTTTCTTCTAGGAAATAATAATTATTAGCTGAGTCATTATAATAAAACAATCATAAATTAGAATTTTTAAAATCATATTTCTTTTAGAATTAGGTAGAAAGTTTGAAGAAATTAAAGAAGCAACAAACTTCAGAATGAAAAGGCATTAGTAAAATCTACGTAAGTGAGGGCTCAGAAATACTAGGGCGGCAGTTAGAAAAACTAGGTTTCAATTTTGCCTCCACTAATTAGGAAAGCTCTTTATTTTTTGTAAAAATAAAGAGATGTTTTTCCATCTCTCTCACGGGGATAATTTGAGCTTCCAATAATAATATCTGTGAAAGTACTTCGTGGATTATGTAAATACCACAGAAGAGGTAAACTTGAGCTTGTAGGTTGTACAGACGTTTTAGATGACAGTCTCTTTGCTTGCCTCTTTTGGAAGGTTTTTAAGTTTTAGTGTCATTTATAGCATGATGATTGCCATATATAATACTGATCATGGTCCCTAAATCTATTGTGAGTAGCATGATCTAGGAATATCCCAGTGTTGAGAAAAATAATTCCTAAGATTAAACAACAACAACAACAACAAAACTCTAACAAGGAAGAAAAGCTGTATCAAAGGAAATTCTAACAGCTTTCCCTCTATTTGTTCATGGCTTTGGGTAGTCTCAATAGTTAGCCAATGGTTTCTATTTATTCAATTTGATTTAGTCTATATTGGGACCCTGATTTATATAAAATATTTTCCAATACAAATCTTTACTTATGGAATGTTCTTCTCTTTTGTATAGCTACATGAATTTTATGATGGCTAGAGAAATTACTGTAAAACATCATTGCAATTTATTTTGACTTGATAATTTTATCCTCTATAGGATGGATGGAATAGTGTCCCTGGTTCGTATCTTAAATTCCTACCCCCCAGTGTGAATATATTTGGAGATAGCATCTTAAAGGAGATAATTAAGGTTAAGTGAGGTCATATGAATGGGACCCTGATCTGAAAGGACAGATGTCCTTCAGAGAACAAGAAGAGACACCAAAGCCTTCTAGCTCTCAGCACGTACCAAGAGAAAAAGCCACATAAAGAGCAACGCAGCAAGAAGGCAGCTGTCTGTAAGCCAAGGAAGGA
>NW_003852465.1:2440770-2442430 GCF_000181295.1 Otolemur garnettii
TATCTTCCTCCATTGTCTACCAAAGCAAGGAACTCCTGGATATTTATTTTGTTTTTATTTATTTATTTAGGCAGAGTCTCACTTTATTGCCCTCAGTAGAGTGCCATGGTGTCACAGCTCACAGCAACCTCAGTCTCTTTGGCTCAAGTAATCTCCTTGCCTTACCCTCCTGAGTAGCTGAGACTACAGGTGCCCACCACAATGCTCAGCTATTTTTAGAGACTGGGTCTAGCTTTGCACATGCTGGTCTTCAACCCCTGAGCTCAGGCAATCCACCTGCCCTGGCCTCCCAGAGTGTTAGGATTACAGGCATGAGCCACTGTGCCTGGCCAACTCCTGGGTTTTTAAAAGATTAGAGCTGAATAGTGTAATAGTTCTTAGACTATCCTACTTTATAATTTTTAGTAATTAATGTAACTGAGATTAAAGGGACTGAAAGAATAAAGGATGATGGAGTTTGTCTTTAAAGTAAATTTAGGTCTATATAAAGCAATTAGTATTATTATTACACAGGAACATGGGGCTGAGACATTTTCTAGGCTGTTCAGTTTTCTATGATTCAGAATTTTGGAAGAAAAACTTAACAAAAATAAGGTCACATTATAGGATCTATACTCTGGGGACAGTGCCACACAAACTTTGGTGTTCCTTAGAATCCCTGTAAAGTTTAACAAGAGCAGACTTCAGGGTGCTATGTGCTGTCCTAGAGCTGAACAGAGTCCCCTGACTCCACAATTCAGTAAGTCTCATCCCTTTGTGAAGTCTCAGGATCCTGCCCTAGGACCTTACCATTCAATCTGCATTGTTCTGTAATGACTCTATATCATAGTAGTGTAGGGTTATTTTTGTGAGACTATGCTCAATTTTGCCTAAATGAGCAAGAAAAGAAAGAATGAGTTTTTCAGCATATGGGATACCTTCAAGCCAGTTGGAGTGAAAAACAATGGGTATTAGTGGAGAGAAAACTACTACTCAATATGGTTGATGAGTTTTTTGCAGAGTCGACTGGCGGTAAGCATGCCTTGAGCTCACTCCCCACTGTCATTGGTACCTGCTGAGGACAACAGAGAACTTCTGCAACATTCAAACTTACTGGGGCTGACAAAATGAGAGCTGTCAAGCCAAGAGCTAAATAATGATCATTTTGAACTGGAAATAAGCCCAGTCTCAGTAGAAAATGAGAGAAAGAAGGAAATCATTTCTTTTCTCTGTACCACCATGTTTTGGCAGCAGTAGAGACAGAATGCCAGTATCAGAAATGATATTTCTTAAGATGCTTCTAGGCATGTCCACTGCTTTACTCCAGGGGACAAAATCTCAAGATGCTACAATCAAAAGGAGGCTCTTCTGTGATTATTCCAAGTCTGCTTGTCACATGCAACAATAAACATATTTGAAAGGCCCATACATAGCCTTATGCATATAAATATCTTTAATAACACTTTATCTTGGATTTTTCCCTAATTATTATGTTTCCTATTTCTATTTGTTTCTCTTATTGTACCACAGCACAGTTGGAAATGCATTCTGTGTTATCTAGAGAATCCATGATATCACTGGTCTGGAACTAAAAAACAAAACAAAATAAGCAGCCCAGATATTTCTTGCAGTTCTCCAAGAAAGGTAGGCAAAAAAGGGTAAAATCTTTGGAGAACACTTT
>NW_003852465.1:2443267-2458375 GCF_000181295.1 Otolemur garnettii
GTAATTGGTGGGACCACACCTACGGTGCATCTTACAAGGGTACATGTGAAATTTACTAAGTGTAGAATATAAATGTCTTAACACAATAAGTAAAAAATGCGGTGAAGGCTATGTTAACCAGTTTGATGAAAATATTTCAAATTGTATATAAAACCAGCATATTGTACTCCATGATTGCATTAATGTACATGGCTATGATTTAATAAAAAAAGAATTGTTGGAGTAAAAATCTTATTGTATACATATATATGTGTGTATATATATGCACATACAAGTACACATAATACTTTTATATTATACCATTTAAAAGGCCTGTGTTATATTTATCAAACTACATATCTAAAAATACATTTTACAGATGCTCTATAGAAAATTAAAATGTTTCTATTTTCCCTATATACTATATATGTTTCATGTAATTTAGGATGTTGGTTATCTGTCTCCCATAATGGGCAATCCCCATTATTGTACTGATCTACCACAAAATGCTTAGGATATCTCCGTGAGGATATCTCCCCAAGCCCACATCATCACATACCTTTTCACTCAAATAAGAGCTGATTTTTTTTAAGAGTAAGAAAAGAAAGCTTCCATCTCCAGACCAACTTCAGATCTATTTGTCCTTGAAAAGAGTGAGCAGATGGGCAAACACCAGAAGTAATGAACTTGTCATATGTCTCTTAACATAGAGTCAGTGATGTGTTCTACTCTGCTGTCAGAGGGATAGCAAAGGAGGGGGATACATAGTGGCTGATCACTGTGATACGTGCTATTTGACCTGTAGTCAGAATCAGTACAGCGGGTTATGGAACAAGGAATAGAGGGATACAATTCAGCTGAGGGGAGACTGACAATGTTCGCCTGAGAATGGGGCGGGTGATGTCCTCAAACCTCACCACCAGGCTTAAGAGTGATCTGGGACATGCTGGCTTGCTTGTCCTGTTCAGGAGATTCAGGGAGGGATGATTTACTTATTCTAAAGAAAATGTGTCATTTTCAAAAAAGTGCCACCTCTTCATTTTGTCAGAGTGATTCTTCAAAAAAAATGAAAAGGAATGATAAAAGATCTTCAGATATTCAAAAGAAGAGTAAGGTAGGAATGAGAAGGAAAAAAAGAAAGAGGAAAGAAATAAGAATAAATGAAACGATGGAGGGCAGTAGAGAGGAAAGAGACAGATAGGGAATAAAAGACAGCAATCTATTTGTCCTCCGCCATCACCATTGACCCAGTAACCCCAGCACGGAAATCTGAGCATGACAGGCTATGTACTTACCATATATTGTTTCATTTAATCTTTAAACCATCCATGGGATTGACTGTCACTACTTTATATATAAGGGAAATGCAGCACAAAGATGTCAGATAGCCTATGAAATGGTGATTAGAAAGCATGCGGGGACTTCATCTCAGGTTTTCCTCATGTTCTGATGCCAGGTACTCTATATCATATCACTGATAGTTCTTTTAATGGTCCCATCATACTGCCATTTTCTTGGACCAGCTTGTCATTAATTATCTCCTAGAAATCAGCCAACAGCTTCCTCATTACTCTTGTAGCCATTTGCCAAGGGAAGAGAGGTCAGACCGGCCACTCACAGCCCCTTCCATGCTGTTCTGTGTGTACTGAATTTTGTTTCCACCTGAATTTGCATTTGGCAATGGAGTTGGCACAAACTTTAATATAGCAGATGTGACTAAAATGCCTGACTACATTAGAATATAGTTGCCAAGAAGACGACGTAATTTTTACTTGGAGAATGAGGTTCGGCTAACCTTAAAGATGTCCTTTTTCCATTTCTAATGACAGCTTCCCCTAATTTTTAGCACGGATGATTTTCTTTAGTTCCAGACATTGAACTGCCACCAAAGAAAACTCAGGTTTAAGACAGGTGGTGGGGTTCCCTCCAGTTTCCTCAAGCAAGTCCACTCCGCACACAGCTGTTACGGTGACCTTTCTGAAATACTAATCTGGAGCATATAGTCCCTTTAATGATTCATCATAACTTTTACAATAAGGTTCCAACTTTCTGGCTTAACAAGTCAGACTCAAGGGCCTGATTTTTGCCTACCCCCAAAACTTCTAGCACATTACTCCTTCACACAGAATGCATTTTCCCCCCAACTTTATCAATCTGTTTGTAGTTCCTTCAAAAGAATTATACTCTTCTTTGCCTTCACCTGCTGGTCCCAAACCTTAGCTCAGATATCTGTTCCTTTGGGCCCTTCTCTTCATCTCCCTGTCTGGCCGAGTTGAATCTCTCCTGTGCTTCCATCACAACTAAAGTTTACCTCTGTCAAGGCTGATCATTCTTTGCTGTAAATCAGAATTTCCCTTCTCATCTCTGTGACTACAAAGTCAGCTCTCTAAGGATTCAGAATCTCAGCATCCAGCTGTGTCACTAGCCTTTTAGTAGGTGTGCAGTAAAAGTTTTCTGATTCACTAAATGGGATACAGGAAAGAGATGTAAGGAATTCGAGTAAAATAAAAAAGAAATTTAAGAAAAAAGTCATGAAAGAAAAAAAGGGCCAGGGAACCTTAGTTGAGAACAGCCTGAGCACAATAAGGTACTATATATATATATAGTGGTTTAAAAAAGAATGAATGGATGAGTTTAACAAGTAATTGCAGGAAAAGTAAGAAAATGATCAGAAAGTTAGGGGATACTGCAGATAAATTAAAGTGTGAATGGGTAGAACAATAATGGTACATTCTTGCCGGTACTCCCTATGATGAATTTCTAAATAACTCCTGATGATGAATTTCTTAAAATTCATAGTACCAGTATCTACCTCCTTATCTACCTGTTTCATTCATCTTTAAGGATGAAAAGGATAACTTACTTTAAATGGGGTCTTTTCTAATAGATTTTCATATGTCTAATCCCATTGAACTGTTCTATAATGATGTGAGGCACACAGGGCAGGTATTGCTACCGTTTTACAAAGAAGGAAGCAGAGTTAGATTAAGGGACCTGCCAAAGTTATTTCCTGGTCTGTGGATCATGGTGGCCAGCCACTTCTTTTTTCGATAAAGAACCATCTCAGATATGTTCCTGGACTAGCCCAGGGTTAAGGAGGTGGTGGCCATATGTGCCTATTTCATATCTCCCAGTCAAGTGCATTTCTAAACAATCCAAATTGTTTCTTAATCATTGCTTCTATCATGTCTTTTCAAATGCCGTATTTTATCTTCTCTTTGGGCTACATTTTCATATTGGTAATGTGCCTCATTAAAATGTTGCACCTCCTAACCTTTGCTCTGGAAACTATTACCTGCAAAAACCCTGACTGGTGAGGTTTTGTGAAAATTGCCAATCTAAGAAAGTGAGGTGCTCTTATTCTTCCTTCACTTCCTAATTGAGCCAGGACAATTTGCAAATAAAAAACAAGTAATATGTCATTTCCTACTGGGATGCACTCAGATTTGAGAGTTGCCTGATAGAGGAGAAAATGCAAAGGGTGAAATCCACATGCTGGCCTGGTTATGTGCACATCTATCCGTACCTCCACCAACCCCAATCCCTCCTGACTGCACTCATACATCTAAGATATGAATGATTTCTGATTGGCTGGGCATGGTGACTTACACCTGTATTCCTACTACTCTGAGAAACCAAGGCTGGAGGGTTGATTGAGGTCAGGCGTTCAAGATCAGCCAGAGCAAGAGCAAGACCCCATCTCTACCAACATAGGAAAAATTATCTGGGTGTGATGGTATGCCCTGTAGTCCCAGGATGTAGCTGATAAAGAAAAAAGGTTGCTGGTACAGATGCCAGAAGAGCATTAGGTTTGTGGGCACACAGGCACGGGAGTTCCTGGTGGACTGTTCCTGGGTTTCTTTGTTTTTCTTGAAGGCATTAGTTAGGAGGAAGGAAGGAAGATAGAGGGATGCGGTTTGAGGATCCTGGCCAAAGTCCTTACTTAAATCTGTAGTCACAAATATAGTGACTACAGTAGGATTCCTGGCCAAAGTCCTTACTTAAAATCTGTAGTCACAAATATAGGGTGAAATTGCTTTTTCCCAAGCAACATTAACATGCTCAAGTATTGAACAAGGGACTAGCTGGGATTTACCATAGTTGATTTCCCAAGCAGGTGTTGAATGAAGGAAAGAAACATGTGAGCTAAAGGGTTTTGCATGAAATTGAAGCTGCTCTATTACAGGGATATACGCTGATAAAGAAAAAGGTGGTAAAGTCTCAACAAGAGCACAGAATTATTGGAGAAGAACTAGAACTACTGTTGGAGGCAGCAGTAAAAGTCTAAAGGTTGGATTAAAATTCTGGTGGCACTTGAGTTTTTCATGAGTCTAATTTGGCAAGACCACGTTGTCAGTCAATGAGACAAGGTGAAAGGGAAAAAAAAGCAAAGGAGGCCAAAGAATTAAGAAGCCAATCGGAGCAGATGTTGAGTCAGCAAGCACTGTCCCGGGGGTGGGGTAGTGAAGGACAGGAGCAAACACTAATGTCACCCTGAGTGAAGTGGACTCGCCCAGAGGCTGGCAGGTGAAACTTGGAAAGCAGGGTGGCTGGCGATAAAGCTTGCAGGCTCCAACTTCCAAGAACCTGGAGTACTCGATGGGGAAGCGCAGATCATGGTCGGAAGAAGTTCTGGGAAGTAAGGAAGACACACCTCCTCCCCTGGGCCCTGAAATAAGTGCAGGGGAAACAAACAAAACAAAAACTTTAAGTAAATAAATAAAGTAGAAAAAAATACAAATGAGTGCTTACAGCTCAGGGAAATGATCAGATGGTAAACATCATTGATGCATCAGGCAGATATTAATTTCATTTCTGCATTCAGAGGCAAAAAGGAGAAAAGAAGAAAATGCCTTGAAATTTGCATTTTCGTATGGACTGTACTTGGTATTGCAGTTAACATTTGTATAGCTCTATCCTCATTTCGTTATTATCTCCACACGTCATTTTCACAAACAGGTCTTTGCTCACAAACCGATCTGAAATAACCCCTGGTATGTCTCTCGTTCTGCCCTAGATTCTTCCTAATGCACTGATCACCTCCCAGCATCATAGTATCTATGCTATTGGCCTGAGGCCATTCATCTGAAATCATTTACTAATCATCTTGGAAGCAGGGAAGGTGGACCAGAGAGCAGATATGATCACGCTCTAGCCAATACTACATTTATAAAATTTGATTGCTATTGACTTCACACTGTAAAATTCAGATCAAAAGATTTTGCCTATGTCAATGATCAGATGAACAGAAATTTCTAAGTTCATAAATAATAAAATCATAATATGAAATTAAAACAAGCAAACAAAAAAGAACTTTTTTTTTAAAGGGGGTAAATGGATTTTTTTAAAAAATTAAATCATAGTGGGGTACAGTGTGCTGCTTTTATATACAATTTGAAATAGTTTCACCAAACTGGTTAACATAGCCTTCATGTCATTTTCTTAGTTATTGTGTTGACATTTATATTCTACATTTAGAAAAATTCACATGTACCCTTACAAGATGTGATCCTACCAACCACCCTCTCTCCACCCATCCTCCCCTTTCCCCTTCCCTCCCTTTCCCCTTTCCCCATATTCTTGGGCTTAAATTGGGTTATAGCTTTCCTATGAACGCAGAACTTCTTTACCCCGGAGTCTTGCCGGGAATGCAGCCTTAGCAGGGCATGGCTGGATTCTATTCAACACAGAAAGGGAAAGGAATGTTCAGGAGGAGCTGCTGGAAGGAGTTGGCTACCGATCTGTGATTTGTTCCAAAGGGCCCCCGGGAAGAGGTCTGGGGGGCGAGCAGTGCGACGGGAGCTTGGGCTCTGCCCACACAGTTCAGGCCCAGGAGATGCATGCGGGCTTTCCCTGACAATTTCTCACTTAATATATGTGACAGGCCTCAACCAATTCTATTTTTCTAAGAAGGAAATGCCATTTGGGACCCAGTAAATCACTTTTATGACCCACTAAACCGAGTTTGAAAACAAGTGGGTGAGCACCTCGCTCCGATTTCAGGTTTCCCCGGGAGAGGTCTGTCTCCCCGTCATTCTCTAAAGTGGCGTCCCGGCTATTTCTGTCTTCCCTCTGTGTTTATTCGCTTTGCAATGCGGCTAAGCTGGAGTCACCCTGCTTATCTGTCCAGGCAGCGTCCTCTACTTCCTTAATCTTTTCCCTGCAGCATAATACCTGGCACATTGTGTTGCCCTAACGCCATCCATTGTGAGCAAGTGAACCAGACTTACTCCATTCTGTGAAGGCCTTGCCAACTCTCCCCTTTTCGTTACCAAAATAACCCCTGGAGCAAGCAGCGACCCTGCAAAAACAGGAAGGAAACTTACCTGAGAGCTGCAGAATCCTGTGACAACTGAAAAAAAAAAACACACACACACACACACACACACAACAAAACTCTTGTGGAGACCACAGTCCTGTCACGAGTCTGTCTGGGCTGGGTGCAGTTTTGAGAAGACCCCAGACCCCTGCCCCTAGTTCTGACCTGGCAGCTGCCAGCTTCTGTAAAAGTCTGCTTAGGCTAGGGCCTCCCGTCCCCTGCTTGAAGTGCCATAGAAAAACTTTGCACCCGGCTTCAAGGTGGTCAAGAGACTTTGTGGCGTGAGCCTGCTCTTGACTGGCCAGTCTGATAAAGGACACTTGCTCAGTTTGAACTCAGTGTGCTGGCGTTTCTCTATAATTCCGCTCGCGGCAGGTACAGCATCACTCGCCGCACATAAATAGTGAGTGCATCAGTTATTGGGAATAGTAATTGTAGGTTTTCCAGGCTAGAAAACCTCTAAGTTGTCTCTACAATGGTTTTAAAACTCTACTACTATGCTTACTAAATAAATATCCTTTAGAAGGGATCTGAAGGGTTTTTCTTTACCCATTAACTTAGGCTCTATGTCAAACAGTGACTTGGGAAAGAAAAGCCTGCAGGGAACACATCATTTGTCCTTTAGGTTTACTCTTGTCCCCTTTCCACCTACTTCTGTGGCCCTCTGTTGACCGTACTCTTCTCGGCCTTCCAGCTGGATCTGGTCAGTAAAGGCCTCAATAGGAGATCCAGAAACAAGAGGAGCTGGACGGGGGTATGATCCACCTGCCTCTCCTCAGGCCTTGGCTCAGTGGCGATGTTCTTCCCTGCAAAGCTCTCTCAGGTTTTTGGCACAGCCCCCTGCCCTTGCCCTATGATGCCTAGAGGTGGTAACAGTTCTTCACAGTGCTGCAACCCCCGTCACATTCCCTCTACTCTGCTCACTCCTTTCCAAATAGTTCCTTTGTTACACTCTTCCCAATCACCTCATGTGTTCCCTGCCTCCACTGTGATTGAAACAAATACTTTATTTTAGACAACAGAACACCATCTTCAGTCCCTCTGGGGTTTAAAGGACATGCCAAGGGGCATTTTGAAGCAAGTCCATAGACATCTAAGAATATCTACTCACTGCTCTCCACTTTGACACCCGTGGGATTGAGAGGGTGTTTCATGGCTGCACTATGGGCAAATATTCCATTTGCACCCTGCTGCTGTCAGTCCTTCAATCACAGACAAGTGATTTATCAGTCACCAAGTGATGCTAGACCCCAGAGACACAGGAGTCACACAGGTCCCAGTCGCTGCTGTTGAGGAACTTAAGATGTTCTTGTGGAAAGTCTAACTCATGCTTGGTATTGAAAGAGAATTTAGGTTGAAATATAATAATCAGTTCGAAAGCTCTTGAAAGAAAAACTAAATATATTAATACCAAAATACCCAATTTGATAAATAGTATTTCAACAGATAAAGTAATAAAAGTGCTAGTACAGTATTAATACATCCTGAAGCATGCACATATCTATTTGATGAAGAATTTTTAAAAGAATTAGACAGAATATATAAATACATATAGTTTTTTCCTGTGAAGAAATAGAGTAAAACATGGATGTATTCATAAAGTAAAAAGCATTTACTGAGATTAAATTTTTAGAGTAAGGAAAGTCACTGTTTTCAGTGACATTGATTCAGTCACTGACTATCAGTAATATTCAGATATTCAGTACTTGCATTCCTAGTATCTATTGCACAAAGCAGCTTTTATTAGGGCCTCTGAAGTTTATTTCATAGTGTACACATCATTTTGATCCAAATAGCTTAGTTATAGTCAACTTTTCATCCTATTAGCTTCACATAAATACTGGATAGGACTCATTAAATGATGTGGAGAATATGAAGGTGGTATTGAAAGTTTCTAAAGTAGGGAGGGGTGGATGGTGGAGGGAGGGTGATTGGAGGGATCACCTCTATGGTTTGTCTTACAAGGGTACAAGTGAATCTTTCTAAAAGTAGAGTATAAACGTCTTAACACAATAACTAAGAAAATTGACATAAAGTCTATGTTAACCAGTTTGATGAAAATATTTCAAATTGTATATGAAAATACCACACTGTACCCCATGATTGCATTAATGTACACAGCTATCATTTTAAAAAAAAACTGTCCAAAAAAAAAGAAAGTTTCTAAAGTAAACCTTAGTTTACATTCAAGCCTTAGCCAGCAGCTTACTTCTTATCAGGAGTGGAAAAAGTAGGCTGATAATTTACTGTTCTTTCACGCTTACCAAAATGTTTCTCAACATTCCCCTAATGTAAAGTGAGGAGAAGCCATTATTGAAACTTTGGTGCTTTTCAATAAATTGTTAAAGTTATATAGAAAAATAGGCAAAATAAGAAAGTATCCATATCTGAAGACTTAGGAATATTCAGTATCATTTAAAAAATCATTTGAAAACCATCTTCAGATGAAAGTGCTGTTGGGTTTATTAAATTTCTATCAACTCTGCACAACATTAGTCCTTTTTTTCCTGGAAATTAGAAAAATGGGGCCATTTAAAATATACTAAAGCTTGAAGTTGAGTGTGTCTCGGGAGGGCTAAAATATCTGGTATGTGTTGTGGTGTTGAAATGTGTCCCCCAAAAGATCTAGAACCATGAATGTGACCTTATTTGAAAATAGAGGGTCTTTACAGAGTAATCAAGTTAAGATGAGGTCAGACTGGATTAGGCTGAGTCCTAAATCCAGTGACTTATGCCTTTATAAGAAAAAGAGAATTTGGGCACACACACAAGCAGACACATGCACGCACCCACACAGAAAAGGAACATATGATGACAATCGAGGGTAGAGAATGGAGTGATGTAGCTACAAGCCCAGGAACTCCCAGCCCCCACAGCCACCAGAAGATAGCAGGAAACGAATAAGGGCACTTCCCTAGGCCTCAATGCAGCACAGCCCTGCTGACAGCTTCATACTGGACTTATAGCCTCCAGCACTGCAAGGGAATACATTTCTTTTTTTTTTTCCTTCATGTTTGTTGGCCATTCATCTGTCATTTTATTTATTTATTTATTATTAAATCATAGCTGTATACATTAATGCAATCATGGGGTACAATGTGCAGTTTTACACACAATCTGAAATGCTTTCATCAAACTGGTCAACATAGCCTTCGTGGCATTTTCTTAGTTATTGTGTTAAGACATTTATATTCTACACCTAGTAAATTTCACATGCACCCTTGTAAGATGCACCGTAGGTGTGGTCCTACCAACTATTCTCCCTCCACCCATCCTCCCCTCTCTCTTCCCATCCCCTCCCTCTCCCCTTTCTCCTTCTTCTTGGGCTATAATTGGTTTATAGCTTTCATAAGAAAGCAATACATTGATTTCATAGAAAGACTGAGTACATTGGATACTTTTTCTTCCATTCTTGAGATACTTTGCTAAGAAGAATATGTTCCAGTTCCATCCATGTAAACATGTAAAAGGTAAAGTCTCCACCTTTCTTTAAGGCTGCATAATATTCCATGGGGTACTGGAATACATTTCTATTGTTTTAAACTATCACTCAATTTGTGTTAGTTTGGTATTGAAGCTTTAGGAAACTAATATAGTATGCAAGGTATTCACAGATAACCATAACTTTCTGATTAATGGGTATAGAAGGCCAATTACATATATTCAGTTACAATAAGCAAGGAAAATACATATAATTTTAATCAAAGCATAAATAAAGCCATCCACAGAAGCAGGCCAGAGTAGTTGAACTAAAGAGCTCTGGAGGTTCTAGGGAAAAAACAATTATTGAACATTTAGCTGTGATTTAAGGCTAGCTCTGAAATCTTCAAGGAATATAAAGTTCCTTTAATATTTTATTATTTTAAAAGATGTTAAACAGAGAGACACTAACATTGTAAGGTGTTCTATTATATGTCAGGCCAGTGAGAAACATTTTAATTTTAGTAGATATTCTACTCCTTATAATAACTCCGATATTAAAATGATGATAGCTATCATATTCTAAATAAGGATATTACAAAGAAATTGACTAAATTATAAAGTGAATTCTCTCATTGATTTTAGAATCACTGTTTTTCCCTAGTTTTTGAAATTTCTGATGATTTTCCCAGTGTTATTATTTTCCATTCATTGGGCAAAAATTCAGTGATCTCTTTCAGTTTAGAGACATTTGTCCTTTGTAAGAAATTTTCTTGTATTATTTCTTAGATTAGTTTCCTCTTTTTTCTTTCTGAAACTCATTTTTATTTTATTAAGATATTTTCACATTTCAATAAAATATTAATGTTACTGCTTAGTCATATTTATTTTATTGCTTTTAAAAGTTGAATACCTTTCAGTTGATGTACCTTTTTTTATTTTGTTAAAGCTGCGGAACCTCCTAGATTTCTGACTGTTATCTCCTTTCTAGCCAATTTTTCATCTCCTTCCTATTTTTTATTCTCTCCAAGTGATTTTCTCTACTGCATTTTCCAACACTTTTCTTGACATTTTACTTCTGCTCTCACATTTTTAGCAAGTCTCTTTCTTGCTCTCTGCTTATGCTTTCCCCCTCATTTTTAGGCATTATGTTACTGTTTTACATATTCAAAGTATTTCCTTATTGCTCTGAGGATATTATCTTACAGTGGGCCTTCCTTCTGCCCCATGTGTTTTTTTCTGTTTCCTCTTAGATCCTCTTTTTCTGCTTACTGTGTTCTTTGCATTTTGTTTGGAAGTCTCTTCATATATGACTGAAAATCCATATTAGAGGGAGGCACTATAAAGTTGATTGAAGGTCTGTGTTTGGGGGTAGGTTTCTCAGCATGTGATGAGGTGGTGACTTGGGTATTTCACTGGGGAGCCATGTATGTGGGGGAGTGAGGGTAGAAGGAGACGCAGTGGGGTGTGTGCTTTGTCATACTGTTCTTCAAGCATTGCCATTACTTGTGGACTTTCACTCAATATCCTTGTTTGAATATAAAAGTTGAGCTTCCCAATTAAGTACTGCAAATGAGTTTGAGGTGCACCAAGAGATAGTGATCTCCTAAGCCATTGAAATAACTAGCTGGGCCTGGGCAGGGCCAAGGTGGGATAACCATACTCTTCATTAGTACTGGTTTATATTAGTTGCCTTCCATATCATTGATAGCACCCCTTATTATTTTCAAAAGTGTCTTTATTTGGATGAAAATTGTATCTGACCTACAACAGCAGCAAGGAGCCGTGCTCAGGGCCTCTCAAGTGTGAAACAAGCAAAATAGGCCGTGTCCCATACAGTCCCCCCAGGTAGCCGGCATGATGAGCAAATTGCATCCCATGCCCTTGACATGTACTTCAGCAGCCAGCTGAATATTTTACTGACCATTCTAGAAAAGGGTCCTGTGACTTACTGTGTTCATTTATTGGACAGTTTATTTATAGTTTATGTACTCGTATATGTGTATTTATATACCGTGACTTTGTAGTACTTTCCCAGCTAGCTGCAGGAATACAGTTCTAACAATACATATATATAAATATAAAATCACATATACATTATGTTATTATGTACATATGTGTGCATATATACGTATTATATATAATTTTTTTTTTTTTTTTTGATAGTCTTGCTTTGTCACCTAGGCTAGAGTGCCTAGCTCACAGCAACCTCTGATTCCTGGGCTCAGGCAATTCTCCTTCCTCAGCCTCCTAAGCAACTGGGCCTACAGACACATGCGACCACACTTGAGTAATTTTTCTACTTGTTTAGTAGCGATGGGCTCTGTCTCTTGTTGGTTGATCTCGAATTACTGGCTTTAAGAGAGCCTCCCTCCTCAGCCTCCCAAAGGGCTAAGATTATTGGTGTGAGCCACTGGGCTGGCCTGTGTCTTTTAATTTTTGAGATGATTTTTATGAAAAAAGTTAAATTAGAAATAAGTTGTATTCAAAATATTGTAACAACATTTCATTTTTTTTAGATGAGATAAGAATATTTTATTTTAGCTGATCAGATTAACTTTTTAGGCCCTGTATAGGGTTTATAAAATTAATTGTTCATTTAAATTCCATAAGACATAAGTTCATTTAAATTCTCTGCAGACAAAAAGAAAGTATGCTTCCAAAAATGGTCCTCAGTCACATAACAATAAGCCCTCGCTTCCTTTATCTCATGTCTTTCTTCTTCTCCTATGCAATCAAACAGCTCAAGTTAAAAGTCTTTTTCCCAGTTTTGAATCCGTGGTAAAACATAAATTTGTGTATTTTTATAGTTGGGAAGAGATCTTTGAGAGTAATTGGTTCCAGCTTCTTCATTCACATCTGACATATTGGAGGACTATAGAGGTTAAATAAATGACTAAAGACATAATAATATAGATCAGAAAGTTAATGGTAGATCAGAAAGCACATTTTTGATCTCTAGACTTATTTAATACACTTTATTATCATAAATATTTTCAGGCCCTTCTTTGTAGAAAGAATAAATAGACCGTGCTTGTCAAATGGACATTTATCTCTATCAAAAGTAGAGTGTCGATTGGCCTCAGTGACTCATGCTGTAGGATTACAGATACTAGTACTCTGGGAGGCCAAGGCAGGAAGATTGCCTGTTGCTTAGGAGTTCAAGACCAGCCTGAACAAGAGTGAAACCCCATCTCTACTAAAAATAGAAAAAAAAATCAACATTTCATTTGTTAATAAGAAAAAAGAAGATATACCATTTTACCTTATAATTTTTGAGTGGTTATAAAATGTGGTTTTAGTCTAGTGGGAAAAATTTTCTTCTAATAATAGCACATTATGTAATATGGACCAATGAAGAGAACAGAAATACATAACTTTAAAACTTTTTTAATTGAAGATCTCTTAAGGGTGTTGTGGGAATTAAATGGTAAAACAAATGTAACACGGCTAGCATGGTGCTTGGTGGCATACTAAGTACATTGCATGTGCCAGCCTGCTAGTGGCTTTGCACAGTTTGGGACAATATTTTCCATTAGATTAGTGCTATATTGCTTATATTCTACACTTCATATAGTTCAACTCAGAAAAAAAATCTTGTCACCTGATTAATGGTGCTGGCCATCTAAAACACCCTAAACTTTGTGATGGAAATCTCAAACAGCATACAGAATTATTTTTGTGAAATAAAAAACTCTGTTTTCTTTTCACCTATAATTTTGAATTTCAAAGAGAAAAATCACAGACAGAAATTATAGGAATATATAAAAGAGTCTGTACAAGAGCATAGGAGAGTATTCCAAACCATCTTTGTTGGGGAGTTCCACATTTTAGTATGCATTTGATCAATTTACATTAGCTTATAAAACATCATATAGTCTCTTGGTTTCAACTCTGGTAGATTTTGAATCAGTAGTTCTGGGGTAGGACCCAGTAACACATATATTCGATCAGCACCCAGTTTCATCAGTAGATGGCCAATAGACTATATTTTGAGACACGCTAAACTACCAAGGGCAAGACATGAAAACTGAATAAAATAACTTTTCTGACCTTTTATTTTAAGAAGACAAAGTGCCTGTGCTCCATGTTGTGAATAAAAGAACAGAGGCCCATAATACAAACATTGAAAGATAAAGATTTGTGTCTAAGCACAGAATGGCCTCAAATAAATTTAACAAGATGGTTCGCTAAGAACTCTCAGAAATAACATCACAAAATTATTCAGGAAACTTGAATTCATTAAAAATAAACAAATGATAAGTGAGAGAGCAAACATTTTAAACTTTGATTTTTGTGCCAGTCCCTGCTTTAGAAACTTAAATAAGTTAATCTTAAGAATTCTAAAAAAGGTGATGGGTGGGAACACGCCTATGGTGTATCTTCTAAGGGTACATGTGAATCTGTCTAATTGTGGAGTGTCAATGTCTTAACACAATAACTAAGAAAAAAACATGAAGGCTATGTTAACCAATCAGATGAAAGTATTTCAAATTGTATATAGAAACAGTACACTGTATCCCACGATAGTATTAATGTACACTGCTATGATTTAATTAAAAAAAAGAAAGAAAACAATAATAAGTAGGTATTTTTAATCCTCTACAAATGAGGAAATCGAGGCACAGTTACATAATTAGCTTGAAGACATGGAACTGGTAAGTGGCAAGTGTGGGCAGTCTGCCTCTTGAGCCATGTTCTTGATTATGGCATAATTAGACTACAAAAAGGAATAAAACAAATTGGCTCCAACTTTGATTATTTGTTTTTGGCCCTTATGTGGTTTATATATTTTGCTGAAATTAAGGCTTGGTTTTCCTTTCAATGTCTTGTGGGGTTTCTTTTTCTATTGGTTTTAACTTTCCAAGTTAGTGTATCTGAGTTAGCAATGAATACCAAAGAACAAGTTGAACACAGATTAGGAGGGGTAATGAGTAATGTGTGGCTACTTAGGCAAGCTTTACAGTGATAGAAACCTACGATGCCCTAAGTTCTTTTAACACGATGAGCTGCTCTGTTCTGACGGATTTGATTAGTCATCCATCACACTCCATCAAGGTATGAAAGATTCCCACGAAAATGTGTGTAATCAACCTATGAAATGCCAAAGAGACAGTTGATGATGTTTACATTTAGCATTTAAATTTACTTTTTTAAGTAAATTTAAAGTATTTTTAAATTTAAGTATTTTTAAGTAAATTTAAGTATTTTTCTTTTACTAAGAAAAATAATTCTTAATTGTGAAGATGTTTTTCTCTATTATGATACATCAAAATAACCACCAAAGCAATGGGTTTTTTTTTTGAAAGAGTAAGATTTCTGAGGATGAACATGCTTCCAGAATGTTCTAATGATCTAGACCAGGGGTCCTCAAACTTTTTAAACAGTGG
>NW_003852465.1:2458395-2461735 GCF_000181295.1 Otolemur garnettii
TCACAGCAACCTCCAACTCCTGGGCTTAAGCGAGTCTCCTGCCTCAGCCTCCCAAGTAGCTGGGACCACAGGCACCCGCCACAACGCCTGGCTATTTTTTATTGCAGCTGTCGTTGTTGCTTTGGTGGGCCTGGACTGGATTCAAACCTGCCACCTGACGTGTATGTGGCTGGCACCTTAGCCACTTGAGCCACAGGCACCGAGCCGCCTGGCTTTTTTTTTGATTGCAGTTTAGCCAGGGAGGGCTTTGAACCCACTATCCTCTGTATATGGAGCCGGCGCCCTACTCACTGAGCCACAGGCACCACCCGTTGTAGTTCTTATTTTTTACATTAACTTTATAAATCATGAATACTTTGTAGTTATCAGATTATTGTTTTAAGAACTATATTGGATATTTTTCTCAAATAATGCTTGACTAATACGATTTTGTGTTATTAAATACATTTTTGCTTTTTAAGAATATAACTAGATTCACTTTTCCTGTAAAGACTTTGAAATATGTTTAATGTTTTCCAGAGGTTTTTATTTTAGCCAGGATAAATTTCCATTTGATACAGTATATTCATCTATGTAAATAGAGTTGAATATTCCCTAATATGGTCTAGTGAATGGTTTATTTTCTTTCTTTCTTTCTTTCTTTTTTTTTTTTTTTTTAGACAGAGTGTCCCTCTGTGCTCTGGGTAGAGTGCTGTGGTGTCATCATAGCTCACAGCAACCTCAAACTCTTGGTCTCAAGCCATCTTCTTGCTTCAACCTCCTCAGTAGCGAGGAATATAGGTGCCCATCACATGTCCAGCTAGTTTTTTCTATTTTCAGCAGAGATGGGGTCTCAATCTTCCTCATTCTGGTTTCAAACTTCTAAATTCTAGTGATTCACCCTCTTCGGCCTCCCAGGGTACTAGGATTATAGGTATGAGCCACCACGCCCTAATGACTTCTTGCTTAATAATCCGATATCACTTCCAATCTCACTCAAGCTGTCTGGATATTGTTAACTATTCATTAGCTAGTTGGTGAATAAAATCAATAATTTTCCACCATCACTCATTACTCCACTGTTGGTTCTCTGCTTCTGACCCTAAGTCAAGTTGCTCGAGTTTGTGCATGTTCATAATTTAAATTACCATTTGAATACTAACAACTGCAAAATTCAAAGCAACTTATATGATTTTTCATTGCATTAAAATTTTGTGTCTTCAACAATTGGTGGGGTATACAGTTGCATTTTTACGAGCCAGTTCAGCTAAGTGTGTCTGGAAGCCAGCCTGCAGGGACATGAGGGACTTGTTTTCCGTTCCAACATCCTCTTCAAGTTGACCTTCCATGCAAGGTTATTTTCTGACCATAACACTTCATGTAGTGACACTTATCCTCAGATTTCCTATATTGTTTCAGTTTTAGCCACTGAGCTTTTGCTTTTCTAAAAATCTACTCGCTTTCTGTATCCAATCATACTATAAATTCATGGGAAGCAGAGATTATATCCTCTATCATTATATCCCTTAGAGTGTCCTTCCCTGGCCAAGAGTAGGTACTCATTAAATAGTCATTGAAAGCTTTTTAATCCAATTGGTGGAACTTTCCCCATATTTCGGATTCAACTCAAACATCATTTAATATCCCTTTTTAGCAAAAAAAAAAAAAAAAAAAAAATTACAAACTAAGACTGTTTAATCTGGTTACTGGTCTTTAATTATGTTAACTGCCACTATTAAGCTGCATTCCTGATCCAAAGAAAATACTGACTGTTGGGCATTTTCTGGCTTGTGATTGATGAAATGTTATTGAGTAACATTAGGTCATATTCTTTGTCAGAATGTGACTTAGATCTTGGCAGCTACACCATCAATTAGCAATATTGCTGATAACCTGTATTTTATATAGCAAGCAATTTGTTTTTCCATTAAAGTTGGGAGAAAGAGAGAAGAAAATGATAGTTACTCATTGCCACAAGTCATCTGTAGTGAAAACAATAAAATGTTCTTTAATGTTTTTTTAAAAAATCTCTTAAAATCTACATGAGGTTAAGTGAATGTGTATGCACACATGCATGACTATCTTGGGAAGATTTCTGATCTACCATTAGATATTAATTTTTATTTTTGCTTCCCACTTTTAATTCAGCTGTTTGATGCTTCATTTCTTATCTAAATTTTTGGATCAGAGTAAAATATTCATGTCTCTAAACTAAGGTTCCGGGAGCATTTATATTGCCAAACCAGAGAGTTGCTAACTTAGCCTATTTTTGTTTTCCTTTTCTGAAAGCTGTTGAAGCAAATCCAGACTTCAGTGCTTTTACTTCACAGGTTGAAGAAAGTGAAAGGTATTTATTTGATGACTTTGTACCAAACTATATGGTAGGCACTTCTCATAAATTTACAGATGACAAGAAAAATGCCTTAAATAAATTAGACCAAAATAACACATACCTCATTAGGTATCAATTTGGGCTTTATTTTTCAATATTTTTTTGTTTCCATGTCTAGATTCCAACTGTTGATCCACTATTATTATTATTGACTATAACTAGAATGTTACAATCTTCCCTCTATATGACTCTAGACTTATAATTGATATTGGCATTCTGAGGCACACATTGAGTAACTTTTATGACCACAAACCAGGACAAAGACAAAGCCTTACTTCATAATGTTGATTGGCTAGTATCATATTGGAAAAGAGTAATCCAAACAAACTGTGAGAGGGAAAAACTATTTTTCAGTGTACTTAAGTAACTTATAATTAAAATGCAATCAGTAAGAGTTGTCTAGTTGGAAAATAGACCATCAAAATTATTCACATCCATGGCATAGCTCAGTAATCCTTTCCCCTTAAAAATAAAAATTTTAAAGATTTCCAATTATTCAAACCCATTTTTTTCATTAAGATTGTCAGTTTGTGTGGGAAAATATAAACTAAATACAAAAAATAGATTCAATACAAAAAGCAGAAAGAATATATCTCAAGTTAAAAAAAAATTACCTATTTATAGAAGTGGGAAAGAAGAGAAGTGAGCATTTTGGTAGAAACTAATGCACTTTGGGTAAGTAGTCAACTCCAACAGTTCTTAACTAAGGAGTCACTGTTTTAAAATTTCTCTGCTTTAGAAATTATGATGCAACTGAAATGGAAATAAAGGAATTGCTTAAAGTCGTGTTTGCAACATCTAAGATGCTGCTGTAGTTGATTTCAAGATTTCTATGTACAAATTAATGCATTTTAAAGATAAAGTTAAGCTTTATTAATTCTCATGAACCTTCATTTCTTAGTCCCTAGTAGCCAATTAATAAATATTGACCAGCCAGTCTGGGACCCTCCCCCATGAGCAAGGTCATTG
>NW_003852465.1:2463113-2470652 GCF_000181295.1 Otolemur garnettii
TCCAGACAGTCTCTGTTGTCATTTTAGTGTGAACTAAGCCATAGTCAATACACAAATAAATATATGTGACTTTATTTACAAAATGACTGGCTGGTCACATTTGTTTCTTAGGCCAGTTTACTAATCCTTCTCTAGAGAACAAAATACTCAGTGACATTATAAACTTCACATTAGACTGGACTATTTTAATGGCACAATTTTCTTAACATTAGGAGAATCAGACCTAGAAGAACATAGGAGTTCATTCAACCTATCTTCAAAGTACACCCTGTGGGTGACTTCATGAATGTAAAACTATTTTATCAAAAGTTAGTTTGGATTTTTCAGAAACTAAACCAATTTAGATGCGATTCAAGACAAATTTGCACACAAAGAGTTCTGTAGGGAGCAATATTTAAACCCTCACTTCACTATGAATCAGAGAAGTTTGGGGTTGCATCCTTATAAATTAGTATTCTTTATGTCAAATATTAACAGAAATTACCTGTTATCTATCGAATTAAAGGGGAAAGTAAGGAGGAAAAGGTGGTGTGCAGAATTTTAAAATTACCAAAATGTGATTTATTTAGGAAATTTTTGAGGCTAATGAAAAACATAAATATAAATCAGAATTTCAAAAATGGGGGCAATAAATAACTATCTTTAAAAATAAATTATTCTAGTAAAATTAAAGAAGTTACTCCTTTTTAAAAAGCTCATGCATGTGGTGAGGTACAATATGTAAAAAAATGCAAAATTCACAGGCCCTGGAAAGAGAGAAAGACATTAGTAGTAGTGTTAGCAAATAAAGCAAAGGAATATATTTGTTATTAGATAACGATATTGATATTATTTTGATTTTATTATTAAATTTAAGTGTTATTTACTGATGACACAGAAATAGTATGCCATGGGTCAGTGCACATACCAAAATAATCTTGTACTTAAAACAAAGGGGGTAATAAAACTCACTTCAAAAGTTCACTAATATAAATCTTTTTTAGACACAGTTATTAGATTAGGCTCTAAACTCAAGCTGTACTCACCAATTGTATTAATCACAAAACAATTTAAATTTGAAAGATTGCATGAGTCAATGGGAAAAAAGACTGCACCATTAAAACCATGCTAGTTGATTATTTTTCTGAATTTGAAATCATTTATTATTTAGCAAAGCATAAAAACTCATACTTTAATGTAGATATTTAACAAATTTATCTCTTTGATAGATTTCCATAATGCATTTAGAGATTGAAAAAAGCTAAAGCACCATTAATTTTGTAAAGTACATATCTCCAGTTTATCCATAGAACAAGATCTATGGAGACTTAGATGCCAAATCTTGGTCTTAATGCAAAATCTTAGCATACAAACAACAATAGAATTTTTAGAAGCAAAAGAGCTCACTTTCCTGTGACAATTTTCTGGATATAACTAAATAAAATAGAACTACTAATAGCTGGCCCACAAACGTTGACTGTAAGTTTAGCCATATATATTTTGCTGTGAATGGCGATGTTTTATTGCATGTTATTTTTTATTTTCAAATTGTTTATAATAATTTAGTATTTGGATAGTTTTCTTGCAACTTTCAAAAGACCACAGATAACATTATCAGCAGTTAGGCTAGAGATATGTCTGTCAGGGTTCCAACAGATTGGGAGGTAACGCAGTAAATTTACAGCCAAAGAGGTATCAATGATAGTGTTTATCAGATTAATGGAGGGCAGTTAAAATTGCAGGTTGAAAAACTCATAAATGGAAATTAAATAAATGATGAAAGACTAAAGAAAAAATGAGATATCAGTCTTCTTCTCCTGCTCATCCCAGACTGGTTCACTTTCTTTAACCCCTTGTTGCCACTTGCCTACATCATGAGTGTGCAGTGAGTGGTATTTATGCCAAGTAGAGAGTTGAAGGAGAAGGTGAAAAACAAGAGGAGGAATAGATGTTATAAACAATACTGATGACCCAAATCATCCCTATTACTTGAAAGAAGATAGGAAACCAATTTCCCTGCTAAACCCTTGCTTACATAATAGATTTTCTTCATTCATTTGACAAATATGTACAGAAACATCTGCCATATGTCAGCTATTGCTGGGCATCAGATATACAGCAGAGAACTAGATTAGCCAAGGATCTCTGCCCTCAGGCAGGCTCTTAGAGAGTAGATTGAATCAGGACAAAGTCTACAGTATTTCACAAAATAAAAGACTTTTTAAAAGATCAAGATTCTCTCAGGGCAGAATGCATATATTTTATTAAATAGAAAAATGTGCCCCTGATTTACTTCCTAACATAACCTGAATTTCTGATGAGATTGTGGGTGACTTGTTTCTGAATTTGGCCAGTGGTTGAACTTATTTCTCTGGCTAAAATTTTCTATCCTGTTGAGTTGACTTAATTTTTTTTTATGCAGCATATCAATGAAAAGAAAGAGACCTAGATATTTCTGGTCAAACATACTTGAGGAAAAGTTTTTTTTTTTTTTTAAATGTCATAATGGGAGAAAAGGATTCTAATTGTCCAGTTGCCATTTATATAAAAGTGAGCATTATGGATGAACTGGGGCCAGGGGAATTGTAAAGTATAATTGGAAATAAAATCATTTTGTGCATAATCTCAAGTTTGAGAAGATATGAAAACAACAAAAAGATAATTCTTAGGGTTATACTTTTCAAATCTACAAGGGGTGGAAAGCTGAATAGTTTAAATGTGGAAGAAATTATTGATACTAAGATTAGTTGACCAAAGTTCAACTTCTAGCCAGTTATTTTGGACAATTCCCCTAAGGTTCTGTGACTCCATTTCTTCATCCGTACAGTAGTGATAATAATACCTATCCTTCCTTGAAGAGATGATATAAGAGAAGATTAAAGACATACTGTGAACGTGGTTTGTAAAGTTCTAAAGTCCTATAGAAATTAGAAAAGTCATTCTTCTTAATCTATAACACTATATCATTTAGGATAATGTAAATAAGCCATTTTTAATGTATTCATTTCAAGAGTCATATATATATATATATATAGAGAGAGAGAGAGAGAGAGAGAGAGTCTCACTCAGTAGAGTGCTGTAGCATCACAGCTCACAGCAACCTCAAACTCTTGGGCATAAGTGATTCTCTTGCCTTGGCCTCCCAAGTAGCTGGGACTATAGGTGCCCACCACAATACCTGGCCATTTTTTGTTGCAGTTGTGATTGTTGTTTAGGGGGCCCAGGCTGGGTTCGAACCTGCCACCCTTGGTATATGTGACTGGTGTCGTAACCACTGTGCTACAGGCCCCAAACCAAGAGACAGATATTAAATGTACTTTTTCCATAAGCTTTTGTCCTTACTCATTTCTTATTTTTAATATGACTCCTACTAGACAGAAAAAAAAAATAGTAGCAAAACGAGATCAAATAAACTCTTGGTTCTCAGAAATACTCATTGATTTTTAACTCTCTTTTTATTTTGCTTTGAAGATGACATTGGGGTAATTTTTCCTGACTCTTAGGAGGATGTCTCCTACCAATCAAGGAGTAACATTTGTTATGATTTTTGTCACAGATTCTTTGGGATGTTTGGCTTAGCTTAGGGATGAGCAAATTATATCCTAAAAGAATGACCTTTAAACTTCATTTCAAAATCCTAACTTTAATAATTAAAATCTTCCGTGTACATTCTTTCTCCCCCATTTTCCTTTCGTTGTGTTTATAGCTGGCTTCCTCTTTAGAGGTGCGCCTCACTCTGCCTTTCTTTCAGTGAGGTTGGATGAACACTAACTGCCTTTCCTCTATAATTGTTCAACATTAATTGTAATCAAGCAGGTTGCTTGTATATTATGGGAAACACTCATTTACCACAGAAAGCAGCTAAACAAAAACGCTAGTACATCTGAAAGTTTGCTATGGACACTTGAGGAGTCTCTGACGATGCATGATTCAGCAAATTGGCCATTCTCCTGAAATTTCTCATTAATAAAATTTACACTAGTGGTTCATAGTAATGGTGGTTTCAACGTTCAAGTTCTCAAAACTTTGTTTTTGTGAGCAATGTACCATTGTGTAGAATGTGTAAGATGAATTAGTTAGCTAAAGAAAAACCCTTCAGATTTTAATTTGTTGTCTATTTTCTGTGCCTTCAGGAAAAAAATATAACAGGCCTTTGTTTTTTCTTAGAGGTGGCTTTAACTGGGCAAAATGTAAGACAGATAAATTAGGCTTTAGCGAAATCCTAACTCTTCTAGGGAACTTCAGCCCCTCCTTGCAGTGTCTACTTCATTTAGTTCCAAGAATCCAACTCCATGGGCCAATTTTCTGATTGGAATTCTGGTCCTATGCCAACTGATTAATCTTCTCCATCTATAACACAGGATTAGTAATAATACCTACTTCTTAGAGTTGCCATAAAGCATAATGATTTAATAAATATAAAGCACTTAGCAAAAGCCTGAGACAGAGGACATGCCATTAGGATAATATCAAGGCCTTCAGGCCCAGACAACCAGAACTCACCCACCCTTCAGCACTTCAGGACTTTTCACCTAGACCTGTCCTCCCCAGCAGTGCCCACCCTCCTTTTCCCTGAGTTACAATTTGCATGCCTTCTGTTTTATTCTTTCGGAGTTTTGTTTAGTTTTGCTTTCCATATTGTGGGGGAAGGTCTTCCTCTGTCGCCTGGGCTAGAGTGCAGTGTCATAATCATAGCTCCTGCAGCCTTGAATTCTTAGGCTCAGACAGTTCTCCTGCCTCAGCCTCCCAAATATCTGGGACTATAGGTCCACACCTTCACAGGTGGTAAATTTTCTTATTTTTTGTAGAGACAGTGTCCTACTATATGTCTGATCTCAAATGCTGGCCTCAAGCGAGCCTCCTGTCTTGCCCTCCCAAAGTGCTGGGATATGGCCGACATGGTGGTTCACACCTGTAATCCTCGTGCTTTGGGAAGCTGAGGCAGGAAGATCTCTTAAAACCAGGAGTTTGAGACCAAAGTGCTAAGATTATGAATCCGAGACACCACACCAGAGTTTTGATAGGCAGTGGTTAACAGGATAAACTGGCCCAGGGATGCTAATGACTGATGAAAGCCAATTTGAAAAGAAAGAGGGCTTTGGGGCCACAAGAATCTGGGTCCAAATCCCAGGTTGCCATCAATAAGTTTGTGACCGACCAAATGCCTAACCTCTGTCTCCTATGGTGACTTAACTGAAAAATGAAGATGCTAAGAGGGTTGTTATCACCTAAGAGAATCCTGGGAATTCCAACACAGCAGCTGAACAGCTCTGAGGCTAGACCTCGAGTGAGTCATCTTGGTAGCCAAGTGAGGAAGGCTGGGCGCCTTCCTCCTGTATCTGAGCCTGTGCCTGAGTCAGCAAGGACCAATGTCCAGGGAGGGAAGATGGGCATGAAGAGGGGGCAGCCAGGACAGACCAGAGACTGTAAAGATGAGCTGGACTCGTGAGGACACACTGGAGTCTGTTTCTGTCTTTCCCCGGCACCAGCATCCATGTCTCAATGCCCCTCAGCCTCCAATTTTGAAGAAGTTGGTGACATGTGGAAGAGCCATATATAAAACTGGCCAGAGCTGGAGAAAGTGCAGGAAGGTGCTGAGGGAGCATTTAGAGCACCAGCCAGCAAAGTGAGAAGATCCAGGTCACCGCGCACGAGCCACCATGGAGCCTGACCCTGCACCAAACTTAGCAGCATCAATGTGGCTGCTGTGTCACTCTGTCTTCTAAGTCTAGAAAAAATTGTGCACATCGCCTGTCATAATTCACAACCATGCTGAGAAAGAAACTCTCAAGACGACAATCCAGCTGAGCTAATTGACGTACTACCCAGACACCACTCACATCTATAAATGTCAAAACCTTAACCACCGCATCATAGGTGTGCCAGAAATTCTAGTTCCTTCACGTTAGTATAGCTGACACTTTTTTCTATTTTTGAGCCCTGCTGCCATAGTGCTGAAAGGTGGAAGGATATAAACTTAGAGACTAAAGGGATCTTCCTTTGGTGTAAACAGTATTTGGGGGTACAAATCAGTCTTTTTCAGGTACACGCTTAGTGTTTGAGTGTTTCTTCACCAACCCATCCCAACCCAGGACTTATTTCTTTCCCTCCTCTTTTAAGCTAAATTGGCGTCTAGATGTGGCAGCAGGTTTAGAAGATCGTGTGAAGACAGGATGCTGGAGGCCTCAGAATCACAGGTGCTCACCAGGTATCCTGCCAACATCTGCCACTGAATCTGAGTTTGCAGCAACCTGTGGCCTAGTTTTAGGATGGTGAAGGCCTAGTGGAAGGACCAGCTCCTCCTGGTTCTCCGAAGGCTTTCCTGACTGTTTGTTTCATGTTCATTGAGAGAACAAAGAATTAGGTTACACTGTTCGCATTTGTTTGGTAAAGTCCCTCTGATAATTGTGTCGTGCCCCCAAGCGATGTGCCATACACTGTAATCCCCCATTCCCCTTCCTCCTCCCCTGTCCCCACTCCCTCATTCCCTCACACCCCACCTCGAATTGATCTGAGTTTTTCTCTTATGTGGTGTGTATTCGATCGTCTACTGGCTTTGTATTAGAACTGATTATGTTGGATTCTTGCTTCTCTATTCTTGTGATGATTTACTAAGAAGAAGGTGTTCTAACTCGATCCAGGTTAATACAAAAGATGTAAAGACTCCATCTTTTTTAATGACTGGATGGTATTCCATGGTATACATATAGCCCAGCTTGTTAATCCATTCCTGGGTTGGTGGGCATTTAGATTGTTTACACATCTTAACAATTGTTAACTGAGCCATGAATAAACAGTCTAGTGCAAATATATTTATGACAAAATGATTTTTTTGTCTTCTGGGTAGTCTGCCTAGTAATGGGATTGGAGGAGCAAATTTGAGTTCTTTGAGGATTCTCCATACTTCCTTCCAAAAAGGTTATATTAGTTTGCAGTCCCACCAGCAGTGTTAAAGTGTTCCCTTCTTTCCACATCCAGGCCAGCATCTGCAGCTTTGCGATGTTTTGATGTGGGCTTTCCTGGCTTCAAAATCAAAAGTCCTATGGTCCGTGTACGGCCTCAGCCCCAGGCAAATCTGACCAATTCACCACAGGAGGGCTTGTTGTGCTCTGTCTGCTGACTTTGTCCCAGCTCAGCTCTTGTTAGTCCTATAGATATTCTGAATCTTTCTTGGTTCCACTAACTATAAGTTCAGATTGTGTGCCCTGACATCTAAGTCTCAGGGTCACCATCCCTCCTCCCTGGCAATCACTATTATCTCTCTACTAACCTAATTTCCTAAAACCTCCGCTTGGAGCACTGAACAGCTGAATCCACTTTACACCGCATGTGAACAGAGAAGAAATGCAGAGGTGAGGTTGTGATTTCAGACCCCAAGAAGTGTGGTGCACTATGGCTCACGCCTGTAATCCTAGTACTCTGGGAGACCCGGGAAGGTGGATTGCTTGAGCTCAGGAGTTTGAGACCAGCCTGAGCAAGAATGAGTCACCATCTCTACTAAAAATAGAGAAGAAGCAGAAAAGCAAAACAAAACTAGCCAGCGTCGTGGCAAGTGCCTAT
>NW_003852465.1:2470846-2488814 GCF_000181295.1 Otolemur garnettii
AGGGAGATAGAGAGGAAAGAGAAGATGGGTCCACCTGTTTGACTATTTCACCTCCCTTCTCTGTTTTTCCTGGAATCATCAAGTGAACACTGTACTTCCATCGTATCCTGAGTTCCCTTTCCCTGTGACTCAGAGTAAACCTTCAGGTTGCTCCTGATATGTAGATTTTGAGAACAAAAACATGAAGTTTCTTCTTTCCATAAACCCTGGCTCTCGGGAATATTGCCTTTTCATGGACACAGGAAAGTCAGCTTTGAATTTCGGTTCTAGGTAGAAGCTTCACTCTCTGTTCCTTGCATGATAAGCTACATGGTATAGCTTAACTGGGGGGAGCCAGATTTAATGTTCGCAAATATCATGACAGTTTACAAAGATGCCTTTCTACACCTCTTTTTCTCTTCCTGGGATGTTTATATAAATATCCTTGGTCAGTGCTTTTAATAAAAAGATAAATGAATCATAATTCTTGAATTACCTGTCCTGTGGGGAGCAAATTTTGGGAAAGGAGGCCTTTATAATAATGCTTATCAAAACATGAAACATGTTTTGATACAGAAAATATACACTTTAATAATACATGACAATATCTGCTTTAGAATGTTTTGCTGTGTCAAGGTCAGGGTGTCAGCATCATCAAAAATAATATAGAGGTCAGGGTAAGCCACCGGAAAGAGAAGGAAAGTATATTTAGCAATAACTTATCTTTATATGTCATTTTTTCCCTTGTCAATTGTGTCCACATTGTTGTCATAATTCATTAATAATTTATACATCAAGAGAATAATTAGGCTCTTCATTAGTACACAAACTATTATAATAACCTTGAGTACCACAGATGAACAAATTAAGGGACAGAGAGAAGTGACCTGCACAAGAACACACTTTTAGGAGATGACAGAACCATGATTCGGACACAGGTGGTTTAAGTAAGTTGAATGGTGACTTGCAAAAAATTATATCCATTTCCTAGCCCCCAGCACCTGGGAAGATGACCTTACTTGGAAAAATGGTCTTTCAGACAGAGAGGGGGAGGAGGCAATGTGACCATGAAAATAGAGATTGGGGTGACGTAACCACAGGCTTAGGAATGCCTGAAGCTATGAGAAGCAAGGCCAGGCAAGGACCAAATCTCCCCAGAGCCTCCAGAGCAAGCAGAGCCCTGCCAGCAATTCAACTTTGGATCTGGTCTCTAATTTTGGCTTTGAGAGACTAAATGTCTGTTGTAAGCCATTCAGTCTGTGGTGACTTACTGGGGCAGCATGAGGAAATTAATGTAGGTGGCCTAGCTCCACAGTCTAGTCTCAGAGCTGAACCTGTGCCGTCTCTAACAGGGGCGGGCAGTGCTTAATGTCTGAACCTACTACTCGTTCCCCTGATACTTGCTTCTGCATCCTCTAAAACATTCTCTGTGCTCTTCAGATTAGTAGATCCTTGTCTTCTTCTCCATGCTCTTATTTGATGGTGTTGCTTGATATTTTATTAGAAGTTTATTAGAAACAAACCACTTTCCTTTCCAAATTTACAAAACAACCAGTTTCATACTACATTTTAAAATTTCTCTTAATTGGTTGAAGTGTTGCCTGCTTCTGTCCAAACACCTGTATAATTCTTGATCTCCTCATTTGGAGTCCCAAATTCTTTCCTCTTGCATTAGTCATGTATTACTGTGTAACAAATCACCCCCAAACTCAGCAGCTTGAAGCACATGCATTTATTATCTCACAGCTTCCATGCACCAGGAGTCTGGGAGTGTCCCATCTGCATCTTCAGCTTCAGGGTTTTTCATAAAGCTACAATCAAGGTCTCATCTAAAGGCTCAACTGAGGTAAGATAAGTTTCAAAGTCCCTAAGTGGCTGATGACAGAAGTTAGTTCTTCTACCTAGTAGACTGTGAGATACAGTTCCTTGTTGGGTCTTAGAGAGAACCCATCCCCATCTCAGGTCCTGGCCACATGGAGGTCCTCTCATTATGGCAGCTTGTTTTGTCAAAGCTGGAGAGAGTCTACTAAAGATAGAAGTCATAATCTTATGATTATGCCTTACCACATACATGACAACTTAGAATCTCTGCCACGTTCTATTAGAAGATATTCATTAGGCGAGCCAGCACTCAAGGGGAAAGAGGAATACACAAGGACCAGGTGTCATGGGGACCATCTCTGAGCCCACCTGCCACACTCCCCTAATGCCTCTTTGTCCTGCCTGGTCACACCCTCCATGTCTAAAGGAGCACACTCACCAGGATGCAAATGTGCATTAGGTTAGCTTAATTGGAACCAATCTTTTGACTCCACACATCCAGCTATTTATTTTTAAACCCAATTTATTTTTAATTTTGTAGTTAGTCCTTTCTGCAGCTTATTTAATAAGTTTTCTCTTACTCCCATATAACGAAGATGCTTATTTATGCTTTTATCCTAAGAGTTGATTGTTTTATCATTTCTAGGTAGATATGCACCCCGTTCACATTCAGAATGCTTTCACACTTAAATTGCTGTGTGTACTATACAGATCATGCTGCTCTTTCATGCTGTTGTCAAATTGACTCAGAATGATTTATGTATTTATTTATTTATTTTTAGAGACAGAGTTTCACCCTATCCCTCAGTAGAGTGCCATGGTGTCACAGCTCACAGCAACCTCCAACTCCTGGCTTAGGCAATTATCTTGCCTCAGCCTCCTAAGTAGCTGGGACTACAGGCACCCGCCACAATGCCCAGCTATTTTTTTGTTGCAGTTTGGCTGGGGCTGGATTCGAACCCACGACCCTTGGTATATGGGGCCAGCGCCCTACCCACTGAGCCACAGGCACCACCGAAATGATTTAATTTTGTAAAAATACCTTTCCTCATTGTATTGCCCTGCACCATATGTCATAGCTCGTGTGATCAGGTAGGTTAATTAGATTCCATGATGTAGTCTAAATAAAACTGCAAATAACAATTAAACTTACAAAAGTGATTTTTATATCCTTAGGGAAGGTTGTATTTCCCCACAGCAGGAAATGTGAAATCCAGTCAGTCTCACTGATGAACACACAGACACGTGATTAACATGGCGACTTCACACCTAAACAAACCCACACAGGTACCCGGACATCTGTCTGCAATCACAAATTAACCTTTATTAAGTCATTAGACAAACGAGATCCTCTTGTTGCTTCTATATTTAACATATCTTTGACTTCGCAAAGTTAACTTTTAGTTTGTTTATTCCTTAACTATTTGTATTTCTTTCCGTTGATGCCCTGTGCTCATTTTTCTATCGGTATTCTAACGTATTTTTGAGAAATGTATAACCAGACTTTCTGAGCAGTTTACTATTCACTTTACTTTTTACTGTGAACATGCAGAAGGTTTACATTAAATGCAGCCAAACCCACCGATATTTTCCTTTGTTTTCTTCAGATTGATTTCCAGAACTTTTAAGATTTAGTTATTTAATGCTTATGGAATTTATCTGGGCAAATGGAGATTGGTCACAATTTAAGTGATTTTCCTTTCAAATATGTAGGTGAGTTTCCTACCACCATTCCTGACTAATCTCCTCCTTCCTTAGTTTTTGTGCTGAATAGTGAGACTAGATGATTTAAGGAGGCGCACATCAAGATTAACTCCCGAACACGTGTGGAGCTGCCTATCTGCCCTGCCAACCTACCCTTTCCCTCCCTCTCACTCCCCCCTGAAAACCGTCCAGTTTCTGTCCTGCATCTTGGAAGCTCAGGGTATCTCCACAGCCAAGAGAGCTGCTCTGGGTGGGGGTATCTTTCCCTCTCAGCTTCTCTTAATGTTTGAAATATACCTTAAATTTAGCTAAACCCTCCCACTGTAGAAAAATTAACTAAGGAAAATAAAAGTTATGTCATTTTGTGCACCAGTACAAGGAGGCTCACACGAACATATTCCACCCTTTTATTATTTAGAAACTTCCTGATTAATAAGTAGCTATAGGGGGCAGTGCCTGTGGCTCCAGGAGTAGGGCACCGGCCCCATATACCAGAGGTGGCGGGTTCAAACCCAGCTCCGGCCAAAAACTGCAAAAGAAAAAATAAAATAAAATAAAAAGTAGCTATAGGAAATACCTTGTTATAGCAAATAGTCAGGAGATGGTAAAGGACCAAGCCAGGTAGAGAGGAAATATGCTTTTCCTGTTTTTACTTTAAATGTAGACTCAATCAATTTAATATCTAAATATTTCTGTAATCAATATCAGGACATTATAAATAGGTCTAATTTATGCAGTCGTCTCCTGGAAATACGCTTTGGTGAGATCTAGGTATGGAAACGGAATTACAATTGCTATGGGAGGATTAAAGGAGAAGCTGATCATTGCACATAGACATGTAGAATCTGCCTGTAATTAATTTTTCCCTTTTCTTTGTTCCAATTTCTCTCTCTGGTCTTTTCATTATTTGTTTTTACTGGGTCTTAGAAGCCAGGAATTGAGTTAATCACAATCACAATTCTCTGTTCATGATACGCCATCATGACTAGTCCATGCAAGTCCCTTATTGCTTTGTTTTGAGATATATCTGTGTAATACATCTGTATATGTGTTTATATAAAGATATGTATTATATATATATATACACACACACAGAGGGTGACAAAAATGTGTACATTTGACCTTTTATTGTTGAATTTTTTTTTTTACATATACATGTGATTATTAGGTTTCCACTTTTTGCCTTCACAGAATTTGACATTTGGCATTTACAATGTACATTTGACATTTTAAGAAAGGGAAAAACTGCATTAAAATTGTTACACACAAGTCAGATTTGACCTCTGCAATTACGAGAGGTGTAAGATACAACATATAACAAACTTTATCATTGCGTATTGATTGCTACAATTTTAATATAGTTCTTTTCCTCTCTTAAAATGTGTATATATATATATATATGTGTGTATTTTTTCACCCTCCGTGCTGCATGTGTGTGTGAGGGTCTGCCTTTATTCCCACCCTCCCTATCATTTCCCTCCTTCCATAGTTACCGACTGTCATGAATTTACTATGCATCTTTGGAATGTGTGTACCCTTAAAAAATGTGCAGTGGTGTTTTGTGAATGTATCTGTTTTAAACTTATAAAAATAGCATTCTGCTACAGATATGCTTAGTGCTATTTTTAACTCAACATCGTGGCTTCACACTCAGCCGTGTGCTCCCGTACACGTATGGAGATCATTGCTTTTGACCACTACGTAGCCCATAGGCTCTTTCTATCATAGGTTTCCTTTCCTGCTCCCAGAGGTGAACATCTTGGTTTCCTAACCTCCCATGATCCCCAGACCTGCTGCAGAGGGGCCTCTAGGATCAACCTGTGGAGGAAACTCCCAGGAGAGCTGCTGGGTCATCGGGGTCCACATTACTGGCGTCACTAAGTGCTGCCAGATTGTTCTCCAGATTTGCTGGTTTGTATTTCTTAAGTATTTTGGCAAGATTCACATTAAGTTGAAAATGTGATTTTGTGCCAACATTCGGGGGCAGGCTGGAGTAATTTTATAACTGTATAAAAAGTGAAAAAGAAATCTCATGTTTAAGGTGCTTTTAATTTCAACTCTTCCAGATTATTTAACTGAAAAACAACACTGTTGAGAAATGGTGCATACTATATGTAGTTTTATCCATATCTATTGGTGTGAGTCATAGTTTAGGAAAACATTTTAAATAGAATCCTATTCCATATCATTTTAACAAGGGCTTATGTATTATATAATATGATTAATAATATAACCAGGCATTTTGTGATTATTCTATACATCTTACATTTACAAATGCCTGAAAACAAATTAAGTTTGCCCCAGGGAAAATAACAAGAGCTGGCATTAATTAAATCACTTATATGTATCAGGGAAATAAGAACTATTTTATTATTCTTCATGTAATCTATGTGTAGTAGTCATTACTTTGCTCATTTGCAGGTTTAAAAAAATGATATTTAAAAAGGTGTAAGCCCACAAGATTGCCCAGCCCATATATAAAGGAGCTATGATTCAATTCAAGGACTGCATTAACCACAAAGCCTGGGTGTTTCACTGTGGACTTCAAACCAAGATGGTGTAGTGGATTTCAGAAAGAAAGCATGGCAGCTGGGCCTGGTGGTTCACACCTGTAATCCTAGCACTTTGGGAGACCCAGATGGGAGGATCACTGGAGGATCACTTGAGGCTAGGAGTTGAAGACCAGCCTGGGCAACATAGCGAGATTCATCTCTACACAAAATTTAAAACATTATCCAGGCATGGTGGCATGTGCTGTAGTCCTAATTACTCAGGAGGCTAAAGGAGAAGGGTCCCTTGAGTTGGGGAGTTAGAGTTTGCATTGAGCACTAATGATGCCACTGCACTCTAGCTCAGACAACAGAGCAAGACTATGTCTAAAATAAAATTAAAAAAAAAAAATTAAGGAAACAAAGAAGGAAAGCATGGCTGTTGTTGGGAGCAAAGTCAAAGTCTTCTAGTCTAGATGTCCAGTTTTGCCACTTAAGAACTCTGAAATCTTAGCAAGTCACTCCAATTCTCTATGCCTCAGCTTCCTAATCTGTAAAAGATAATGAAATCAATACCACCTACCTCCTAGGGCAGTTTTGATTTTAGTGACTAAAATACCTTTAAAGCATAGTATGCTTCTGGGAATATGTCCCAGTCAGCCAATTATTACCCATTCTTTTTTCAAAGAGGACTGTACTTTTGTTCAGATATTCACTTTTCTCCCTCAAAGCCCCATTTCCTCAAGGGAAGCTGAACTTGTATCCATCTCCATCTATGAATCCTGGTTAGTTTAAGTCGCATAGCACAATTCCATGCACTTTGGTGGTAATTGGTACATAATTCATATGTCTCATATCCACTTATGACCAGTGAGACTTAAGATTTTTGCTGGACATTTCTGGAGAAGCTCTTTGCTTGCTTTTCTGGGTAGAACTAGCTCCCTGACTATCCAACATACATGGAGAAGCACAGAGCATTGGCAATGACTGGGCACCATACTTTAGCCATAGGGGAAACTAGACTTAAAAGCCAGCCCAGGTCATAAACATAAAGAATCTGAGTTAATGAAGGCATCTTTGAGACACTGAATAGATCGAACTTGAAGCTGCTTTACTTTTAAACTCCAACCTACTTTTAACGTTGAGTTGAATTTCTGATGCAGTGGCCTATTGTGTGAAAGGTGTCTTCATATAAACACCCCAGGAATATTGCTATTTCTTTTCCTAGCTCAGAGATTTTAGCAATGGGGAGGATGATTTACTTCAACTTGTGGGGGAATTCAGGTGCCAGGGGAAATTGCTTGATTTAGGAATGTTAAAGACTAAGAAAGTTTCCCTAGGAAAGTGTAAATATATGAGAAAGATTCTTGGAAACAGAAGAAGGATTACAGAAAAGGGCACTGTGAAGGATGCTAAAAGTAGAGTTAAGAAGATAAATATGATCCAATATTTTTTAAATAAAAGGAACAGAGAAAGAGTTCGGAAGACAACTAATCTAGAGGCTTGAAATCTGGATGATAATTATGGGTCTCACAGGAATAAGGAAGTGAGGGAGGCAAGAAGGACATGGATGAAATGAATCAGTTTCTCCATTCTAATCAGAAATTTGATGTGCAGTTGTGGTACGACTCTGCAAATGAATACTTTAATCACGACCTTAACTATGAACCACAATTGTCCATAATGTAAGCTATCATATTTATTTAACATCAAGCAAATATTGTGCATATGTGTACAAAGATCCATCAGAACGGGTTATTCACAAACATGTATGATTTAGCACAGCATATATCAAATAAGTAATGACCAAGGATACCACAAGACTGGTGAGCAAGTTCTGCAACATATATATAATGTGTGGGACCCTTCAATAACCTGATGAAAGAATTTAGAAGGAAGAAAGTAGTCTTCCTCGCTCATGTCCAAGGGTCCATGGAGCGACATGTTTTTCTCTCTAAGCTTGTACTAAGAGTGCATATCTATTTAGTGGAAATGGCAGGACATGTACAAAGATTCTTATTTCTGCTCTTCTCAAGACAAGACGGTGATGTTGTATCTTATAAGATCCCTTTACAAAGAAAAGCACACACTCTCCTTTCTCCAACTTTCAAAGACAGATGATCATACACAGAATTTGTCGATATTTTACAAGCTGGTAAAAGATTGGTATTCTTCATATATGTAGATATATGTATACATGTATAGAACTCATAGATCACTTATAAAAAGACAAATATAATTATTATTCTCATTTTATAGACAATAAAAGTTTATGTCAAGAGAAGGTTAGCTAAATTAGCAAGACCACACAGCCAGTTAGTGGCAATGCCGAGATGTGAACCAAGGCAACTTGGTGTCAGAGTTTATATTGACTCTCCTTCTGGTGCTAAGTATGAAAATTATGAAAACAATTATATGAACACCAGTGACATAAATTCCATTTATTGGGATTTATTTCAGCTCTACAACTAATAGAGGACAAAGGTATAAAATAATGCTCATTACATTACTGAATTCATTAGTAATGGATCGGTTTCATCAAGATGATCCCTCTATACAATGGATTACATATACATAATCTTTATTTATTTATTTTAATGCCTAGAAATGTGTTGAGTTTCTATTGTGGGGTGAAGAAAGAGTATAAAACTGGACAAGTTGTCTGATCTCCAGGTTTGTTTGTTTTTTTTTGTAAGAATAGATACATTGGAGAAAATTACTGGAAAATCTCTGAGTGATGGATTATTTTTAACCATAAGCACATGTAACTTTTAAAATCAGACAAAACATAATGAAGACCTTTTGTTTTTTAGAAAAAAAGGAAAGGAAGAAAAGAGAAGGTTAAACAAATTGAGGAGGAAAAAAATGTGGTCTTTTCATCAGTGGAAAATAAAAGAGAGGGCTACCAAACCAAATAATTAGAAAACTTTCTTTAACCATCTCGTAAATGAAAATTTTTCTCTATCATTAATACTCCTGATCAACTGCTGAAACAAAAAAAAAACAACTTCTATTAAATTGTTAATATATAATGACTAATGAACCATTTTATAGGTTGACTCTTCTTCAATCTCATATGAATTTGGATTGACTTTGAAGATTTGTTGCACTTCAAAATAGTGAGAGGGAGCCCTGGGGAGAAGAGTCAATTGTAATGGGATTTACAATTTCTGGTCACTATAAATTTTAACTATATCACAATTATTGACTATGTGAAAATCTAGTTAAAAAATTTTCCCACTGATGGCAAATCAGAATGTGTTTGAATGAAAGTACCTCCTCTTTACTATAAAAGTGGGCAAAGAAGAGTTTTGTGAAATCCCTGAAATTTTTGCAGCAACCTCTAGAAAATATTATTGCAGAAAGTCTCCACTGATGAACTAAGCCCAAAATAAGAGTTGACCAAAATATACAGTGATTCATTTATTAGGATAGGAATATAAGGAACTGATGAGATTAATTTATAACATAGCCAACACTCACCTATTGGAGACTAGTTACCATGTTTCCCTGAAAATAAGACCTACCCCCAAAATAAGCCCTAGCAGAATTTCTATGCATTTGTTAAATATAAGCCCTACCCTGATAATAAGACCTAGTGATGGACATGGCTATGCAGATACGCTGCATAGCCACGCCATGCATTTGGATGGAGAGGAAGACATCTCCTGAAAATAAGCCCTAGTATGTCTTCTTAAGAAAAAATAAATATCAGACAGTGTCTTATTTGGGGGGAAACACAGTAGGTGGGACAAAATGATTTAACAACATGGGCATTTTGGCTTTACATTGAACAATTAATAAGGTCAAGATTCTCATTTGTGTGAATGTTTCAAAGACCTCTAAAAACTACGACCCCAGAATTTTCCGTATCAGAGAGAGGACAATGAAAAGAGATAGCTTTTAAAGGGTGGAATTCAAAGAATACATTATAGCTCCCATTCACACATCACATTTGATTATTTAAAAATAACTCCATTGAAGATGTGAGAAAAAGAAGCAAATACAATACAGCCTACTTCTTCAGTGAGGCTAAACTTGGTTTAAACTCAGGTTTACCACTTTCTATTTGTGTAAACTTGGCCAAGTTGTGGGAACAGTCATAGTATCTACCTAAAATGGTCACTGGGAGATTTGAATGAGGTTGTGCACGTAAAGAGCGTAGTGCTCTGGGTGGCACATAGCCCAGGTTATTACATATTAGCTCTTGTCATTGTTTTTAATGCCCTCCCTCTTTGTCAGTGACCGAGACCCACAAGATATAGAATAAAATCAAGGTTAACTAAATGCAGGATTTAATTTTTTCTTTATCAACCATCCCTAACGATAGTCCCCTCTTAAATAGGATAATATTATCTTAAGTAATGTCACAGTGACTTTGGAAGAAAAAAAATCAGTCTATAATCTAATTGAAAGTTGCCACGATTTTTAATTTAATACCTCACTTTAATGTGATTTTCTTCGAATTTCTCATTCTGCTGTGTCTGAAATTCATTCCTGCAGAGGCTGCACGATTACGGTAAATCATTTACCCTTTATTGGTGAACATAATAGTTTTGTTCACATCACTGTATTCCTCTTAAAAATGGCCTTCTGAACTGTCACGGTACCCCTTTCAACTCTTCATTTTGCCAAAGATAGCAGAAAAGCAAGACGATAGCTAATAACTCCTAATGGATTACATGTCAACAGAGAGGAATTATAAGGATTGATGCTATTCTATGTTCTCTGTATGTAACTGATTCTGTGCTAATCTAAGAGTAAAACATTTATCCAAAATGTATCGCTTCTCTAGCATAATGTATTATTAGTCTCATCTTGTAAAAATAGCCACCTCATTTTTAATGAGCTTTCAACTAACTCAACTTCAAAGTATCTTTTATTCTTCTTATCAAGTTGAAAATTTTAATATAGTGTCAAGGTAACCTTGGCATGATCTCATGCTTTATTCATTTGTGCTACCAGCTACGATTCTGATCCTAGATTATGATGCAAAAATTACCAAGATAAGAACAAGTATGACTGAACTTCAATGATGCAGATAAATGTATTCCACTGGAAGGATTTTGACCTGAAGTAGCTGAATACTTGTGCCTCAGTGACAAGAGTAATTTCATATAGTTACAGCCTAAATTTAGGTTAGTAAGAGAATGATACTAAATTATGAAAAATGACTAGGGAATCAGAGAAAAGAAAATATAAAATACGAAATTTGCTTTATGAGAAAATTCTTGTAATAAAGTATTTAAAAGTTATGTTAAAAGTACTAATTTATGCTATATGGACGTACATGAAATAAATGATTGACTGATTCTTTGAAAAATTCCCCCGAACTTTCTGACGTTATGGCTCTTAATCAAATGTGTAAAGACAATATGAAAAAAAAATCACAAATGAGTTGGTTTTAAAGTATTATCTATGTAAGAGGTGGAAGAAAATTCTCTTTTTCTCCTTTTCGCCTCTCCTTTCATCATTTCCAAGTCTTAGACTGTAGCATTTTAATTTTAGGTGTTTTAGCATTTAACTCAACAAGCAACAATTCCCAGATTCCCTGTTCATCTTTGGAAGCAGGAATGACTCACAGCTGGGTTGGAACCCTGCCTCTTCTCACTTGGAACACCCCCAGGCACCTCTCAGTTTCACTGCTGCTCTAGGAATTGGCCCAAATAATATAGCAAGGTATTTTTATCTTTTTTTCATGAATATATGACCCTTAACAGCGAAATGAAGCAAGAACTAGTTACCAAGCTGAAAATAGCCAAATACTGATTATTTAAAGATACAGTAGAACCTCCATAGTTGACCACTTGCCTGCATGGAGCACCTCCTTAATTTGAGCTAATTTTTATAAACCAGACATGCACCACCTGTACTCAATGGAAGTTCCTTACGTTGACCATCTCTGTACATTGACCAGTTTATTACAGTCTTTTGGGTGGTCATCTTACGGAGTTTCGACAGTATTTTGAATCAAGCCATGGTTCTTGGAAATGAACAAGTGAATTTGCAGTGTTTCCTTTCTCTCCTACTTGGCAAAGCACATTCTCAGGTGCAGGCTGAGTGAAAGCTTCTGAGAAAGGTGATAACCTGGTCTTCCTACGAAGAGCAACATACGTAGAAGTTGGTCCTGCCCACCAAGAAGACAACAATGGCCTCCCTTTCAGTTCTTCCCCCCAAGTGAGAAGTTGGCCTGAAATTTTCCATGTCTAGGGATTCTTAAAATATGGAAAATTATGATTAGTGAAAACATAGGGGTATGTCCCAGCTAATAATGCAAGGTGTTACCTCGTCCCATGCCAAAAGACCTTTCTGGGTTACTGAATCTGTTTTGCTGAAATATTTGTGCCTATTTTCAACTCATTGCAAGCGCTTGCTTTGTATACCAAAGCTAATTACTTCACTTAATTACACTATGTGTTTCTAGCTCACCCAAATTTGTCAGTGATATTACAATTTTCCTTACATATGGAAAAGTCTTTTACAGTCTGGGAAGTGAAATGGCACTATCTGACTTGACTGATGTCACAGATTAATTAGGCCCCGAGGGTTTTCTGATGGGAAGAGTCTGTGAGGTTCACTTTGGTGTGTCCATCCCCTTAGAGTTCAACTCTTGTAATGTTTTGCTTCTTATACCTCTTTGGAAATGCTCAAGCTAGCATTTGCTTATGTAAAAAGATTTTCCTAAGCTCTCTTTTGGCCTACTTCATTACTTGGCTTCACTTCACATGTTCTCGTTTTTTCACTTGTTATTCTCAGTGGATGAAGTTTCTGACATCTGCTTCTCTTTAATAATGAAACTGTTACACATCCTGGAGTTACTCAGACCATAATCTGCTCAGATTCCTTACTTGTGCTGTAGGAATCGCACAGGTGGACCAGGACATCATGAGGACCCTGGTTGTATTTTATTGGTTTTTCAAGAAACTGGAAGTGTCATCTTCCTAATTTCTCAACAGAACATTTTTAGAGTATTTGAATAAATTCTATAAAATTCTGCATTTCCAGTCTGTGCAATTCACAAAAGAATATTCATACTATTCATTTTAAATGATATCTTATTTATTCAGGAATTTACTGTTTGAGGATTCATTGGTAGAAAGATTAAGGGGAAGGAGAAAATTTGGGTCACAGAGGCAAATGTTACGTTACCATATACCTACAGGTATTAAATGAGAAATGCATCATTTTATATTGAAAAAATAAAGTTTAAAAGCATATGAAATATCTGGCACACCACTTAGGATCCTCACTGATTGAACTAGTCTAATAGAATCTCATCTTTCAAAGAGAAAGAAGGCTCACAAGGTTAATAGCCTCTATTATTAGCCTTTGCTAATTTTTGTGTTAGCCCCAAGGATTTAAAAGAAGGTCTGGAGTCTTTTTCATCAGTTTCATCCATTCCAATTGATGCCATTTGGTGTCATACAGAAACACAGCTTTCCAGGCACAGGACTCAACTGGCAGTGAGAATCATCCATGATTAATTTACAGACCCCGTCCTCAGCATCTGGTACACGTAATGGATTCACGATAATGGCAGTAAGTGGCTTGCAGCCAGGTGACAGGGTCTCTGCATTCTTCAGGCTCAGGCCATGAAAAAGCATGAAGAAAGCCGAGTAAGGAGGGCTTGGAAGGGCCCCCTGCCACGTTTTCAAGAAGGGCTGCCATGCTAGGTAATCTGAAGCATCAAACCGGGAGGGGAGGGAGTCTGGAATGAAATGGTCCATTCAGGGTAAGTAGAGGTAAGCAGCCATTAAGATTTTATTTTTAATGCTATTTCACTGCTTTCTTTTCATAATCTTTTCCTTTAATTTTTTTCTTTCAGGTGCCCAGATGGTCACATTCCCACAGAGTAAAACTCCCATGGAAATAGAAAATGGATAGCGAGCAAAGCGCGGGGTCAGGCGTGGGGTCAGACAGCTGTCACGGAATTCCAGCCTGCTCGCCCGGAAGGAGGTCTCGCGTGGCTGTCCACCTTCTCCCTAAGAAGGAGGTGTCCTGGGGCAGGCACCGGGCATTTTCTCATCTTTGCCGCTTGGTCAAGTACCCCGCCTCTCTACACTCACCCGATTTTCTGGACCCTGCTTTGGGACCTGGCTCTGTGGATTTCTTAAGTGATACTTTCCTAATAGTGATTTCCTAAGGCCACAGCTTCTCAGCTGGTGATTTTGAAGTGGGCTGATCTGAAAGAAGAAAAGTGCATGTATTTCAAACATTCTGAAGATCCACTTGACGCTGGGCAATGAGGATTCAGCGGAAGACCGCACAGGCAAAGATCCTGCTCTCTGTGCGTATGTTCTGGTGAATTCAAAAGTTGTTTGATTCTCAAAGTCCCATCACCAGCTCTACCAGGACGAGGAGTCCCGACAACTTGAAGTTCACTGTTCCGGGAAGGGAGAACACAGCGTTCCCAAGGGTTATTGTTGTAAGCTGGCCTCTGCTCTCTGCTGCTAAAATTTAGAACACAGATCTCAGAGCAGCGAAGAGGGAGGTGGAGGTCTCTGGAAGTAGCTTCTATTAGCGTCAATACGGCGAAGTCAGAGGCCCTTAGGCTGGACCCTGAGAACTTCAATCCAAACAAACTCGGAAATCACAAACCCCTTTCCTCTCCTCCAGCGACCCAGGGCGGCCGCTGCTAGACCGCTGCCCCAGGGGTGCCTCGGGGAGGCAGGGGGGCTCGGAGAGAGCGGACTCAGCCTCGCCCCACCCAACTCCCCCAGGCCTGACATGGGCTTTGCCCTGGAGCGCTTCCCCGACGCAGTGGAGCCGGCTCTCCAGTGCCAGCTGTGCGGCCAGGTGCTGCAGGAGCCTCTGTGCACGCCGTGCGGACACGTCTTCTGCGCCGGCTGCCTGCTGCCTTGGGCGGCGCGTCTGCGACGGTGCCCGCTGCAGTGCCAGCCCCTGGCTCCCGGCGAGCTGTACCGGGTGCTGCCGCTGCGCAGCCTCGTCCAGAAGCTGCGCGTCCAGTGTGACCACCGCGGCTGCGGCCGCACGGTCCGGCTGCACGAGCTGGCGGCGCACGTCGAGCGCTGCGACTTCGGCCCTGCCCGCCCCCGCCTAGAGCACTGCGCTTCGGGGCTGGGGGCCGCTGGCGGGGACGTGCCGGCGCGGGGGGGCCGCGGCCCGGAGCCCAGGACTCGCCGGGGCGGGGGCGTGAGCGGGGAGCCGCCGGGAGGCTGCGGCGACGGCGGCGCGCGGGGGCCCGCGCCCCGGGTTGTCGCCTGGAGACTGCGCGAGAAGGCGCTGCGGGCGCAGCTCTGGGCGCTGCGCAGCGAGGTGCAGCGCGCGGCCCGCGGGTACCGGGAGAAGTTCACCCAGTACATGGCTCACGTCCGCAACTTCGTCGGCGACCTGGGCGACCGCCAAAGCCAGGTAAGAGCACAGTGCGCGGGTATTCGGGAAGGCTAAAGGGGTGCAAAGAGGAACGGTCCTTACTGTCACTTCAGGGTTCCTTGGAAGGGCGCATCCTTCCTTCCCAGGCAGTAGTAACATCTGCCCGCGTCACCATCCTTTACTGACGAACCTATCAGTACTACCCGTCAGGGCGAGTGTTCCCTTTCCCCTTGTTCTAGCTCTGGAAAGAGTTAAACAGAGTCAATTCCAACTTTTCCTTGGAAAAGTACGGGCTGGGAAAACTCGTTCCCCACCCAGGCGCTTATTCTCGACTTTGATTCCCCTGCCTGCCGTCTCTGCCTGTTTAATGTCCCTGCCTGGTGCCTGGAGCAAATCCGAGAAGGAAAGCTGGGGACGGGACACGGCTCCGGCCCGGCCTTGCCTCTCTCCCCGCGTCCCCGCCAGCAACCCCGCGGGCCTGGCAGCCGCACACCTGGGCACGGCTCTGGCTCTGAACGACTTACTGGCTCTGTCAGGCTGCGCCTGTCAGCTACTTCCTACTCGGTCTGTGACTTTGCGGGTGTGGGGGACCAGGACAACCTCAAGAATGGAGAGATTGAGAGATGGGATTTCTTAGCTCGGCAGAGTTCTTTTCATCACCCTGACTTTCTCTAAATAATTCTTCCCACCCCGGGATCTCTTTACTGGTGGAGCGTGTGTGTGTGTGTGTGTGTGTGTGTGTGTCCCGTGCGGGGCTGGGAGAGCCTGGTCCGAGAGCAGCCACGTCCTGCGAGCCCCTCAGCCTTCAGGCAGCGGCTCTTCCCTTCTTTGTGGAAGCTGTTGGTCCCGAACTGCGCTGGGGACCGCGGCTTTCAGACCGAATAAGCAAGCCTCTTCGCAGCACCCCGCGGGAAGAGGCTTGTTTATGAGCTGGTCCTTCTCTCCTGGAGGACTTCGCCACAGTGTTTGACATTGTTGGTCGCTGCCATGGTGAGCAGGGATTTAGCAGAACTCGAGCTCCATTCAAGGAGCTGTTTTCATTCTTCTGCGCTCGGGGGAGGAGCGATGCAGAAGGATTCCCATTTGGGGTCGATGGCTTCGCACTGCCTCCGACTCAGCCACCGAGTTTAGAAACGCGTCCTTGAAACTAAAAAAGATAACTAAAGTCAGGACTAAAACGTTAAAGGCAAGCTAGCCCCCTACGTGTTAAAATATTGGTGACAAGGATTCTTTCTCCTGTGTGTGTGTGTGTGTGTGTGTGTGTATTATCCATATATGTAAATGTACAGAATAGGAGGACTCAGGGAGAAGCACAGAAATAAGATATGTATTATCAGTCCAGGTTTCAAGGTCTTAAGGAACCAGGGGTTGATGGATAGGAGCAACCGCTAGAATTATGTCAGAGAAATTGATGCAACAAGTCAAGATATAGTTTCAAGACTTGAGGAACAACTACCCATGATTTGCAGACTATCCCAAACCTCCTCTGTGCTCCTCACAAATATTTTCCCACTACCAGTAGGGGCCGCTGTGTGCACTGCCCCGAAAAGCTGGGGGGCGGGGGGAATGGTGATGATGGTAGCAGTGGAGACGATGCTTATGCGATTTTACCATCCCAGAGTAATTTCCAAGTAGTATTTATTTTCAAAGTTAATAATATCTATAACCACGAATAAAACTCATCTATTCCTGCATTATTTCATCTTACATTTAAATAAGTCTTTACAAAAAATATAGGCTGAAGATGTAATTACTACTTGTTTATTATTTGGCCATCAGGAAAGAAATACATACCACTATATGTAGCACAAATCCTCTTTTTTTTCTTATTTTTCAAGAATTACACAAAACCAAGGAGGGATATTATTTAAAATTCGAACTACTGTACCCTAACAGTGCCGGCATTACAATAGCAATCTGAATCTTACTACTGAAAGAAATGTGCAAAATAGCTCAGTCTTCTAAATTCTTTCAGACTTTCCAGAGTGAAAATTTAATGTAAAATGTTGCTAAGATCTGCTGACAGTTTAGTTGGCTTTTCTGTAATACAGGGATAAATAAAGATACCTCTCAGGTTATAATAGAAATCTGTTTTAAATTATACCGGTCAGAATTAGATGCCACATTAGAATCAAGGATAGCTCCTGTGTAAAAATGCACAGCCAGTTAGTTTAGTCATTTTTGAAAATAGTTCTTTATCCTCATATGCACATTCTTTTCAAATTTGTACTTGCCAAGTAAGTACAGGAAGAAGTTAACCTGCCAAATTCAACCACCATTAATTTTAAGATTTTCCCTGTTTCAAACGTTAATTTATTTATGGTTAAAAAAAAAAAACCCTTACCATGGGGTATATTTTTCTTTTATGTTTTTTACCTAGTTGTTCATTTTATCTCTTTTCATGTAGGATGAAGAACATAAGCCATTAACTATCATGTTAGAAAGAGAGAATGACACGTTGGGATTCAATATTATAGGAGGGCGACCAAATCAGGTAACCACCCTGTTAATGTATTACTCACTCTTTGCTTATAAAAATGATAGAAGATTCAGCTTTCATTTGTAGGTTTTGTTTAAAAAAAAAAAAAGTGATGGGCGGTGCCTGTGGCTCAAAGGAGTAGGGCACCATCCCCATATACCGG
>NW_003852465.1:2488956-2501116 GCF_000181295.1 Otolemur garnettii
GCCCTACTCCTTGAGCCATAGGCACTGCCCAAATATCAGAATTCTTAATAGAAATATTTTAGTACATTCCCAGCTTTCTTTCTGAGAAAAAGAAAAAACAACAGCTAATAAACTTGGTTCTCTTTGCTACTTTAAAAAGAAGAGTGCATTTCACATTTTCTCTAAATGTTACAGTTCCACTGACAGATTTCTTACACTTATTTCACAATAACTTGTAGACGATGTCTACTAGATAGTCGGAGGCAATTGTAATGCCTGCTTCTACTGCCTGTTTATTAATTCAAATTACTCAGTTCTTAGATGCTAACAGGGACTAGAAAGTTAATAGTATCTGTTGAATGAATGAAAGGGTAAATAATCAGTTGAACTGTATTGAAATAAGGGTGTTTTCCTAATCATATGGACAACGTCATGTTGAGGAACGATAGTGGAGTTGAACCATTTTTGGCTTTCCAAATTAGATCCTTCATTTATATGAACGAATAACAACTCTGTATGTTGAAGCCCAGTTGCTTTCAAAATACACATTATAAACTTCTATACTGTAGTTGCAAAGTTCTTTTCTGTTCTTCAACTCCCACCAACTTAATTTCCAACATAACTGGAAAAAATTGTGAGGAATTAAACAAACTTCCTTCTTTAAATTTCCCAACAAACTGCATGAAACTTTTATATCCTGCATTGCAGATGTTGTCCAAAGAAACTGTCTTAGAGTTGTTGGTCTTAAGCTATGTTTAGGTCAGGATGGCAATGTTGTATTTCCTCCTTGTGTTTAGAATTTCAGAAACCTAGCAACCAATGACTACTGTGCTTCTGTCTCTAAAACAGTTCCTGTTAACTATGACAAGACAGAAGTCTTTCATTACATCATTTTTGTTCTCTTTTCCCCCAAAGAATTTTTTTTATACATTCAAGTTAGGAGTTTGATGCTTAGATGACATTGGACATTTTTAAGAGCCTCTTAAAATTCATGTTAAAGAAGGTTAATTAGAAATAATCTTAGTCAGCCTACCATGAAGTAAAATAACATTTAACATCATATGATGTATTATTATAGGTTATTGAACCCCCTCCTTAAATAAGTTTTACAATAGAACTAGTTTCTTGTGATTGACTAATGTACTTTGTGTACCAAATTGGCCATCTGTTTGAGGTTTAACTAATGGAAAGGCACATTGCACCCACAAATGTGTAAAGATGAGATCTGACTGGGTTTCTTTGTAGTTGAGAGTTGATCTTTTGGGATTTTATACTTAAATAAGCAAGTGCCAGTCTCCTTGTGCATGGGACACAATCAGAACAGTGTTTCTACATCTGTCACATAGTGAAATTAAAATTATATTTTCGTAACTATGATTATATCTCAAATCAGTTATATACTGGGGGCTAGATCTGCTTTTCCCCCTTCTTCGTCAGGCTCTTTACTTGCTACATAGTTAATAATAAGAGCCAGTCTCACCTTGTACATGCCCGTTCTCCATAGCTTTTTGTGCGTACTCCAAAATGTGACTAAATAGATAATCTTATCAGAGACACTGGACTCACTCATTAAAACTGCCATCTTGATTAATGACTGTTTGGTGTTAAATAAGTTAAGATTCGGAGCCACATCCCAAGCTAAGACAGTTGTGCGCCTAAGAAGAATCGGCCGTGTGACATTTAGCAAATTGTCCTTCCTAAAATTTAACTTTCGAAATCTTTCTTTCTGATAATGATTATATATTTTTATACACTGATCAGGAAGACACGGCAACGGAAGGAATTTATGTTTCAAAAATTTTAGAGAATGGACCTGCTGATAGAGCAGATGGCCTGGAGGTTCAGGACAAAATCATTGAGGTAAGACAATAATAAGACACATACGTGACCCAGGAAAGGAAGATCTTGATATTTTCAGTTTTTAAGTTAACTGCTTTACCTGGGTAAGATACTTATTAGAAAATATCTTCTAACTTGGAGTAGGTACATTATCTTTTCTTATTCCTTATAAAAAATGTAAAACTGTACTATGATTTTATAAAGTATTGGGATAAAAGAATGCAATATCTGAAGTTTTCAAATATGTTGATGAATATGTCTCTTTTAATGCATTCGCTCTCCACATGAGCCATGAAATCTGTGTGATTACTATCGGATTGATTTTTGTAACGTTTCAGAAAAGGATGGTGAAGAACTGCTGAAGAACATTTTTGATGATAAAATATTACTATGGTTCACACATATGACTAATATGTTCTAGGGAGAGTTTGGAATTATTTATACAATGCCTTTAGTATTTCGTAGTGTGATGTGGTACCTCGTTCATGTCTTTATTTTTTACATGAATGAAATGAAAAAGGGGAACTTTTTTTTCTCCTACTGCAAAATCACCTGAGAACTCTTCACTCGCTGTGGAATACACTGGAACTTCATTTGCTATAGTGTACTATATTCTGGGGCGACCAAATAAAGACCTATGTGCTAGTAAAATTGGGCTCGGGTAATGAAATTTGGGACCATTGCCACCTCTGTCCTTTCAACATTTCATTAACTGGTTGAAATAGAATTATTTGACGTTACAAGAAAATTAGGTTACTTTTGTTAGGGAATTTATTTCTAATGCATTAGTAAAGGTATAATTAGAAATTTGGATGCTTTATTTGACTCCGCTATTCTTTTTTGAAAAATTCTTTTATTTTGGATTATGCATGTAAAACCAAACCATTGGTGCTATCTTTTTCATATAAGCTATCTGGCTGTTATTTTCCTTTATTAAACTTTGAATAAAGTTTTAGATTTTTATTTCTCCTTTGTGAACTACACAAAGTTGAATTTTGAATAAATTGATCTAGAATAAGAGTAAAGAATATAGAAGAGTTCATAGTTTTCTGTCTTGGAAAAAATAAAAAACAAAAACTCGCCCTTGAGAAATTAGGTGCCTAGGCATTTGGGGAAGAAAGAGGTGTTGCCCTTTGCTAAAAACTGTGTGTGTGTTTTTTAATCTAAAGAGCTCTCTTCCATCAGGATTTTCTCCTTCCGGTTGGGTAGCCAAGAAAGTGCAGACCTACCTTCACTGTTGCTCTCCAGTTTGTCTGGACAATTTCCCTAGTGGAAACACTTAAAAGCTGCAGTTTCTAAAGTTAGAATTTTCTGTTTCTACTTGTGTTTGGGGAACTATGATTTAAAGGGCAACATAATTTAAACAAAATGCTGTCCTTATTACTTTCTACCTTATCTCTAAAGCATTTTAGTTTTTCCAGTTAAGTGGAAAATGATTCCCTATGTTTGATACTATTATCATAGGAGGGTTGATGGAACTAAATAGATACATTCTATTACACACACACACACACACACAACAGACACACACCAGACACACATACTACTGATTTAAAAATAATTTATTCTACCTACAATGTTACATATGCTTCATTCATGTTGTGTTAAAAGAAGAAAAAAGAATTTTTCTTTTATGTTGTGATACAATACTTTTGTTAAAAACCCATCTTTTTAAATGTAAAGAGGCAATTTTATAATAACTATTGTTAACAAATCAAGTGCATCCAGACATCTGTCTGGTACTGTAAGGTAAATCCATGTCGCAATTTTTACATGATCCAAGACAAATTAATTTTTGAAATGAGAGCCCACAGGCAACCATGTTGACCAATGTCTGACTTTTCCACATCCACATTTATTAAAATATTAATGTGTACAATTTAAAAAATCAACTGTACTATTTGAGTTACATCACTAGGTGTCAAAATGTCACTGAAAAGGTAGAAGATCCTGCTGGAAGCATTTTTAAACATCACAGATATTCACGGAAACTCAACAGCGTAAGTTGGAACAAAAAGACCTTTGGCGTGTACATTTTATGCTTTCAAGACTTACAAGGACCACGGAAGATCCTGGATCCTATCAGAGACTTAGACACAATTCAGGAAGAGAACAAGACCATGACTGTGGCTATCATAATGTCAGGAGGCCTGAGGGATATGTCAGGGGACTTTAAAGTTCCCTGCTGCTGTCACCAACCGTTCCTTCATGATTATTTCTGTGATGCTGATAGCAGGCAAAACAGCCATAACCCCAGAGTGGGAAAGGGAGGCTAGTCAGTGGAAAGGGGGGCTAGTCAGTGGAAAGGGGGGCTAGTCATTCATAGGTCTTTCTTGGCACTTTCTTTTTTATTTCTTTTTTTGAAGACAGAATTCTGTCACCCACCCACCCCCCACCCCCACCTCCACCACCCATAGAGTGTAGTGGTGTCAGCCTAGCTTACAGCAACCTCAAACTCTTGGGCTCAAGTGATCCTCCTGCCTCAAGTACTTGGGCCTACAGGTTTGCATCACCGTACCTGGCTAATTTTTTTTTTTTAATTTTTAATAGAGACTGGGTCTTACTCTTGCTCAGGCTGGTCTCAAACTTCTGACCTCAAGTGATCCTCCTGCAGGGGCCTCCCAGAGTGCTGGGATTGTTCACATTTTCTTCTCCTCTCCTCCCCCTACCCAGCTCCTAGCCAGTGATTTTTGACAGGAAAATTCTGGAGGCATAGTGGTTACCCATCCTTCTCTCAACTTTTAGAGATCAGATAGTGAGGCTGGCGGTCCACAGGGCCGATGAGATGAACAGTTCAGAGCACAAAACAGAATTTTCTTTTTCTCTAATGCGTATATTAAAAATCTGTTTAGCATGAAATTCACAGTGAAATGCAACATAAAAAGTATTTCATTCTACTTTAGAAATAGTTCCCACACTGAATAATAGTACTTTCCACAAGGTGCAGAGTTTGGTGCAAGAAGAAAGAAACTTACAAATCAGAAACTACTCAACTATTATAACTAAAAATTCTCTTTCTTTTAGTTTTATAATATTATACCTTCTTCATTCTTTGTTGTCACTCTCTGAACTACTGAAGTAAAAACCTTTGGTGGCTGTCGTGTTCATTTGGCTAAGGCTCTGCATAGATTACAGCTGTTGAAGCAAGATAGTCAAATGCAGATTAGAGCTAAGCATTTAGGGATGTTACTGAATTGTACCCCTATGTGTCTGATGGGAGATTACAGGTTTTGTAGGTTACTTCTAAATTTGAAGTTCATTATAATTTTTATAGGTCATCTCTAAATCTGGTAGGCAATTTTTATTTTTGACAAACTGCTATTCAATGGGAAATCATCACCAAACTCTTCAATAAAATAATATCATCCCACATTTGAAAAGTATACTTGAACTCTTCAAATAACATAGATCATTTGAAAAAATATAAAAAGATATAAAGTAATTATATCACTGCAAGTAAAGAATCATTACAAATGAGATTGATAATCATAATCAGGGCTACTAAATTGAATGTGGTTTTAACACCATGATGTAATTATCATGTAATTATATTTTAAAAAGTAATATAGTGCAGTAGTATTATTGTTGTAATAATAATACATGTTGTATCATGTAATTATGTTTTAAAATGTAATATAGCGCAGTAGTATTATTGTTACATGATGTAGTTATCATGTAACATATTTTAAAAAGTAATATAGTGCAGTGGGAAGAGACTGGGAGCTCTCAAGTCAAGAAGACCTGGCTGGAGTGTCTGTCCTGCCTCTGAAAACCCGTGTGGCCTTGACCAAGCCGGCTGAGCCTCATTTGTACGTCATTCATAGTTTCTGTGTACAAAAAGCACCTGGCACAGGCCAGATTCTTGGTTCCCACTGTTGTGAGCCCAATGTGTCTTATTTAGCTTACACAAGTATTTCAATTTATTCTTCATAGCACAGATAAAGGGGAATTTTTTTTTTCTGTTTCTTTCTTTCTGGGAAAATCCACATTCATTACCTGCCACCAACACTCATTCATCCCCATTTCTAGAGACACCAGAGTTTGGAGGAGTAGATGTAGGTAGTTTTAACTTGTAGATGTTTTGCATATTCATATAAACAGTCAAGGGTCAAGAAAGGCTGTGGGGCAAGATTTGTAACCTAAGATTTAATTCAGTCATTCAGCAAGTGTTCAGTAATTGCCTCATATGTGCCGGGCAGTGTACGCTGTGTTAGGAAAATGAAGAGCCATAGCCCTGTTCTCTGCCTTCCCGTAGTTTATGCTGTTTTCTGCCCATATGAGACAAAGCAAACCTTTGTGTGAAGCGTCCCCCCCCCTTGGGTTGTTAAGAATGTAAATAGACCTTACCATCTTGCCTAAGCAGAATGACACTGTGGATTTATGTTAGTGTTCCCAGCCTCCTAGAAGCAGTTCAGCTCATGTTTAGAAATCATGACATAGAGTTATAGTGAAATAGTAGAATCTGTAACTGTGGGGTTTATAGATGTGGGGTTGCATCATGATTTTCAGCAAAGGGTGTGGGATTTGAACCTGGGTCTTGGCCTCAAATTGGCATTGCATTATGACTCAAAGATTTCTCACCATTTCTCAGTTTCTTGCCTGTAAATATTAGTATCAGGATGATGGCTAGTCCTCCTTTCTACCTAGGTAGTTATATTGCTTTTGCCACTTCCCTAAGTTGCTAGTATTCATAAATATGTTTTTATTTTAGCTTACAAAAGTAAGGCTTATACCACTGAGCTTTAGTGTACTAAGCACTGTTACACCCATGTTAAATTTATAAGCATGAACTTAGACATGACTACTGAGTGCTAAGGTGAGAGGGAAGACAGGCCACCACAGGTGACTGGGCAGCTTGCAGGCTGCATATCTCTGTCAGGGTCCCTATTCTCCTTCTCATCCTATGCTGCAAAAACCCCTCCTTAGAATACTTATAACATTGTTTGGATGTATTCTAAGTTAAGATCCAGAGTTGATTATAGTTAAATTTCAAAGTAGGCCACCTCTGACTGGTTTTTGCCTGCTTTTTCTCTTCTATCATCCTAGCCACCTAGCATCTTAGTTCTCTCTTTCTCATTTCTCTACAACTTTTGTCATCAGGAAGAATATACTGAAATTGACTTACGCCATGAAAGTTTGACTTATACCATGACTTGAGCCATGAAAGTATGCTCTAGCATGCGATCTGTACTTTAACTGAGATCGTGCCTTAACGATGGGCAAACTTTTATCACTTTGACCTCAGTAGGCACAATAGCCTCTTGAGTAAACTGTCCCCCTCAGCCAGTCTCTGCCGTGGGTAACACAATTTGCTTACTACTCTTAGGGTTGCCATTTTTCCTGCTGCTTTGCTTAAGGCTCTTCATTATTATGTTGTCAATAGGTTCTAATCTGTTTCTTAGTGAAGCAGAAATGGCCCTTCAAAACCATTACTTTTCTTTTCAATCATTCTTTTTTAAGCCTTCTGCTGTAGTGACCTGTAACCTCTCTCTTTTCCTATCTCCTGGCCTCTCTGCTTTTATTCTTTTCTTTCTACCTAGTATTTTCTCTTAGGCCCTTCTGTGGCTGGCAAACTCCCATGTCTTCAAAATTCCTCCACTCTCTGCAATCCACCAGGCAAAATTATTCTCCACCTCTACTGCCAATAGATTTTTTTTATCTCTCACCTTTCATATTCTCTCACTTTTTTGTTTACTATGGTGTGTTTAGTCTTTGGTGTTCTTTCCCTCCCTACACATGTATGGATTTCTTGAAAGTGCTCTTAGTATTTTATTGAAATTAACATCCTCAGCATCCTTTCTGCTCTCTTGGTACTCGGCCTGGCAAACTCTAGGCGTTCTGTTAATTTTCCTTGAATGATGGAATGAATGAATAGACGAATCCTGAGGTTAAGATTTTAGGCATTATGGTCTGGATCCCAGTATTTTTTGATGTCCCTTAAATATTGTCAGGTAGAGAGTCCTGGAAGGCCCTCCTGCCACATTCTGTTCCTCCTCCTTGTATCTCTGTCGCCAGATCAATCCAAAATTGGAAGATTTATTGTTCCTTAAGTTTTGAGATCTCTAAAATCTAGTGACAAGGGATGAAGCAATTGTACCTTTCCAGGCGTTTTTTCCTAGCCTATAAATCAAAGAAGAACGCGAGTCTATAAGGCGGTGTTTCAGATTGTCTTCATAGAAATGCTTGAGTGAAATCTGAGGACATACGTTTATTTTCATCCTCATGCAGAATTTTACTTAATGAACTTGAATGACACTAGTAAAGCTGATTGATTTTAGATGCTTGCCTGCCAGGCAGATTTGCAGAAAATGGCACTGGACTGGATAAGAAACTGAACAAAAATATGATTAACCACAGAGGAACTGAAAAGATGAAAAGTATTTTCAATGTTTCCAAGCCTCGTAAATGGTTTGATGAAAAGACCAAAAGACCTAGCAGCCTCCTAGAGCCTGGGATGGCCAGGGAGCCTCTTAGATGTTCTCTTGGTGAGAGCTGCTTGGAGTAATTACCGGTAGGCCCAGCTGTGAGGTGTTTGAGGACGATTAAGGCACAACTCAGTGAGCCTGTTGCTGGGAACTTTTTAAGGCAAGTTTAAGAAGGCTGTGCTTTCATAAACACATGCTCTTGTTTTCTAGGTGATCTTAGTGTTTCTACAAAGAGAGAGGAATAGATGTTCCCCCTCTTGAGAAAGTATTACAAAGGAGAAAAGGGCAGCTGATGTGTGTTGGGTGGATTGATGGCTGATGCTTTGGACCATAGACATTGTTGTGGCCACATCACAGCCCCATGGCTTTATGGATGGTAACTTTGATCTGCTTTCTTCTTTTTTAAACAGATAACACTGTTTTTAAGAAGACTATCTCTCCTTTAATAATCAGCGGCTCAGAGATGATACATTGTTATCGTCAAATAAAAAATAATACATAAAGAATAGAGTCATTTTATTATGTGATTTCAAATGTTTTTTATTTTTTATTTTTTTAAATGATAATAATTTCAGATGTTTTAAACAAATCTGAATTACTCTACGAGGTATAGCAATACATCTTTAAATAATAAGATTAGATGAGCAATGGACTATGCTAGGTAGGGAAATAATTATTTTTATCATACAGTTCAAGATTCAATTTAGCAATGAATATTTGTAAAAATATATAAACTAAAATTTTAAGATATTTTATGTAAAATTAGTTGATTTGATGTTTAACTCACTTATCATAATGAAGTTAAAGGGAATAATAAATTTACTTTGTGAAATCATTTCAGAAAAGAAGTCATTAGTTAACAAAACTATGTTAGTTATATAGAAGATAATCAGTTTTCACAGTGAAATTTACTGCAAACATTATTCACCAGGTAAATAAACACACACTTAAATGACAACTAGATTTGGTTGCTAGAGGTTAAAAAAAAAAAAAGAAGATGTTAGTGATTAAGGTACCTCCAGTAGCTTATCCTTGAGACAGAAAGATAACTATATGTTAAACAAATAAAAGTAAAACAAAACCAACAAAAAATGAACACATGATAAATGGTTGGCATAGAAAAGCTACCAAGGAGACTTCCCTGGTATTATGGTGGCTTGAAGATTTAAGAGTAAACAGCATTCAAAAAAGTCTTTACAGGAAAAATGAGAGAGAGATTAGGAGGTGAGAGAGGGTTTAAATTTCCAAATTTAGGAAGAATGCCAATTTAGGAAGTCCTGCCAAGTGAGAAGCTGGGACTTATGTCTTTCTTGGCAGCCATTTGGCTGATTAACATATTGAAAAAGTAATAGCTGATGTTATTGTAAGTCAAGCATTCTTTAGGTTCATTATAACTATCAATTTATTTTAGCCTCACAACAGCTCTACGAGGGTGGTATAGTGGGGTTTAACAACCCCATTTTACAGATGAGAAAACTGAGGCACAAAGAGAAATAATCTACCCGTGTCACAGAATAGCTCTCCTTGGTCTGTGTGCTTAAGCATCACTCAATATTGCCTATCATTGTTATATAGGTGATTCTTGGTAAATAATTTATGAGAAGTCAATTGAAGCCAGACTCTGAAGAGTTTAATAGAGGGCAAATACAAAAGGAAAGTGCTAGAAGGTAGTGACAGCCTAGTCATCTCATTCATCATACTTATCTTGAATATTTCCCTTTGTTTTCAGTTTCCAACAATGAACTTGTCTTATGTTAAGAAGGTAGCCCACTACATTATCATCTTCATTGCAGGCTGTGTCATGGTATTTAGTATAAGTAGGCTATAGAAATGTATCCCTAACTGCATCAGAAAATGATTTGATTATATTGGTTTAAAAAGGTGCTCTGAAATTTTTTGAGAGAGGAAGAGAAGGAGGGAGACAATGACCGTCCAAACAGCTCAATGGGTTATCATCTGGACAGAAGAGTTGCTTAAAAGGAGAACCAGAGTGTCCAGGCATTGTTTCCCTGCAGGCTTTTAGAAAGGATCCTGCATCATATGGTGAGCAGGAATTGGAAATTTTAAATCTGCCTGGATGTTCCCTGGTGCCCCAGTTACCAACGTCAGGAATGAGTACTGGAACCGAGTCAGCCTCAGGACGATCACAGATACAGAGCAGCCCCTCACAAACAGTTTATTACAGGAAAAGAAAGTAGCTGGAAGAGGGGAAGGTGAAGGAGGAAGCGACACAAAGTGGAAACACACTCCAGAGAAAGGAGCAGGCCAGTCTCCACACGTGGAGAACGACCCCAAAGGCTAAGCAAATGCGGCCTCCTGTGTGCTCACTAGTTTGTCCCGCCTCTCTGCTGGCAGGATTGGTTGTCATTGCCTGCACTTGGGGCGACTGACAGGTTGGAGTTATAGAACAGATTACATAAGAGGTCACATAACGGGTTGGTAATTTAACAGTTTCTCTTTCTATGCCTGTGTCTTCTCCCAGAATCCTCCGGGAAAGTGCCACCCATGCTATATTAATTAGATGATAATGAGCTCTAGGTAAAGATCACCTGGAGCTCCTTACCATGTATAGTCCCACCAGGGAACAGTTTCTAGCTGCAGTTTGCTTCTCAGGTACAATTTGGTTCCTGCTGTCTGCCCTTGGCCACTTCCTTGGCTGCCTTTGCCCTCGGCCAGACCTCCCAGGAACATTAAGGTAACGTGCAGCCTGTTGCTTACTTTCGGGTTGAATGGATGCTCTTATGGGGGGTACTGACACTTAAGCTTCTATCAGACAAAATTTTCTCTCCAGCAAAGCCCTCCTGTTCCCTCTCTGAGAATACTGTAATACTTCTCCAATAGTTTCTCAGTCACTCATTTGGTACTTTGAAAAACCATTTCTATACTAACATTGCTCAACTATTTGTGGTATAAGATATTTAATATTTTTTACTTTTATGTATTATTTATTTACTTTATTGTGGGGAATTCATGGAGGGTACACAGAACCAGGTTACACTGATTGTTTTTGTTAGATAAGGACCCTCTTATAACTGTGTCCTGCCCAATGAATCATGGCAGGATAAGATAAAAGTGTATTACTGGGGAAAAAAATGAAATAATATGAGACAATATACTACCAGCTCCAGTTTTGAAATTATCTATTTATTATTATCAGATTTATCTGACATAAAATTGCCTGATTGGATTAACAGAAAATGGGTCACAGGCTTCCTTTCTCTCTCTGTATTTAGCTTGCTCATGATCTAGCCTTGGTCGTTGGTCCTCAGACCACTCTGTGTAGTCGCACTTCTCACAGCAGCCAGAGTCAGCACTTATTAATGTAAATTCCATCTTAGGATCCTTCGGCCCATAATCCTTTAATAACTTCTTTGTACATGGGATAAAATGCAAGGTTTCCTTCAATAACTTCTTTGTACACGGGATAAAATGCAAGGTTCTCTATTTTTATTTTTATTTATTTATTCGTTTATTTTTTTGGAGATGGCTCTCACTATTTTGCCCAGGCTGGCCTTGAACTCCTGAGTTCAAGTGATTCTCCTGCCTTCACCTCCCTAGTAACTGGGATTACAGGCACGCGCCACTGTGCCCAGCTAAAATGCAAGATTCTTAACGTGTTCACTGAGGCTCTGCCTCCTCGGGCACTTGTCCTTTTTGCCCATCCTCCCTTAGCTCACTTCACCCCAGCCACACTTGCCTTCCTTCAGTCCCAGAGGGCACCCAGCTTTTTCCCCCTCAAGGACTTTCCAACCGAGGTCTCTTGCCCCTCCTTTTGCCCCACTAACACTTGCTCATTCAGCACCGCTTAGCTCAACTGTCGTCCTCGTAACCCTTTTCTGTTTATGTCCCCACGGGATGCTCTTTCATATACTTTCTTCTCCTCCCAGTATCACAATTTCAAATTATCTGTTTACCTT